>NC_064601.1:71526401-71840276 GCF_943734735.2 Anopheles gambiae
GGAATCCGTTCACCTGGAAGTTATCAGCGCATTTTCAACTATAGACATTCCCTAGCTCGAATGCCCGTTGAAAATGCGCTGGGAATTGTGACAAACAAATTCGAAGTATTAAGTGGGCCAATACGTCTTCCACCGGATGTAGCAAAACACGTTGTTTTAACGCCATTATGTTTACACAATTTCTTGCGTAAAAGTGCTTCAAGGCATATCTACTCGCCACCATCTTCATTCGACAGAGTCGTTAACGGAAACTTGATACCTGGCGATTGGAGAGCAAATGAAGGGTTAGCAGGTCTGCCAGGTGTTTCGTCAAGGACACCTGATCGATTGTTGAATATTCGAACGCATATAGCACTAGACTTCAAACATAATTATAATCATTATGGTTGAACTATTAACCATAATGGTCAGGTCGTTGCGCAACATGTCAAATAAGAATAAGCCATTGAAATACAACGAATTTGTTTGAATTGATTTATCAACGACATCGTCCTTAACCTTCACTAATAACATGTTATGATATTGATGTGATATTATCTATATATTTAACATTAACCATACAAATTGACCAACACGCTGAAACAGCTACTTTAACGATGAAACTCATGGTGATTGTTGCACTCTCAAAACATGAAGACTAACATCAATAAAATCAACAGAAATATGAAATAAAATTAAATATAACTACATTACTCGATTATAAACGGTTTATTGGCAACAGTTGATTTACAGATCAATGAAAACAAATAATTATAATCCTTAACTAGTAAAAACATATATAATATTTTAATATTGATGAAATATATTGGTAATATAATATTGAGAGGCTTTACTCTGGTAAATTTAGGGTTCAGAGGTGAAAATAAAGTATTTAATAAAAACAACATTTGTAGAGTTGGAATGCTGGTACAAATCTCGATATGATGCCGGGCTTTTCTGCAGCAAACCATGGTCTTGGCCAAAGTGGGCAAGTTGCACGTAAGAAGGTATTAGTATGTTATAAATATACCATTTGTGACAACGCTGCTTCCGAAAACTTTTTGAAGTGATATCATGTAACAAGATAACACGAAAAAACATAGAGCTTTCAAAGAAATATCATATAAGATCAACAACAATGCATGTAACCACGCATGAATTGTAACAAACTCAGTTGATTTTGCAACGCATGCAAAAAGCTAACTTTTTTAATATAACACATAGGGCAAAAGTTATTGAAAAAACAGAAATGGTACACGTTGGTACAGTAGCACGTTGAAAGTATGTAATTCTAGGGATAATTTCAACGGTAAATAATTTTGTGAACATATTATCCTGTATCACATGGTTATTAAATCAATGGATGAACTTATTGCATCCCTGTTTGCATTGTAGTTATTATTTTGTATGGTCACCTTGAAACCATAAGCAGGGTCATTCGCCAATTGTTGCACACGACCAAATTATTGCTCATTATTTCACCAGAGCAAAAACTATGCCGGTTTGATACTATTTAATGAAAATGGTATCAAGCTACCGACTAATTTCCTTCGATTTCGAAATATGAAACTAAAGAATTTCAAGGCTGTGACGGTTTTGCGCATTATTTGCGCACTTCGTGGTAGGTAGGAAAATAATTTATAATTTACAATATTTAGCCAATGGCTAAATGTTTTTTTTACATTATTATCGATAATGTAACATAATAAAACCGCTTTTCAAAAAAAGAAAGAGCTAATACATTTCATATCTTAAAGTGTGCAACTAATACATTTAATAACAAAGTGTGCGGTAGATCGATTAACAGAAACAAAAAAAACAGATTATTCTTACCGTGTCTGCATGTTCAGCGTCCTCCGACGCATCGTTCATAAACGACAAAGCCTCCCAGGCTGGCCATCGCGGGCGATTAACTTCGGCGTAGGCTAAAATAGTCAACAGGTTAGTTGTAGCCTTTTAGCTTGAATAAAAAAAAAAACAATTTACCTGACCAGGTCTGCATGCTCTGGCGCACTTTGGATCGGTATGACCGATATTTGGCCAGCATGTTGTGCCACATTTTTTTGGCCTCTGCCATGGTCAACCCGACCTCTTCTGCGACACACATCCATGCATCATTTTGACGGTCTCGGTTTTTATAATGCGGAGATTTTTTATTGTAGATGATGTTTTGTTTTTCCACCGCATTAGCCATCCGCAAGCAGAGCTCCAGGTCCTGGAATAGTAGTTAAAAAAATTAATAAGACGTACGGTGTTTTAATTGTAAAACATAATAAGGATAATAACTAAAGAAAACCGGCATAGAAAATGAGATGGTTGGATTTTTGGAGGAGCACGATCCAATAGACACAGGTGCAGGAACAAAGGAAAAATTAAAAAAAAAACCGGTTTAGTAATGAGTTTACTAGAGGCAAGTTGGCAAGAGGCAAGTTGGCAAGAGGCAAGAGGCAAGATAAGGGTGACCCTGGGGTAAATTCTTAAACCATGTAAGCACCACTACTACGACCAACGGCAGTTGCAGCGATCTAGTTTTAACCTCATTCAACATAGTCACTCAGTCGTTGTTAATTAAGTACACCCATACTCACCTCTCGCATATATTTACGCGGTTCCCGTCCTGATCCCGAGCCAGTCCTGCTCCCGATGCCAGGCCTGATCCCGAAGCCCGTCCTGCTCCCGATGCCGGTCCTGATCCCGATGCCCGTCCTGAAATCTGTGCCAGTCCTGATACCGGTGCCAATCCTGCTCCCGATGCCAAGCCTGATCCCGATGCCAGCCCTATTCCCGAAGCCCGTCCTGATACCGGTGCCTGTCCTGATGCCAGTGCCCGTCCTGATACCGGTGCCAGTAGTGATACCGGTACCCATCCTGATATCGGTGCCAGTACTGATATCGTTGCTAGTCCAGGTCCCGATTGCTGTACCGATTTCGATCGCTGTCCTGACGCCGTTCCCGGTCCTGATCCGTTCTGATTTACATTCATGTTTTTAAATGTTTTGTTTGGTTCTGCTAAAATAATATACACATGAATGTTTATGTAATATTAACACGGAAAATAAGTGATAATTAATACCGTACTTTTACAATGCCGGCTTTAAGCTTGTTTTGTTTTATTTTGTTTTGTTGTGATAATGCTCTTCCTTTTCCTGTTGACACCTACAATGCTGTCATTTTGAGTTTTCGGGTTGCTGTCGAAAAGATTTCGGATGAGATTTCAGCTCTCGGAGCTGAACTCTTTTTGACGTAAAGTTTTCGCCTACCCCCCCCCCCCCCCCCCCCCCCCTTTGACCGAAAACTTTTTGACATTTCAATTCATGTAGCGAGGCCTTAAAGAAAAAATGCGGCTTAACAATAATACCATTCATGCAACTGGTGGTAGGCCGTGCCGCCTTAAGCCTCTGAATGAGTTGGAAGAGAGAGTTTCAAACCTCACCTACCTTAATTCAACAATAGTGGACAATACGAGCAAATCACATGGCTACCATCCACCGCCAGCAGAGATAAATAATAACCAGAGCACCACCAATCACTACAACAAAACCACCCAACGAGCATTGTTTACCTTAATGAGGCTGGCTTGAGCGACTGTCCTCTAGATGCAACTCACGGACGGTATATTGGTGGTAGTGCGATGGTCTGCGAGCGAGAGCGCTCCATGCGAATGGATGGCTGCCAATCGGCATGTTGTGAGAGCAAGCATGTTTCTCATTTAGGCAGCGGTCAGAACTTCGCCGCATGCGATTTTACCGCAAGCTTTTGTATGGAATGTGAAGTTTATGACAGCTGCTGCGATTTTGACGCATGCGGCGTTGCGGCAAAATCAAAATCGTTTGATTTTGCCGCACGCCGCATGCGGCGTCATCTGTCATTTCAATAATTTTGGTGAAAGTATCCGTATGTTATTAACTTCATCAACATGGTGCCGGACGAAGAAAAATTGATCTCTTTAGTTCAAGAAAAAAGATGTTTGTGGTCTCATAAAGACGCAAAATATAAAGACAACAAACACAAACAACAACTTTGGGATGAAATTGGACGAGAACTAAATGTTTCAGGTGAGTATTATATTGCATGTCGATGGTATTTAGTAGTATGTACATTTCGCGTTAGTAACAAAACATGGGAGTATGTACCGTCTCCTAGCTGTAGTCGGGACTATCATATGAAATGTTAAGCATAAATAAAAAAGTGTTCTAACCTGAGATAACGTATGTTTCCCCTTATCGCAGTAACTTGTTTGCCATAGGTTACTTATTCGGCACTACAACCGCAGTGTGATTGATCATGCAGGAGTGGTCTTCTTTGCCTCTCGAGGACCTCGTGCCAGTTTTGTTAAGCATGAACACTTCCTCCACGATAAACGTCTCTTTCCTTCCCGTAATTCCTTCCTCTCCCTTCCAGCGCTTCCCACTACACCCAGTGACGGGTCTTCCGGTACGGGTTGCCCTCGACATAAACTATGCATCGCAAAACTCGCACGGGTACAACGGTTTCCGCGTGTGAGGCGCTGCTACGAGTTGCTTCTGACAAATCTTATACTTGAACAGCTTGCCACATTCTCCGCACTCAAAGTGTTCTCCCGTGTGTAATTGCTTTTTGTGATTTTTCAGCGTAAAAATGGTTCGGGCTGACGTGTCCGTAAACATCGCACCGGCAGTACTTACTTGCCCACCTCCACATGCTTGCAGCGCACTTGTTAGTGCAAGTTGAACTTCCCGTTCAGCCGCTTGTCACAGTGAGGAGTCAAACTTCTCGATCGTATAGATACCGTGGTTCTGTTTGATGTGCCGTACCATGCTGCTGGAAAAGTTATTGCCACCCAAATCGCAAATGTAGTAATTGCGTACTGTGTCGTGTATCTGTGCGAAATGGTGCTACAGGAACCAGACGTTTACCGTCTTGCCACAAATCCTCGTTTCGTGTACGGGTCGTGTATAACGTCGTTTCCTGTACGGGCAGGTGCCGATTCGTGAACGAAAGGAACGAAGAAACGATTCGTGCTGCTGTGTGTGAAACGTTCAGTCACAGTTCTGGCAGGATAATGTTGGCCCCTCATCAACGTGCTGATGGGCATTGCTGCGCATTATGGCGTTAATTGCATATTGCACTAGATCGTCTTGCGTCTGTTTCCGTGTTCCTCCCGTGTTCCAAGAATAGGAAATTTGCCAACATGTGAAGGTAATTATTGGTTATATATTTGGTGAGTCAATTTACCAAATTTGTTTCATTTTCATTCTATTTCTACAGACACATTCGAAGCGGAGTATCTCGACGATGATAATGTCCAGGTAGACACAGATCATACTGATGGAGATGGACTTGTGTCGACCAACAACGATGTAGCTATTGCTCCTACAAGAAAGCGTTCCAAGGAAAAGCCTGCTGATGATGCTTTGGAAGCATGATTAGAAATAGAACGCGAAAAACAGCAGCTATTGCGAGACATTGAAATGCGGAAAAGCGAAAAGAATAAATCTACTAACTATTATTTTCTGAATAGTTTGACAGAACCGCTAAATTAACTTTCGCTTGTTGCGCTTGTTGAATATAAAAGAGCAGTTCTCTGCAATTTTGCACGCGTCATTGAGAGAAAATGCACAAAACACTGAAAATCAGATGTAAAATATAGTTTTTTTCCTTACAAAAAAAAAACAAATTATTCATTAATTAGTATCGTCAACACCCACCTCGAGAAAGGAAAGAGCGCGTAGTCTCAATGAAAGGCTGCTGCTGCTTATAAAAATTGCAGTGGCTTTGATTATATATTAGTGATGAATGGCTCGACCCGAACCTATCGGGTCGGAGCCTTCCGTAAGTGACCCGGAGTCATTCGGGTCGACTCGAAAGGTACAAGTAGGTTCAGTAGGTGCAACAACTCCGATAGGTGCAAGAAAGCATAAGTGACACCGACCCGTTGGTGCAACGAGTTCGGGTTGGGTCGGACCAAGGTGGGTTCATCGGCGGGTCGGACGGTGCAGCGAGTTCGGGTCGACCCGACTGATGAGTAGGTGACAAGCGACTTCGACCCGTTGGTGCAGCGAGTTCTGGTCGAGTATTGAACCTACCTTGACCCAACCCGAAATGCACCAACGTGTCGGAATCGAGACTGCTTTCTTGCACCTACCGGATTTCCGGAATCGTTGCACCTATTGAACCTCCTTGAATCTTACGGGTCGTTTCGAACGACTCCGAGTTGCTTCCGGATGTCTCCAATCCGGTTGGTGCGGGTCGAGCAGGACATCACTACTTCACAAACCACACAATCAATCGTCGATATCGGTTGAGTGTGTTTAAATGTATTGTACTAACGAAAGAGTAAAATCGGTTATGTGTGGAAGTGTAGATCGCGCGGGAAAATATTGCTCCGTATGTAGTTGAATGTTTTGATCAACAAAGTGGTGTACAGATTAAAGATTCTCTCTTTTATTTATTTCAAGTTTTATTTTCACGACAAACCATTTACCATGGATATATTTGCAGCAGTCAAAAATTCCAGTGACCTGAAGAAGCTAACCGCGGATGAGGAAGGGTTGGTTCGTCTTTTGCAGGAAGCTGAACTTTTGCCGCCAACACAACAATGCAGCAAGTGCAAGAGGCAAATGAAACTGAAGGTAACCAAGCGCTCCAATGCTTGCAAATGGATTTGCAAGCCTACATCGAGCTGCTGGGAATGTACTGTCCGCACGGATAGTACTTTCAAAAATTCGAGGCTGTCTCTATCCCAGTTGATGGAGATAACCTTCGAGAGGTCTCGAAATACGACGCGGATGGTTGCGGAAGCTGAATGTGCAGCCGGTAATTTATTTTTAGTATTTTTTTCAATCAGTCGGTTTTGATTAATTTTTTGTTTTGTTTTATTTTTATCTCATTGTAGGTAAGACAGCCATTCTAAAATGGTTCAAAATACTCCGTGAAATAAGCGCTGAATATGTGGAAACCCACCAACAACAGATCGGAGGCAAAGGGCTCACTGTGAAGATCGACGAGTCCGTCATTACCAAACGGAAGTACCACAGAGGACGGATCGCGGACAACAACCAGGTTTGGCTGGTCGGTAGTATTTGTCGGGAGACAAAAGAGATTTCTCTGGAGCTGGTTCAGAAACGCGACGCTGGCAACTTGCAGGGCATCATTATGAACAATGTGGCCCCCGGAACGACAATTGTGACGGATGGTTGGCGTGCCTACATCGGATTAGACGGAAAAGGGTATGAGCACGAGATGATAAACCATTCAGAAAATTTTGTCGACCCAAGCGTTCCATTAGTACACACACAGACCATCGAGAATTTATGGCGCTGGGTCAAGCCCTTTTTAAGATCTAAAGGCACAAACCGGGGAGCATTGATTGAATATATACGCGAGTACCAGCTTAAGCGAGCCCAGCCTAACAATTTCATTACCATCTTGCGTGCCATCCAATCAGTTCAGGAGTTTGAGTAAGTATTAACATATTCTTCTTCGTATTTTTAAACACTTTAAATTCATCGAGCTCTTTCCAGCTGGCTAGCTAATGCCAGGAAGCGGATGTATTATTATGCAACCGCTATCTTGGAACTCCGAATCCTACCTCCTCGTGGTGCTAGCTGGAATGCGACGTCAATCGCTGACGATCGTATACTAACAGGATCGGGGGACTATGTTTTATTTTTATTTATTTATTTTTATTTATTTTTTTCTGTCTACATACTTAGCCTTGACCTTTTATTATCATTGACAATACAGCATACGTATTTTACTCGACTGTATGTTAAACAATAATTATTTGACTAAAGGAACAAACTCTTAAAACTATCATCAGGACGATCACATGTTGGTACTAACCACTCCCCTTCGAACAGTCCTTTCCTATTCAGTTGGGCTCTTCTTCGTAAAACACTGACCTTCCGCAACAGTGCTCAATGCCCGCTGTGGCCTGCGAGCGTTAAAATCTTCAATCGGTTTCTTTGGCTTCTCTGTTCTTCAATGAAGGAAAATAAGTTGATTGTTATGCACTAAACTAGTTTTCCAAACAACATGCTCGTCATGGGCTCAAGCCCCTCATACGTAGGACTGACTATCCTGATCTGGGTGATCAATAGCTTAATTACACTGATACATCCATTAGTGGTACAGGCATGCCAATAATGACAACAGTTATATCCAAAGACGAATAAGAGAAGTAAAAACACCTGACTACATTGATTGTTTTTTCATGAAGCAGACTGACCAAACCTTTTCGCAAACTAGTTCCATTTCTCACACAACGGTTTGGTTGATGATAGAACACCTTCTGTTAAGACGGAAGCACTTTTATCGTATCCATCTCGATAACGCAGCACATTCTTTCTATTTGGCTTAACGACATACACATCGACCTATACAGGATTTCGAAACTGATTTAGTACCACGCAGCCGGATAGTTAATCCTTGCTACGGGGGGACGGTCCGTATGAGGTTTGAACCCATGACAGGCATGTTATTAGGTCGTAAGAATTGATGACTGTATCACGGGACCGCACAGTGTTGCACTTTCTTGCTATTTATTGCGTAACAAATAAATAATTGTTATGCTTTATTTTCGCTATAGCTGACATACGTGGTCATGCAGACGTTATGTTTAAATGCTTACAAGACTTATTCGTATCACCTAACCGGACAGTTAATCACTGGTTGGTGTGTGCTGGGCGAGGGAATAGAACTACGTCAAACCTATACAGATACCAACTTTCTGCCATATGGGCATACGGAATGATAAATATTTTTTTCCTATTTCAAGTCACTTCGTCATGAAGCTAGTTGAATAGGTCATCTAAAAAAAATGCCTAAAAAATTATCCTACAATAACATATTTATTTATTTATTTATTTATTTTTATCTTATTAATTGCTCGGCCACGTTGGGTTACAGCAATAGTGCTTACTGACTATAGTATACAATTATTCACGAAGGAGTTGGAAGGAGTTTATGGTACGGAAAAGGAGCGAAGACGGGATCGGTAGACAGGATAGGATATGTTGAAATCGAACAGATCAGAAGTACTATTAAAAGACGACATAGCTCTTACAAAAGGCTCATTGCGAGCAAAACGTGTACGACATATAGGTAACTGGAGACGAAAACGATAACGTAAGGTGCGACAAGGTGCATACAAATGTAAGCGCGACAGAAGTGAAGGAGTATCAATCGTATTGAGCAATATGCCAGCGACGAAAGAAGCCTGAGCGACCGAGAGGCGGTGCTCCAACTTGGCAAGGCCTAATAGATTGCATCTATCGTCATACGAAGGAAGCGGAATAGAGTGATGACCCAGCGACCTACGAAATACGATCCTTGTAAAACGTCTCTGGATCCTCTCAATCCTTTGGAGCAGAGATAGTTGAACAGGAGACCAGATGACACAGGCATATTCCAGTACGGAACGGACCCAACAACAATAAAGGGACTTAAGACAAAAAGGATCACGAATTTCAGTGGACATGCGACAAATATAACCAAGACTTTTGTTGGCCTTGTTGATGACATAGTCCGTGTGCTCCTTGAAAGAAAGACTCGGGTCAAAGAAGACGCCAAGATCCTTAGACAAGGACGCACGGGGAATAGGGGCATCACAGACACTATAAGCATGAGTTATACTTGTAGAAGATCGGAAGAAAGACAAGACAGAACATTTTTCAGGACACAGGACTAAACCGTTAGAAGCACACCATGTAGAGAATTTACAGAGCCAGGATTGAAGGACTAGACAATCAGCTGTAGAAGATACAGGAAGAAAAATTTTAACGTCATCCGCATATAGCAAGAAGCCGTTAGGAGGAAGGATCGAAGTACAGTCATTGAGGAAGAGAATGAACAGTAAGAGACTAAGGACACTACCTTGAGGGACACCCGAAGAACTAAGAAAACATTCAGAGAAAGAGCCACAGATTTTAACTGCATATGAACGATTCTCAAGATAGGAGTTGAACCACGGCAATATAGAGCCACCGAAACCTAGTTTTCGAAGCTTAGCAACAAGTAATGATAGAGGTATACTGTCAAATGCCGCTTTGAAATCGGTATAGATAGTGTCTACTTGCTTACCACTAGACAGATAGTGATATAGGGAAGACAAAAAACACATTAGGTTGGTGGACACTGAGCGATTGGGCATAAAGCCGTGTTGTTCCGTAGAAATATAATTTTTTACACAAGGCATTAAAGATAAATGGACAATTGACTCGAGGATTTTAGAACACGCACAAATAATAGAAATGCCTCTGTAGTTTGATGCTAGTGTGCGGTACCTTTCTTATAAATGGGAACAAGCCAAGCTAGTTTCCATTGACTAGGAAAAATCCCTACACTAAGCGAGCGAGAAAAAAGACGAGTGAGAATAGGAGTGAGGGTATTGCCACATTTTTTCAAAACACAGGCAGGGATGCCATCGGGGCCTGGTGAAAACGAAGTTTTAAGTTTGGATAAAGCGGATTTTACTAGGCTTTCACTTACAACGACTGAATTACATGATATCACATCAGAGGGCGTGTAAGACAAGCCTACGTCCAAAGGAACCTTAAAAGTACTAGGATCGACAAATACACTAGAGAAATGTTTGGCAAACAGGTTACATATATCAGGATTGGACGTAGCAGAGGACAGATCAAGAAACAGGGTGGATGGAAGGCTAGCAGAGCCTCGCCGAGAGTTCGCAAAACGAAAGAATGACCCAGGATCAATAGTGAAGCGCATTTGAAGACGCCTAACGTAGCGACGATACAGATGGCGATTAAGAAGACGATAAGCCTTAGCCGCATATTTATATACACAAAGATTGTGTAAAGTATTATTTAAACGGTAGGCGCGTTGAGCGCGGTTTTTGTCCGATTTTAATAGACGTAAAGCTCTGTTCGACCACTTAGGATTAGGAGCGGGTTTAAGGAGAGGACAGCAGGAAGGGAAGGCGGAAGTGATTACATTAGTAAACGCTGCTACAGCTTGATTTATGTCACAGTCAGCATCAATAAAGGACCAATCGGTATCGGCTAATATACGATGAAGCTTTTGGTAGTCCAATTTCCTAAAATTGAACATACGAGCCGTAGGTATTCGTTGGGAGGATGCAGGGCGAGAGTGCGTAAGGAGCACGCTTGTCTCAAGAGCAGGATGATGATTGTCTAGCGCGACGAGTGGAACAGGTGAAGCTATGACGGGGGAGCAGCACTCCAAGAAGGCAGCATTGGCAAATAGAAGATCTAATTGTCTTCCGCGTATATTTTTTATGCCGGATAATTGCAGCAAACCGTTTACCGACATTCCATCAAGCAGAGAAACATTTTCACGAGATACACCAGTAGGAATGAACTGATTAACGCACGATGCCGACGGTTGCCAGGAGAGTTATGGTGAATTAAAATCACCAAGTAACACCATAAGATCATTTGGTTTAAGTTTGCCAGCAACGAAACTAACACTCTCATGTAAAACGTCAAGGACTACTTCGGAAGAACGCAAATCGGGTGGGATGTAAACGGCGCCGATATAGATTGCAAGGTTTTGAAGCTTAACAATTGTCCAAACAGACTCCAGCGAGTCGAACGGCAGTGATAAAGTTGACATGTTCAGCACGGAAGAGCAGGCAATGAGTACACCACCACCACGGCAACGGTTACTGTTGAGAGAATTTCGGTCGCAGCGATAGATGACATACGCATCCCCCGAGATAAGAGAGGACGGAATTGAGCCATCGAGCCATGTTTCAGTTAACACCAACACATCCATATCAAGCTCAGATAGAGAGAGGCGTAACTCGTCTAGTTTTGTGCGCAATCCTCTTACGTTTTGATAGTAGATGTTTAGTCGATCGATCGAAGGAATGAGAGAGCGAGATGCGCCGGGAGTGCTCTCGCTGCAAGTTATTAACGGCGGAAGAGAGTGAGACGGATTGTGTGTATTAGATGCAGGGTTAGCTTCCGTCAATTCGGGTAAAGTCGGTAGTTCATGAAAATCTTCAGCCGGATCAGCCGATTTACGCTTGCTGAAAGTACTGCGTATAAGGCAAGCTCATAGGACCATGATCGGGCGAAATAGTGAAATCAGCGTTTCGCAGTTGTGTCGTGTGGTTGATAGAAGGTGGCGATGAATGATGATCCGATTCACGGGTAACAGGCGCAGAAGGTGCATGGGATGCTGTAGTAGTGGGTCGCCAAACATTGACGGAGCGGGGATTAAGGTCGATGAACTCCTTAAAAGAGATCCCGCGAGGCCAGGTTGAAGCAGCCAAAGCAATAGCCCGGTGCGAATCCGGTACACCAATTTTAAAAGATACGTAGGAGAGCGTAGAAAGATCCCGGTCGCGTCGTACAAGGCTGTATACCAAGATGTCGTCTGTCCCTATGTTGGAACAGGCCATTTCACGGATCGCTTCAATCGGAGTATCAGGAGCAATACGGGAGATAAAGACCCAAGTACGGCGTGGGCGTTCAGGAACGGTCGTAATATTGTTGTAGGACAACCCTGTACCCGATGACAGCATAGCGCGTGTAACGGTATTGGTAGGCGACGAGTCGGGAGAGCGATCCATCAATCGACGTTTGGAAGGATTCTCACCAACAGCTTGATGGGTGAGCTTAGAGGCCGCAACTGGATTCGTGGTCGTTGAGTGCGTAGCAGGAATCGCGGAATGGTGAGCACTCGATGTAGTAGTATGCGTGGCAAGATGAGAGTTGAGCTTGTTCATTAGTGAGTTGAAGGAAGTGAGAAACTCACGGTGCATGAGATCAAGCCCCTTGATGCCATGCTTAACTTCATCAAGCGTTGTGAGTAGTGGAGCCTGTGAGTAGTTGCGTTCCATTGAGTGAGAAGCAGTAAGTGAGTCGATGAAATCTTTCACGGAACGAATTGATGATGCTGATTCCTGTTTCATCAAAGCTATCTCGTTTCTAAAACAATCCAGTGAAGAGGAAAGTTCGAGTCGCAAGCCAGCTGATGTCGCCTGCACAGAACGTGAGGTATCGCGGAAATCGGACAGCAACGATTCCAACAGGTAGGCAGCATCACGAGAAAGGCCGTGCGAGAAGCGTAAAGAGTCAACGGCCCGCAAACGCTGAGCACAATCCGCGCAAGCCCAGAATAAATTTTGTGACTTCTTAAAATCACGCAGGAGCGGGGTTGAAAGTCCAATGCACTTATCGTGGTAATAGTGTTCACACAGACCGAAGCACGGAATTGGATCGTTGCTAATAGCACCTTCACATTTCTTACAGATCACGGACGCCATCGCAAAATAGCGCAAAGTTCAACTGCACAGTGAGTGGTCACAACAACCGCAGGCGGATCGCAATGTATATTTGTTGAACCGTACAATTCACAGGTGCCGCACAAATTTGTGATACGTGAACGCGCGAGTGCAAATTAACCGAACTAAAACAGTTCAAGCACTTAAACACCAAGAAAATCGCGATAAAAATCAACTTGGAAATAGCAGAGTGAGAAAGCACAACCAGCCGCTATGAGTGACAAGTGACAAGTGTAGTACCATCAAGTATCAAGTATCATCAAAAAAAACTCATTAGCTCTATCTTATCGTTGCAACGAAAGGTGCATGGCAGCGCCGAAATGACCCGCTGCGCAAAGCGATCGAAAACTTCTCAATCTCAAACTGCAAACATATTTCACAGCCCATGGCTGTGAAATATTTCGCTTTCAAACTTGTTGCAAATTTATAAATGAAATATTTCGAAATTTTCAGCGCTGACATTTTAGGATGGAAATATTTCTTTGACCGGAATCCAAGCGTTTTCCCTGACATTTCTGCTCGCTTTTTCGATCGCTTTTGGCGGAAAGCGATCGAAAATCCGAGCTACAAAACAGCTCGATTTTGTCGTGCGGGATTTCTGCTCGCTTTTTCGATCGCTTTTGGCGGAAAGCGATCGCAAATCCGAGCTACAAAACTGCTCGATTTTGTCGTGCGGGCGCTCTCCTTTATATAGAACTGAAGCACTAAAGGTACCACGAGAGGCTGGTCACGATTTTGTTCATCACAATGCAAAACCCATCAATTGCCATTCAAATACCACTACATGTTATAAGAGAAAGGGTTTACAAAACTAAAGGGTACAGGTACAGTATCGGACAATGAGATAGGGCCTCTTTTTATCATTGCACCGTGCACTTGTTTTTCGTGTGTGTGTGTGTGTGTGTGTGTTTTTTGTTTTTGTTTTACGAGGGGGAATCTTCGAAAGACTCCCGTTGTCGCACGGGTGTTGACATGGGATTCTTACCCAGTAAACCCCCTCCTTGGGCCATATACCCTTCCCCATGGGTTCACCTTTCGGTATGCTTCTTGGGGAAGGGCTTATGCAATTATGTGTGTATGTGTGTGTGTGTGTGTGTATGTGTGTGTGTGTGTGTGTGTGTGTGTGTGTGTGTGTGTGTGTGTGTGTGTGTGTGTGTGTTTGTGTGTGTGTGTGTGTGTGTGTGTGTGTGTGTGTGTGTGAGCGTGTGTGTGTGTGTGTGTGTGTGTGTGTGTGTGTGTGTGTGTGTGTGTGTGTGTGTGTGTGATCATGTGAAACAACGTGCGTTCACACTTGGATAAAAGCTAAAGTTTGCATCGACAGCAGCACTTGTTCCTCGGAAGAAAACGAAGGTGTGCTGATTGATGAATGTGCATGCGACAGCGATGCGAAATGGACACGCGCACAATAGCAATGAACTCGCTATTCCCTCACAGGTGTTTCTCCGGTGCACGCCATTGAAAGTCCTGCGTGCATCTTTCCGTTGAACGTTGTGTGCGCATGTTAAACTTTGTGCGTGCATTAAGCAAGCGCGCAGGTTTTCGTTTGATGGGCGTTTTGTTTCATGAGCGCGGCAGTATTCTTTTCTCGTTTTGAATGGGTAGACGCTCACTCGCTTACTCATTGATAGTTTTTATCCATACGCTTTTTTTCGCTGCTCTACAACGATGTAATTCATCACGTATAGAAGCAGAACGCAGGCAGAGCACGGGATCAGCCGTGTCCATGTTTTTAACCAGCGCGTTCTTGACGGTCCAAGCAAGCAATGTTAGTAACAATGGGTCGAGGTAAACATTGTACCGATTATCAGCGCCATATCATAAAGCGAATGGCGGACGCTGGCATTAAGTGCAAAACGATCGAGTTCGTGATGGAACGATCGCGCACTTTTGTGGCAAACGCGCTTCCGACAACCGAAACGTGCTTGGACAACCGAAACGCGCTCGGACAACCGAAACGCGCAAGTCAACCGGACGTCCTCAGAAGACCACGGCGAAAGAAGATCGTAAAATTGTTAATAGATCGAAAAAGTCACTGATCGCGAGGGCGGTGGTCCTGCTTATTACATCAAAAACCTTACCCAAAACACAGAAAAACTACTAACAAATCTATCCGAAACGACATACTTGTGAAACAAACACACACACCAATACACACTCAAACATACATACACACACATTCACACACACACAAACACAAACACATACAAACCACACATAAACCTGTCCCAACGGGTGCATGGTGCGTTGAAAAAACTAATGCCCTATCATTATGTCCGATACTGTACCTACAACAATGAGTATAGTAAAAAAGGATTCATACAGAATGGGACAAAACGGCAAAACGGAAGAATTCGAAGAGGGAGAATTCGCAAAACATACCCGTGCTTAAATACGCATTCCGCAAGGTTGCGCGGAGCGGGTGCAAATTTCCATAGCATTTGTCTCTATAACCCTGTCCTTGCATTAGGGTGGGTCCTTTTTTGAAGCTACAATGTCGTCAAGGGCCGGATTCAAATAGCGAGCAACGGAAACCGGCAATGATAGTGGTACCAATTCGTCAACTTGGTCAGCAACTGAGTTCGATATACCACTACAGCCAGGCATCCGCGGCTTACTCCCATCAATAGAACTGCCATCAACATCAGCAGTGCCAGCAAAAGCATCATGGGTACAACAGTATGCATCAGCATCAGCTGGAATGGTGTCGACGATGAATGAGGCAATGCTCGGGAAACCATCATCGGGGGCCTTTACGATTCTAGTTAGTTTTTTTGTATGGAATTTGACAGTTGGAGGCTAAAATCATGTAAACAATCCATACAAAACCACACAAAAAACTAGCCTGCGATTTTCAGTCTAGAAAATTTTAGCCTAAAAGCTAGAATTTGATTCGAGTACCTGCTCGAAAACACGGGTTTGTTTCCCACGCAACAATTTCCCATATAAATCTTGACAACATTTCCTTAAGACCAAGGGCAATAAGGCAATCCGGATTAGCCTAGTGTTCACCCGGATAAGATTGAATTTGACATGTTGACAGAGCCGTTTAGCCGGTTATTCGAGTTCAAGCCTGATGACATTTGTTGAAGCGGCCATGTTTATTATTTGACTACGATGGTGAGTGTGTGTTCGAACACATCGACAGGGAAAAAAAGAACTCACTCCACCTATCCCCTCCCCCCCCGCTTCCACCCCTTTTCGGCTTGTGTTAATCATATTGAATCTGTCTTGTTTTTCCTCCCGACTACCTACTTCATTCTCCCTCTTTTTCACAAGTGCCACCCGTGTTGCTATTGCACCGTTATTCCTTGAATTTGTTTTTATTGTTCGAAGTTTCGATGTGATCAGTCGCGGATCCTAGCGAGAGTCATTTATGCTCATTTGGCAGCCGGAGTGTGTTGTATCTGAAAGAAGAGAGGAGAACATATTGCTACAAAGTATATTATACTTACCATCGATCTTTAGCCGTCCGTGTTCCTGTTCAGCACGGTATGTATTTGACTATCGTAACGATTGTGATTAATGTGGTTATTTGAAAAATAAAACTCGATTTACTCCTCGTAGGCATCATGCATCAGCCAGACAAAGAAGAAGAAGAATGGTTAGAACTGAGTACTTTTTCCTTTTCTTCGTCTGAACTACTTAGTGAAAATGTGGCAGAAACAAGTTTTGGTGCTATCAAACGAAAAAAACAGGGACTAAAATCTCAAAACCATTATTCTCCAAATCGAGGAATAATTTTATCACAGAACAGATCAGCAACTCCAGTGCCGTGTTCGTCCACTTCAAATTTTAGAAAAGAGAGAAATAATATTGACCATACATATTTTACCCCAAGAACACCTGAACAGCAGAACATTCCAATTTTAGAAACTAATCAATCAACTAAAAGAGATTGTAATTTATTGAGCATCAGTGAAGAAACTAGGTGGGAAAATATGTTAGGAAAAATCGTACGGAAATTAGAAAACTTGGAGGTAAAAATTGATTGTATTGTAGACAACGTATGCATCGACAGGAATACCCAGCGGCGCGTAAGATTTGAATATCAGCAAATTAGTTCAGTGCAGAAGATGAAGGAATTTGACGAAAAACTTGCGGATATGACATATTTATATCGCACAATAGATTGGCTGAAGACCATCATTACAGAACAAGACATAGAAAACAGAATGCATGATGCATTAGATATTCTAATAGAAAGGGTTTTTTTTAGCACGTGCACCTGGAGTGGTAAAGGGAAATTAGAAAAAAAACACGCATTTGGAGAGTTTCACAACATTTTAAAAATGTTTCAACTATTTGCTGGTAATAATTTTAAAATTCCTGCAGAAGAATTTGTCAAAAAATATATTCAAAAAAAACTTTCGCACGGCACGGATAGAGCAAAAGCACAAGGTATAAGAAAAACAAGTTGCCACAAAAGACGAATTCATTGAAAATTATTGATATAATCCTGACTTTTATCTAAGTAATACGTTGTTTTTTTATTATGCGAACCGTACCGTATGGCATTGCGCGTTTATTTTCGGGTTCTTAGAATAAAAGACCAAACTGAATTGAATATTAAGACATTTATTTGACGCACGTTTCTCATTCTTTTCTGAATTAATTAGATCATGTGGAAACATAAGAAATTTATTTGTTTTACGCAATAACCTCCTAAATTTATCAAATAAGCGTATGTAACAAAGGAGTGAAATATAATTCGTTACCTAAATCTATAAGCACTAATTTGCACATAACATCTTCAATGCATACATCACTTAAATTCGATGACAAATCTGTAGCATTAGCTTTAAAGTTGTATATTACACTTGACGGAACTGGTTCCGAAAATGTATTCGCCGTTTTTGTAAATTCATATGCCTTAATTGTAACGCAATCCAATGTTTCAAATGTTGTTACATATTTGAATATTTTTAGATTTTTAGTTAAAAACCAACAATTATTATGACTTTGTCTTAGCATAAAATTTTTGTTTATGTGCAGTACTACTTCCTGTTTAGTTATTTTTTTAAAAGGATATGTTTGCTCAGAACGTTTTGTAGCAATTTCAATTTCCTGTAATTCTATCACACGGTTAACTACTTGTGCTAATGGGTTTGGGCCACTTCTTACCACATTTTTCATGGAAAACAACTTGTTTTCAAAAGGATAAGTGGAAATTTTGGGAAGAGGTCCATGATTTTTTACATCAGTTACAACGTGGAGAAGATTATGCACATTGCTTGTAACATGATTTTCGTGGTAATTGGTTGCAAATTGTGCAACAAACTTTTCTAATAAAATCCCGGCATATAACCAGTGTTTTTCAAATTTCGAAGAAGATAGTAATATGCAGCGACATAAAATAACTTGAAGTGTTCAAAAGCTTGTTTACTTATGTAACGACTAAGTATTGGAATACTTGCGTGACGTAAAAAGCTTCCAAACTCTAAAGCTTTCCAAAAGGGCAAATATTTCAATGAACGTAGTTTCCTGTTTATATCGCTGGGAAATATAATTTTAAGTAACAGCGCTGATACCTGTGATTGTTGTTCTGGTGACCATTTTGGAAAAGGCTTGAGGGCGCCAGTGACAAAACCCTGTATCAATTTACGAAATACACCTATATCTATAAGATGAAGTAGATCAGCGATAATGAAACCAACAATAAGATCAAAGTCATTCAAATAAAATAGTGGAGATGTGCGTTTCACGTGTTCCTTGTACACACCGCCTTTTAGTTCCTTGTCAGTGCGAGGTCAGCTTGAACACTTTTATAAACAACCTTTCGTGCGCTTTTAATAAAAGTGCCTACACTCTTACATTTTATGCATCCGTGCACTGCATTATGATACGCAACTCCTGTAAAAATTAAAGTAAAAGGTACGGATTATTTTATTTTGATAGAACATTTCAATCAAACCAATACCTTTTAAAAACGAGCGCGCAGGTGTATCAGCAATTATTGCACGTAACTGAATATCTCTCATTTTTCCATTAATAATGGTTCCTTGGTCTGATAGATGGTTTAGTTCGTCCACCAATTGACGAAGATAGCCCTCAGCATTTTCTGGCTTTGATGCTCCACAAAAAATGGCTACCACCTACACTGGCATTGGATCAAAATCCGGCAACGTCATTAAAATCGGCCACAATTGTGTTGGCCCGCTGTTATGTAACGGCAATCCGTCCATGGAAAGATTGATATTAATTAGGCTCGTTGCGGGTGTAACTTGGCTGAAATAGTTGTTTTGTATTAAAACATGTATGACATTTAACATGTAATTGTTTTATCCACTCACCAAAAATATTGTTTAAGGGTTTTCTCGACTCCACGATACCATAATTGTCCACCAGCCACATTTTCTATTTGATTGCCAATAAGAATAGGAGTTTTTAAAAACGTTCTGGCAGGTTGAAATCCGTTTTATGACTAAGCAATTTCAGCAGTTTGGTTAAAGTTGTTAGCGGAACTTTGCATGAAAGAGCCCATAGTCTAAGAAGTGTTTCAAATGGTTTTTGGAAGTCATTTTCGCTTTCTTCTTCGGTATCACTCTCCGCATCAGTATTAGTTGACGGAATAGATTCCACGTCTTCATCATCTTCCAAAAGTTGAGTATCACTATCAATGCCTTCTGGCATGCCAAAGTCTTCTTCAATCGAAGTAGGAACAACTGAAGGGCCAGCTGAAAAAAAATGTTTACATAATGTTAAAAAATTCACTTAACTCTATTACAACAACAAAAAACCTACGTTAGGGATCCATCAATGCTTGCATTTCACGTTCAAAATTGGTTTGGTGGGTTCGGCAAATTTTAGCGAATTGCCCCGATTTTCTCAATTTCTTTGAGTACATATCACCTTCGAAGCTTGTGTTAGCTTGAAATAAGCCTGAAACTTCGATGAAATAGTTGATTTGTACGACCAAAACAAAAATAAACGCCAAATAAATATTCACTACAGTATTGATTGCAGCAAACAAAACACTGAAAATGGCTGATGCACAACCACTCACTAACGTTGAAGAAAAAACAACTCGTAAGAGGAGTAAGAAGCTACCGACGACAAGTTGAAACTCGTATGGAAGCAACACGCTCAGGACGGGGAACCGGGCAGACAAAGCGAAATCAGGTGAAGGGAGCTTCCAAACCAATGACGTTGGTACTGCGTCCATACCAAGGATAATGTATTTAGAAGGTTGATTTTTATCGCTTTTGCTGGGCGACATTGTGGGGGACCTCTGTCACTCTCTGCATACAAATTTCATTACCCCGCACCAGCCCTCCCCGATTTTTATACCCGAGCCCCAGGAGGAGAAATGTCAAGTCGAGAAATGTCATTTTGCTCTGAACAACTTCACCTTGTCATTTATAACACCTTGGCCCATACAGACAACACGGATTTGACAGATCTCCATACATTTTCCTGCTCGATTGTTGCGTGCAAAGTGTATGAATATCAGGTGGTCTCGTCCCATACAAATTGACAACTAATTTCGAAATCAAAAAAATCTCCTTTTGACAGAATGGGTGAAGTGAATTTCCATAGGAACCGTTCGCTTTGTTCTTAGCAACACATACGTAGTACACATTGGTGTCCTCATCGACGGCATTATTTTGATCCAAAAACGGATTTTAATTAGTTCAGATTTGGTTTAGCTTACAGTAACATATATTTTGAGTGCTTTTTAAGGTATTTCAGTGCAAATAACGAAGATTCTAAGATTGTTTGTGTGTAAGGCAAGTCGTCAGAAAGCTTGTTTGGGGAAATGTTTTCACCCATGCTGTCAAAAAGTGACGTTCAACTTTTGCTATGAAAAACAGGCTATGAGACCACCTGATATTCATACACTTTGGTTGCGTGGGTTACATTTATCCCAAGGTGCATTAAAGAAATCAGGTGATCGAATCTGGAATCAAAGTGTATGTAGTCCAGGTGGTCTTATAGCATTTTTTATAACCAAATTTGAATATCACTTTTTAACAGAATGAGTGAAAACTTTTGCTCCAACAAGCTTTCTGGAGGCTTGACGAATACTCAAAACACTTTTACAATCTTCATTAAGAAACAGAAGCGATAAAAATCAGCCTTCTAAATTCATACACCTTGGGATAAGCCCACCTGTATATTATACTCACTTAGATAGCTGCTCGAAAACTGCTATACAATGCAAACAGCTGACAGGCTGAAATTTCAGCCTACGAGCTTCAAACGGAAAGGGCCCCATCATCAGCTAGACCGCTAAATTTATCTTCACCAACTGCACTGCCAAAACCGCCATCATCATCAACAGGGCCGCCAAAACTTCCATCATCATCAGCTGGGCCGCTAAAGCTAGCACCTAGGCCGCTAAAGCTAGCATCATCATCAGTTGCACCGCCAAAACCACCATCATCATCAACAGGGCCGCCAAAACCGCCATCATCGTCAGCTGGGCCGCTAAAGCTATCAGCTGGGCCGCTTCAGCTAGTATCATCATCAGTTGCACCGCCAAAACCACCATCAGCATCAACAGGGCCGCCAACCACATCATAATCATCGACAGGGCCGCTAAAGCTATCAGCTAGACCGCCAAAACCATCATCATCATCAGCTGCACCGCCCCAACCATCATCATCTTCAGCTGGACCGTCAAAATCACCGTCGTCATCAGCTTCAGCCACGTGTCGAACTGCACCTTCTACTGTTTCAGGATTTACCGTGGTTGACCTAGAAGCAGCACCGACTTTGGAGCCAGCGTCATTACCAGAGTCAGTACCAAATCGTGTTCTGGCCGAATTTTCCAAAACGGAGCCAATGAATTGGACACCCAACCTCGTCACATTGCTGTCCCAGAAGGTAGATTAGCTACAGTCATCCGTGGACAAACTGGAAAAGCGGTTTACTCGGCGAGACAAAGATATCGCACTGCTCCAGGTGACTTTGGATGACGTTGAAAACAACGAGTGCGGACGCCCGAGGACAACAGATGACGAGAATTTCCAATTCAACATGTTAGACAGCGTAGAAGAGTAGGTGGAATTTGAAGATAAGCTGGCAGAGCGAGCATACGTTGAAAGTGTGTTGAGATGGGAGAACAATCGCATTACCATGGAGGAATCTAACGCCAGACTCTTTGAAGCAAAGGATTTGATCTTCAGCAGACAACTCCAAGCAGTGTTGGACTGGCACGGGTAAGAAGCAGAAACATCCTCTACGAGAGCGAAGAAAGGTGGTGAAGTTTTTCCAAGCATTGTGTAGCAACCGATATATGTCCGTGAACGAGGCATTGGTGGCTAAATGTATTAAAGACAAATTTCGATATGCCCAGAGTCGTCTCAATCAGGAAGGCTTGCGCCAAAGTGGACCGCGCAACAGAGAATTTTTCGAACACGAATAACATAACTTTTAAATTTTGAACTTAATAAAATACAACATACTCTTACTCAAGTCATATAAATGAAACAATTATTTAAAAAAAAGCATTAGCAAGTTCACAATTATGGACAAAATATACTTTAATAAATATACCCTATACTTTGCTGTGCGGTACTGGGACAAACTGAAACACATCAGCCTCATTTGTATGCACCGTGACTAGTTTACACTTTATCTCCTCGACAGGTATTTTTTTTTATAGAGAAATCTTAATCCATCATGCTGGCAGACCGGATATTCATTACGAAGGACGAACATGGAACATTAAAATTTTCGAAGGTTTTCCTAAAAATATTACAATCGACAAACATGCTACCTTCCTCCTGGGATGTTGTTTTGTACATCGCAACATTATTATCTTTCAGCAAAAACCAACAATTTCTATCGTCCGCTTTCAAAGAACAATCAGGCATCGCATGAAGAATAACAGTTTGTCCATTGGCTTTAATATATGGGAATGATTTTGAGTTTCCTGCTTTGGCATATTGGATATGCTGTAATTTAAACAGCCTATTAACAGCCTGTTCCAAGCAGTTTTTTCCAGATCTTAATAATTTTTTAAATTTTTTGAAGGAACGCTTCGAAAGGATATGCCGACAAAGTGTGCAGTGGACCAAACCTGTCTACATCGTCAAACACATGTATTAGGTTGTGAACGTTGGCTGACACTAGTGTGAGGTCATATACGCTCGGGAAATCAATGACCTATTGTCGTAATAATTCCCTTGCATAAGGCCAATGTTCCACATACTCTTGGGAGTTAAACAGTGTCATGGCACAGAAGTAGTGCATGAAATGGGTGTATTCCTCATCTGTGAAATATATTCACGAAAAGGGGCTGGCTGTGATATTTGGAGGAAATTTGAATAGGGAAGTGTACACCTTTATCGCTGGTCGGTTTGCAACTGTATATTCGTTTGTCCTTTTTTTGTATATAATAATTCATGCAGTTCATAATTCATGTAGATCGAGCAGTTTCTAACGTCGAGTAGTTTATAACCTAATCTTAGTTTCCTAACGCTTTGTTTTATGCAATTCAAATTTATGTTCGAAAATAATTATTCTAATTCCAACATTCCCGGCCACCAAAGAAGAACTTCTTTAAATTTCATGCAAAATATAAATTCAATAATGAGTTCAAAAAAGAATTCAAAAACAGTTCGACTCTTGAACCTGACGCTTATCTCCTATCATACTGCTCGTGTGTGTAGATGTGTGAATGTGTGTTGCGTGTATCTTGTTCTGCCATGAGTGCGAAATGTAAACAATGTCGCGTAGCTTGCAGCTGCGCGTTACTCAGTGCCAGTGGTTTCCTTCTGCTCTAAGTTGCTAATTACGTCCGGATTAGGCAAAACCGCCAGACGATTTGCTTCCCTGAAGCAGTGCGCAGTGTAACGACGCGAACAACATCGTCCTTTCCAGGGTGTACTGCAACGATGCGCCCAATCGGCCACGAGGTAGGAGGTACATTGTCTTCCTTAATAATCACCAGTTGATTTTCTTCCAGCACCGCTGATTTCCCGTTGCAATATTCGGCTCGAGCTTGTAACTGCTGCAGGTACTCCGGATACCATCGAGCCCAAATGGTTTGCAGAAGTTTGTGTACCAACTGGTATTCTCTCAAATAGTTGCTCGGTGTCTCGGTGTAATCGATGATTGGTACCGCTTGCAGATTGCCACCGACGAGGAAGTGTCCCGGTGTCAATGGTTCCAAGTCCGACGGCTCATCGGATAGAGGTGTAATCGGTCGCGAATTCAAACATTGCTCTACCTGGGCAAGTAGGGTAAGCATGCTCTCCTGTGTGATGCTTGTTGTTCCTATTGTTCTGACTATATGCTTTTTAGCTGCCTTCACCGCCGCCTCCCATAAACCTCCAAAATGTGGTGCTCTTGGTGGGATAAACTTCCACTTCATATGATTCATCGCGCACCAATCAAATATAGCAGCTCGATCATGTTCGATATGTACCGCTCTTGTTGAAAAACATACAAATATGGCGATGTATGCTTTAATCGGACTTCTGTTGCGTATGGTTTGTTTTATATAGATTGGTCCGCAATAGTCTACTGCGCATACTGAGAATGGTCTTGTTGATGTGACTCGTGATGTTGGCAAATCGGCGATACTTTGCTTAATAAGTGTGGGTTTGGCCTTAAAACATGCGTGGCAACTGTGGTACACAGACTTGCATAAATTGCGACCGCCAATTATCCAAAAGCTTTGGCGTAGTGTTGTTAAAAGCAGTTGTGGTGCAGCATGCAGCTTACTCAAGTGTATCGAAACAGCTAGTAGAGCGGACAGTGGATGTTTCGATGATAATATTACCGGGTGTTTTTCTGATTCCGACAGATGTGCGTTACTGAGCCGGCCACCAATGCGCAGAATACCTTGCGTATCTATGAAAGGGGAAATCCATTTTAATTTGGAGTTCTTTGGCATCTCTTTGCCCTTCTGCAGGTGTTGTATCTCCTCGGAAAAGGTGTCTTGTTGCGAAAGATAACACAACTAGAGTTCTGCCGCCTTGAGTTCGTCTACAGTGAGCGGAGGGATCTCCTTAGCATGGACCTTGTTTCCTACGCGACGCTTTGCGTTTTGTATAAAGCGCAAACAATATGAAACAACTCTTTGCAGTTTGTGGTAGATCGAAAATCGTGAGAACAAACTGTTTTGAAATTCGCAGATTAATGCTGTGCTTGCAACCCGTGACGATAGTTTTTCATCTTCTGCGCTCTCATCTTCGCTTGGTGATGGTGTGTTCTGTGGCCATTCTTCCGAGTTGCATGCTAACCAATGTGGCCCGTGCCACCAGCGCTCACACACTAGCAACTTTTCCGGAGTTAAACCTCGCGAAATGTCGTCTGCTGGATTGTCCGAGCCTGGAACATGCTTCCAGCATTGTATTCCAGCCGTTTGCTAAATTTTTGCAACCCTGTTTGCAACGAAGGGCTTCCATCGATTTGGTGCTGAATTCAGCCAGTGAAGGACAGTCATGGAATCGGTCCAACAGATGGTGGTAGCAGAAATTTTCAGTGATTGCTGGACTTTCTCGTATAGGAGTGTGGCTAGTCGTGCTGCACATAATTCCAATCGAGCTATGGAATGTGAATTGGATAACGCAACGACCTTTGATTTGGCTGTCAGCAGCTGCACGGTGACTCCTTCCATGCTTTCAGCCCGAATGTAGCAACAAGCACCATATGCTAGTTGTGATGCGTCAGCAAAGATATGAATTTGCAGACTTGTTGCCGTGCATTGCTATATGTACCGTGGGACTGTCAAAATGCGTAGTGAAGATAGTGTAGAGTGAAATTTCGACCATTCATGCTGTAAGTGCGATGGTAGCTCGCTGTCCCAGTCATATGCCTTTCCATTAAACTTGAGAGCCCATAGTTGCTGCATAAACATCTTTGCGATGATGATCGTTGGGCCCAGTAACCCGAGGGGATCAAATATTTTGGCGATGTAAGATAAAATTAGCCTTTTAGTTATGCTGGGTGTTGTAGGTGGTATCTCAATACGAAACCGTAGTGTATCAGTTGCCGGTTCCCATACGATGCCTAACGTAGATACTTGTTTCGAGCTCTTCCACTCGTGCGAGAGTTGTACCGCCACATCTTCTGAAGAAACGTTCTGCAATGCTTCGGTGCGGTTCGATGCCCATTTCTTCAGCGTGAAACCAGCTGAATTTAGCATGTCTGAGATTTGCCTTTGTATAACGATTGCTTCGGACAAATCATCGGTACCCGTTAGCAAATCATCTACCTAAAAATCGTTCATGACCGCGTTCATTGCCAAAGGATACTCTTCCTTGTGGTCAAGAGCAATTTGTTTTAGGGTCCTGGTTGCCAAAAATGGAACAGAGGCTGTGCCGTACGTAACCGTCTGTAGCTCAAATGTCGATATAGGATCTGCAGGATGTTCTCTGTACCGGATGCGCAGATAGTTACGGTCATGAGGGCTATGTAAAATTTACCGATACATCTTCTCTACGTCTGCAGTGAGAGCAATGGCACGAGAACGAAACCGAAGGATAATCGATAAAAGATCTTCTTGAACGACTGGTCCCACTAAGAGTTTGTCGTTCAATAAGTAACCACTCGAAGTCTTACAGGATGCATCGAACACGACACGCACCTTCGTGGTTGTGCTTGATTCCTTAATGACAGCGTGATGTGGGAGGTAGTAATGCTCTACCGAATCGTTTGCAGGACTGGTAAGCCGCTTCATATGCCCCAAATGCTCATATTCTTTCATAAATTTCACACACTCTTCTTTCATTTTAGCATTGGTGTTCAACCGCCGTTCGATAGAACGCAGTCTGCGATCGGCTATTTCCTTCGACTCTCGACGATATTAGGGTTGGAGTTAAATGGCAAACTAACGACATACCTTCCACTTGAGTTGCGAACAGTTGTTGCTGCGAAATGCTTCTCGCAAGTATTCTCCTCAACCGATAGCACAGGATCCTCGGCTATGGTTTCACTCTCCCAGAACCGCTGCATGGTCTCCTCCAGTGGAGTGTCGTATGCAGATAGATGGCACAGCCGCGGACCGATGGACGAATGATGAGTGTTGCCGGTGACAACCCAACCAAAATGGGTTTCGACCAGCCACGGTTTGCCTCTACCGATAGAGCGCTTGCGACCGGTGTGGAGCTCCCAGAACGTATCGCCTCCGATGACGATGTCGATTTGCCCCGGACTGTTAAAGGTGCTTTCCGCCAATGCCACGTCCGGCATTTTCCATGAAGAGACGTCCGTTGGTGATGTAGGGATGTTTGCGGATGGCGTGTCCAGAACCAAGAAAGTCATCTCCGTTGCGAAGGGTTGTGTCTTGGACTGAACGGTAGCGACGATGGAACCCTTGGTCTGCTGTACTGCATTGCCGATGCCCGATACAGCGACGTTGACGCTTTTGCGACTCGTCAGCAGTTTCCGTGCGAACTCCTCAGCGATGAAATTAGACATGGATCCCGAATCCAACAAAGCCCTTGCTTCATGGGTGTTCCCGTAGTCATCCTTGATCTGGATGTTTGCCGTCGCCAGAAACACATTGTCTTCATTTGACTGAGCTGACAATGTTACCGTTGCGGGTGGAGCATGTAGGGATCAAGAGTGAGAGAGAGAAGTTTAGCGAAATCAGAGAGAGCGAAAATATTGAAACATGCAAAAATGAGGATGAGAGAGGAGAGATTGGACGAAAGCAGAGATAGAGATGGAGAAGGCGCGTGGAAAAGGAGACGGACGTCTACCGGTAGTTAGCGGTAGCTGGGATCAAGAGAGAGTGAACTCCGAGAGTGAATCGAGAGAGAGAGTGTGAGAGAGGGATAGATCGTGAGATCAGGGAGAGAAGACAAGTCAGGCGACAGGGAGAAATAAAGGAGCCTCGGGTCAGTCTTGTGGTTGATCGCAAAGAGATCGGTTGAGCGTGAAACAACAACAACAAAAAAAAAAAAAAGAAATTGAATAAAAAAAAGCCTGATAAATAATTAAAATGTGTGACGATTACGACAATGGCGCATGTCGGTAAGTTTGGTGGTTTGATTAGTTCGAGATATCCTATAGCATATATAAAAAGGCAAAATAAGGTACTCGGTGTTTGTTTCGCGTGTTTTGCGTGCGTGGTGTGCGTGAACAATGTAAGGACGGAATTGACGCTTTAGCACTACCATTGTTCTCTTAACAAAAGACCGTGCATAAAAAAAGTGTGGACAAAATTGGCGCTCATACACCAGCCTTGTTCTTTTGACGTGATGATGTGTGTGTGAATAATGTGTGGTCGGAATAAAAAAAAAAAAAAAAAGGGGAGAGCCTCGAGCGGTTCGGTTTGTATCATGATACGAATAGCCAATTTTGATACAAAAAAAGCGAGAACCTCGAGCGGATTGCGCATGTGTATGATAAAATGAGAGCCTCGAGCGGTTCAGTTTATATTGTAATACAAAAAAAAAAAAAAACCAATTGCGTGTATGTTAAAAAAGCGAGAACCTCGAGCGGTTCGCACGTATATATACATATTATAAAAAAAGAACGAGAACCTCGAGCGGTTTGAACGTGTGTATGAAATAAAAATGAGAGCCTCGAGCGGCTCAGTTTATATTGAAATACAAATAACCAATTGCGAGTATAAATATATATATATAAAAAAAGCGAGAACCTCGAGCGGTTCGCACGTGTATATATATATTAAAAAAAAAGGGGAACCTTGAGCGGTCCAAACGAATTTAACATAGTAACATAACAAAAAACTAGCTGGTATGCAAAAAAAAAAAACGGTGATTCGAGTAAGGGGGGGCGACTCAACACGTATTCGAAGAAACCTTACCGCACGCGTGCGATCGTGATACACACACATTGAACGCTATTAACACTTTAAGCGCCGCGTCATATGAAATCGCATGACGGTTTTGCTCACCGCTCAGCTTTGTATCTGACGCTCAGTGATTCTCTTGAGAACGAATGAGGTAGGAAAGAGAGAACGAGAACGACATGTGCTACGCCGCTTATCGCAATCAAACAAAAGAGTGATAACAATCGCACGACAAATTGTCGCTCTCATCGCTCTCTTGCCATGCGCTACGTGCTCACTCGAAAAACTGTGACGTCAGGCTGGCGGTCAAAGTGTTAAAACAAAAAGGGGTACAGGAAACTGACATGAACTATTCTATTGTTGTCTTTTCGTTAGCGACAGTGAAATAACAAAAGCGAACGTTGACGCTTTGATTCGGGCTTTGGAGAAAGAAAAGCAGAAGAACTCCTTTTTAGAATCACTGTTAAAGGATGGTTGCGTGAGTTCAACGAAACGACGAAATGACTGGATCGAGGAACCTTCCGACAACCAATTGTTCGAAGCTACTCCTCGTGGATGTTCTACATTTCTTGATTCTGGAACACAATCCACCAACGAGGCTTCCATGTCGGCGTCCATGTCTTTCGCCACATTGCAAATAGCCGTTTGCCAACCGAAAGACGGAAAAGAAGAAGTGGACAAGACGACATTCGATAGATGGAGAGAGTTATTTGAAGCGGCAATGGAGTTTGCGGGAATTACCAGTGAAACTCTAAAAATGAATGCCTTTAAAATGAAGGCAGGCCCTTCACTGTTGGGCATTCTAGAAAGTACATCGACAAATGATTCAGCCAAGGATGCGAAACTATTTCCATACACTAACACAATGGATCGATTAGATCACTATTTTAATTCCCATTATTACGTGTTTCGTCAGCGTCAAAAATTACGCACGATGAACCAAATCAAAGGTGAATCGGACTACCAATTCGTAAAACGAGTGATCGAATCTGGGAAATTATGTAATTACAAGGAGGAACAATTAATCGAAACAATTGTCGACGTGATACAGGTGCATGCTATTAACCCCAAAGTACGTATGGCAGGATGGAAAATTCTCAAAAAACGCGGAACAATAACAGATCTACTGGAAAAAGTTCGAACATGCGAAATAGAGAAATTTAACGAAAACGCTTTCGCTAGAGACCACAGACAAAATGAAACTACATTAGAGGTTTCCGCTGTGTCGCATAACACCAACGCAAAAATGTCACGCACTAGGGAGTTTCAACGTGATTATCCCTCATACAAACAAAAACATTGGGGTATGCAGGAGAATAGAGGCTTTAGCAAAGGCGAATTTTCAAAATTCTCCACAAATCGTTCATTCGGTATTCGTCGCATCCTGTGTAGGAGATGTAGCAGCAATACACACCAGCCAGAAAACTGCTACGCTATAGATAAAAGATGCCGCCGCTGCAATGTCATAGGACATATAGAACGTGCGTGCCATCCTGATCTCTTAAACAATAGCAAGCGCTATCCGACAGATGTTGTCGAACCGGCTGTACCTAATAAAATTCGGAAAATTGCTGCTATTACGGAAAGCGGTATTCCTGGAAAGTCGGATCACGAGCAAACAGCCGATGTATCGCAACAAGTGCTTCAAAATAATTCCATCGAGATCAATAATTTCGTGAGGGAAAACAAATCTTTGCATAGCATTTGCCAAGAAAAAATCGATCTCGTGTTCATTACAGGTTACGTAGCGGGCCTCGCTATTAAATTTATGATTGATTCGGGTGCGGATGTTAACACTATAGGGAAAGATAGTTTCGATTGTCTATCAAAGGAAGACCCTAAGTTGTCTCATATTTTCAATTTAAAGAAAGGGTCTGATCACCATTTAAAAGCATACGGAATGGAAGAAGACATTCCGGTAATAGCTTCCTTCGTAGCTGAATTATTTATATCTAACGACCGCCCTCGAACGATGGAAAAATTCTACGTCGTGCCTAACGAAAAAGCATTATTAAGTAGAAACACAGCATTGCGATACAGCGTTTTACAGCTGGGCTTGAACATTCCAGTTAAATCATATTCGGGATATAACACAATCCGATTATTACCCGGAGAGATTTTCGTATTGACAGATTTGATCGAATTTCCTAAATTTAATGTTGCTCCTGTAATGTTATCATACGATAAAGAAATGCCACCATCCCGAAACGTGTTCACCAGTATTCCACCAGCGTTTAAAAACGAAACGTTGAAAAGATTGGACGACCTTCTAACTACGGGCATCATAGAACGCGTTACGGACAAAATGGAAAATTCATTCTGCTCATCTTTGTTGGTGGTTCCAAAAGGTAAAAACGACATCCGTTTGGTCGTAGACCTAAGAGGTCCTAATAAAAGAATCATCAGAACACCATTTCGAATGCCAACATTGGAGGCGATTTTATCAGAATTAAATGGTGCCTCATGGTTTTCCACGATCGACCTGTCGAGTGCTTTTTTCCACGTGGAATTACACCAAGACTGTAGACACCTGACAAATTTTTTCGCTGGAAATGGTACATTCAGATTCAAGAGACTGCCATTCGGTCTGTGCAACGCCCCCGACATTTTTCAAGAAATTCTACAAACGAAAATATTAGCAGGATGTCCAGGTGTCGTGAATTATTTAGACGATATTTTAGTTTTTGGTAGCTCGAAGGAAGAGCACGATAGTAATTTAAAAATTACACTCCAAAGACTGCGAGAACATAACGTCCGGTTAAACTCCACCAAATGCGTGTTCGGATCCCAATCGGTAAAATTTTTAGGGTTCAATTTATCTGGAGACGGATGGCGAGTTGAAGACGATAAAAGGAAAGCAGTGGAAAATTTTCGAAGACCGGAGTCGTTGTCCGAGGTAAAAAGTTTTTTGGGCTTGGTTAACTTCACCGAGCGCTTTATCCACAAACGTGCCGAAAAGACTACAAACCTTAGAGCACTCGCAAAGTCAGACACCTTCTACTGGACAACGCAGGAGGAACAAGAATTCGAATACTTAAAGACAAGAGCATTAAACTCTATTGTCAGGCTCGGATATTTTGACCATAAAGATCGTACGGAACTATACGTCGATGCGTCTCCGACCGGGTTAGGTGCAGTTCTCGTACAATACAACGAAGAAGGTAGTCCGCGTGTAATATCGTGTGCGTCTAAGTCCCTTACCCAATCGGAACAAAAGTATCCTCAAACACAAAAAGAAGCACTGGCGATCGTTTGGAGTGTTGAGCGATTTTCATATTACCTGATAAACAAATATTTCAAAGTAAGGACTGATTCAGAAGCCAACGAATTTATTTTTGGCGGGTCTCATCGCACTGGTAGACGAGCTATGACAAGGGCAGAAGCATGGGCCTTACGTTTACTACCGTATCATTTCGGCATCGAAAGAGTTCCTGGTAATATGAATGTCGCCGATGTTTTATCCCGACTAATTTGCAAGTCACAGGTTGACGATGCTTTCGACGAGGACAACGAAAAGCACATATTGTATTCCTTGGATGCGGGAGACATGTCTATTTCGTGGACGGAAATACAGACAGCCTCGGAGACAGACGAAGAACTGGAAGCAGTAAGGTTAGGAGTTCAAACCGGAAAATGGTCCAATGCTCTTAAACGTTATGAATCCGAATCAAAACATCTAAGAACGCTTGGTCACATTGTTTATAAAGACGATCTAATAATTCTACCTACATCTCTTCGTTCCAGAGCAATTAAAGCAGCTCATCGGGGTCACGTTGGTTGCGAAGCTACCAAACGAATTTTACGGGAGTTTTTCTGGTGGCCGAATATGGCAAAACAAGCAGCTCTATTCGTATCTAATTGCGAAATATGCCTGGTTATATCTAAAAGGAATCCTCCTATACCTCTTTCCAGTAGACAACTTCCAGATGGACCATGGGAAATTTTACAAATTGACTTTTTGTCCTTACATGGCTACGGATCCGGTGAATTTCTCTCAACCGTAGACACCTACTCCCGTTATTTACATGTTTCTGAAATGAAACAAACTGATGCCAGAAGTACTAATGCTGCCCTTTGTAGAGTATTTTCAGTTTGGGGGCTACCTCTCATCATACAGAGCGACAACGGACCTCCTTTCCAGGGATCAGAATTCATCGAATATTGGGAAAGTAAAGGAGTGAAAGTCCGGAAATCGATCCCTTTAAGCGCGCAATCCAACGGAGCCATCGAAAGGCAAAACCAAGGAGTTATTACAGCCTTGGCAGCGGCAAAACAAGAAGGTAGGCCCTGGAGAATGGCGTTAGACGAGTACATCCACGCTCACAACACACGGAAGCACCATTCACGGTTAGGAGTGACGCCGTTCGAGCTGTTAGTCGGTTGGCGATATAGAGGAACATTTCCGTGTTTATGGAACTGGAAAAACAAATTAGACAGAAATACGGTCCGAGAAAATGATGAGTTTTCAAAACTGGTTAGCAAGCTGTTTGCTGATAGTCGTCGAGGAGCGAAGGAAAGTAACATAATGGTAGGCGATATCGTATTGACTACTGTTTTACAAAGATCTAAGACAGATCCTACTTTTTCGAAGGAGAGGTTCACAGTGTTAGCAAGGGAGGGAGCAAAAATCGTTTTAATTAATGGGAAAGGTGAGAAGTTAACTAGAAACATACAAGATGTAAAAAGGGTCCCCAATGGGGCAACAGAACAATCAATTGAGGAGGAATTAGTAGATCCAATTGAAACTACAGAAATCGATTATAGCGAGAGTGATCATTTAAAAAGACCCAAAAGAATCATACAAGTCCCTAAGAAATACAAAGACTCAATTATGTATCATATTTGCTACCAAGAGTAGGGGTGATGGAAGATTTAGGGATCAAGAGTGAGAGAGAGAAGTTTAGCGAAATCAGAGAGAGCGAAAATATTGAAACATGCAAAAATGAGGATGAGAGAGGAGAGATTGGACGAAAGCAGAGATAGAGATGGAGAAGGCGCGTGGAAAAGGAGACGGACGTCTACCGGTAGTTAGCGGTAGCTGGGATCAAGAGAGAGTGAACTCCGAGAGTGAATCGAGAGAGAGAGTGTGAGAGAGGGATAGATCGTGAGATCAGGGAGAGAAGACAAGTCAGGCGACAGGGAGAAATAAAGGAGCCTCGGGTCAGTCTTGTGGTTGATCGCAAAGAGATCGGTTGAGCGTGAAACAACAACAACAAAAAAAAAAAAGAAATTGAATAAAAAAAAAGCCTGATAAATAATTAAAATGTGTGACGATTACGACAGAGCATAGGGTGGTGAATGATGTAGAAGTGTGTGATGACGCTCACGACACGTGCGACACGAATAATCCGACTTGCACGCTCTAACCTGATGATTGCTGCTCAAACAGTTCCAGCACAGCCGCTTCGATGCGACGACGTCCCGTCGCTGTTGGACCTCCTTGGCGATGAACACTGGACAGTTGCGCAGTGTGTGGTCTTCGGAACACTCCAATGGACACTTTGGCTGTTGGGTGTGCGCAGTCGATGCAGCAGGAGCCGAGCGAGATGTAGCTGCATTCGCGATGAATCTCCGTTGCCCTGGTTGACGAATGAGACCGGCCACCTTGATACCACTAGCTGCTTGATCCTTCACGAAGTTGTTGGTCGATTTCAAGATTTGGATACGATCTTGCACGAAGTCGATCACATCCTTATATTTGTCCGTCGTGAAGTGCACGGAATGTTTCTCCCAAGCCAACAATGTCTCTCGATCCAACTTCATCAGCAACATGTTTGAGAGGGGTGTATCCCACGAGTCAACCGGTTCATTCAGCCTTTTCAACCCGTTGACGAAGCGGGTGAATTCATCCACCAGGTGTGTGAGCTTATCAACGCACACCAATTGAACTCCCGGAAGGTAGTGCAATTTGCGATAGTATTCGCGAATCAAAAGACGAGAATTGTCGTACCGTTTAAGAAGCGCCACCCAGGTAACCGAATAGTTGTCCGCCGTTAAAGGTGTATGCTCGAAGAGTACCGCCGCGTCCCCCTTCAACGATGACAATAAGTATTGGAGCTTCGCGATAGATGGAAGCTCGGCTGAAGCGTCGATCATTGCGATGAAGCGATCTCGGAAAGAAAGCCATTTTGTGTGATCTCCGTCAAATGTTGGAAGTTCGATTTTGGGCAAACGTAAATTTGGCGCGTGGGGTCGACCGAATGCAAGCGTTGAGGAAGCCAAGCCCGTAGTATCATTGAGCGAACCTTCTTCCTTTGGCTGTCTTTCCCGTAGAAATGATTTTAGCTTGCGACAGCGTTCTTCAATATCGATCCGTTCCATTATGCTGGCTTCGACCGCTTCGTCTTTATCTTTAAGCTCTTCCAGTTTCGAAACTGCGGTGAAAAACTCTTCCTTATGTTTCGCCAGATCTTCTAACGCCTCCGGAATCTGCTTGGCATCATCACTCGAATATTTCGCCTGGAACCGTTCCAGCGATTTTATGTTCTCCAGGGCGATCCTCTTTTTCAGTTGCACTGCTTTAATTTTCTTATCCATTGCACAAAGAAAATACTGCGATATCACACGAAAATAACGAACAAAGCGACGGCACGAAATTCAAAATGATGGCGTGTAACCGACCGTTGCCCTTGATGCGGGGCGATATGCGATGGCGGGAATTGTCACGGAATGACTTGCACACTTGACGACGAATACCGAATTCCACTCTTGATGCAGAATGAAACTTATTTCTTCTCCGTATATCACGATCCGGTTCGAAGGACCAAAAATGTGAAATATATTCACGAAAAGGGGCTGGCTATGATATTTGGAGGAAATTTGAATAGGGAAGTGTACACCTTTATCGCTGGTCGGTTTGCAACTGTATATTCGTTTGTCCTTTTTTTGTATATAATAATTCATGCAGTTCATAATTCATGTAGATCGAGCAGTTTCTAACGTCGAGTAGTTTATAACCTAATCTTAGTTTCCTAACGCTTTGTTTTATGCAATTCAAATTTATGTTCGTAAATAATTATTCTAATTCCAACATTCCCGGCCACCAAAGAAGAACTTCTTTAAATTTCATGCAAAATATAAATTCAATAATGAGTTCAAAAAAGAATTCAAAAACAGTTCGACTCTTGAACCTGACGCTTATCTCCTATCATACTGCTCGTGTGTGTAGATGTGTGAATGTGTGTTGCGTGTATCTTGTTCTGCCATGAGTGCGAAATGTAAACAATGTCGCGTAGCTTGCAGCTGCGCGTTACTCAGTGCCAGTGGTTTCCTTCTGCTCTAAGTTGCTAATTACGTCCGGATTAGGCAAAACCGCCAGACGATTTGCTTCCCTGAAGCAGTGCGCAGTGTAACGACGCGAACAACATCGTCCTTTCCAGGGTGTACTGCAACGATGCGCCCAATCGGCCACGAGGTAGGAGGTACATTGTCTTCCTTAATAATCACCAGTTGATTTTCTTCCAGCACCGCTGATTTCCCGTTGCAATATTCGGCTCGAGCTTGTAACTGCTGCAGGTACTCCGGATACCATCGAGCCCAAATGGTTTGCAGAAGTTTGTGTACCAACTGGTATTCTCTCAAATAGTTGCTCGGTGTCTCGGTGTAATCGATGATTGGTACCGCTTGCAGATTGCCACCGACGAGGAAGTGTCCCGGTGTCAATGGTTCCAAGTCCGACGGCTCATCGGATAGAGGTGTAATCGGTCGCGAATTCAAACATTGCTCTACCTGGGCAAGTAGGGTAAGCATGCTCTCCTGTGTGATGCTTGTTGTTCCTATTGTTCTGACTATATGCTTTTTAGCTGCCTTCACCGCCGCCTCCCATAAACCTCCAAAATGTGGTGCTCTTGGTGGGATAAACTTCCACTTCATATGATTCATCGCGCACCAATCAAATATAGCAGCTCGATCATGTTCGATATGTACCGCTCTTGTTGAAAAACATACAAATATGGCGATGTATGCTTTAATCGGACTTCTGTTGCGTATGGTTTGTTTTATATAGATTGGTCCGCAATAGTCTACTGCGCATACTGAGAATGGTCTTGTTGATGTGACTCGTGATGTTGGCAAATCGGCGATACTTTGCTTAATAAGTGTGGGTTTGGCCTTAAAACATGCGTGGCAACTGTGGTACACAGACTTGCATAAATTGCGACCGCCAATTATCCAAAAGCTTTGGCGTAGTGTTGTTAAAAGCAGTTGTGGTGCAGCATGCAGCTTACTCAAGTGTATCGAAACAGCTAGTAGAGCGGACAGTGGATGTTTCGATGATAATATTACCGGGTGTTTTTCTGATTCCGACAGATGTGCGTTACTGAGCCGGCCACCAATGCGCAGAATACCTTGCGTATCTATGAAAGGGGAAATCCATTTTAATTTGGAGTTCTTTGGCATCTCTTTGCCCTTCTGCAGGTGTTGTATCTCCTCGGAAAAGGTGTCTTGTTGCGAAAGATAACACAACTAGAGTTCTGCCGCCTTGAGTTCGTCTACAGTGAGCGGAGGGATCTCCTTAGCATGGACCTTGTTTCCTACGCGACGCTTTGCGTTTTGTATAAAGCGCAAACAATATGAAACAACTCTTTGCAGTTTGTGGTAGATCGAAAATCGTGAGAACAAACTGTTTCGAAATTCGCAGATTAATGCTGTGCTTGCAACCCGTGACGATAGTTTTTCATCTTCTGCGCTCTCATCTTCGCTTGGTGATGGTGTGTTCTGTGGCCATTCTTCCGAGTTGCATGCTAACCAATGTGGCCCGTGCCACCAGCGCTCACACACTAGCAACTTTTCCGGAGTTAAACCTCGCGAAATGTCGTCTGCTGGATTGTCCGAGCCTGGAACATGCTTCCAGCATTGTATTCCAGCCGTTTGCTAAATTTTTGCAACCCTGTTTGCAACGAAGGGCTTCCATCGATTTGGTGCTGAATTCAGCCAGTGAAGGACAGTCATGGAATCGGTCCAACAGATGGTGGTAGCAGAAATTTTCAGTGATTGCTGGACTTTCTCGTATAGGAGTGTGGCTAGTCGTGCTGCACATAATTCCAATCGAGCTATGGAATGTGAATTGGATAACGCAACGACCTTTGATTTGGCTGTCAGCAGCTGCACGGTGACTCCTTCCATGCTTTCAGCCCGAATGTAGCAACAAGCACCATATGCTAGTTGTGATGCGTCAGCAAAGATATGAATTTGCAGACTTGTTGCCGTGCATTGCTATATGTACCGTGGGACTGTCAAAATGCGTAGTGAAGATAGTGTAGAGTGAAATTTCGACCATTCATGCTGTAAGTGCGATGGTAGCTCGCTGTCCCAGTCATATGCCTTTCCATTAAACTTGAGAGCCCATAGTTGCTGCATAAACATCTTTGTGATGATGATCGTTGGGCCCAGTAACCCGAGGGGATCAAATATTTTGGCGATGTAAGATAAAATTAGCCTTTTAGTTATGCTGGGTGTTGTAGGTGGTATCTCAATACGAAACCGTAGTGTATCAGTTGCCGGTTCCCATACGATGCCTAACGTAGATACTTGTTTCGAGCTCTTCCACTCGTGCGAGAGTTGTACCGCCACATCTTCTGAAGAAACGTTCTGCAATGCTTCGGTGCGGTTCGATGCCCATTTCTTCAGCGTGAAACCAGCTGAATTTAGCATGTCTGAGATTTGCCTTTGTATAACGATTGCTTCGGACAAATCATCGGTACCCGTTAGCAAATCATCTACCTAAAAATCGTTCATGACCGCGTTCATTGCCAAAGGATACTCTTCCTTGTGGTCAAGAGCAATTTGTTTTAGGGTCCTGGTTGCCAAAAATGGAACAGAGGCTGTGCCGTACGTAACCGTCTGTAGCTCAAATGTCGATATAGGATCTGCAGGATGTTCTCTGTACCGGATGCGCAGATAGTTACGGTCATGAGGGCTATGTAAAATTTACCGATACATCTTCTCTACGTCTGCAGTGAGAGCAATGGCACGAGAACGAAACCGAAGGATAATCGATAAAAGATCTTCTTGAACGACTGGTCCCACTAAGAGTTTGTCGTTCAATAAGTAACCACTCGAAGTCTTACAGGATGCATCGAACACGACACGCACCTTCGTGGTTGTGCTTGATTCCTTAATGACAGCGTGATGTGGGAGGTAGTAATGCTCTACCGAATCGTTTGCAGGACTGGTAAGCCGCTTCATATGCCCCAAATGCTCATATTCTTTCATAAATTTCACACACTCTTCTTTCATTTTAGCATTGGTGTTCAACCGCCGTTCGATAGAACGCAGTCTGCGATCGGCTATTTCCTTCGACTCTCGACGATATTAGGGTTGGAGTTAAATGGCAAACTAACGACATACCTTCCACTTGAGTTGCGAACAGTTGTTGCTGCGAAATGCTTCTCGCAAGTATTCTCCTCAACCGATAGCACAGGATCCTCGGCTATGGTTTCACTCTCCCAGAACCGCTGCATGGTCTCCTCCAGTGGAGTGTCGTATGCAGATAGATGGCACAGCCGCGGACCGATGGACGAATGATGAGTGTTGCCGGTGACAACCCAACCAAAATGGGTTTCGACCAGCCACGGTTTGCCTCTACCGATAGAGCGCTTGCGACCGGTGTGGAGCTCCCAGAACGTATCGCCTCCGATGACGATGTCGATTTGCCCCGGACTGTTAAAGGTGCTTTCCGCCAATGCCACGTCCGGCATTTTCCATGAAGAGACGTCCGTTGGTGATGTAGGGATGTTTGCGGATGGCGTGTCCAGAACCAAGAAAGTCATCTCCGTTGCGAAGGGTTGTGTCTTGGACTGAACGGTAGCGACGATGGAACCCTTGGTCTGCTGTACTGCATTGCCGATGCCCGATACAGCGACGTTGACGCTTTTGCGACTCGTCAGCAGTTTCCGTGCGAACTCCTCAGCGATGAAATTAGACATGGATCCCGAATCCAACAAAGCCCTTGCTTCATGGGTGTTCCCGTAGTCATCCTTGATCTGGATGTTTGCCGTCGCCAGAAACACATTGTCTTCATTTGACTGAGCTGACAATGTTACCGTTGCGGGTGGAGCATGTAGGGATCAAGAGTGAGAGAGAGAAGTTTAGCGAAATCAGAGAGAGCGAAAATATTGAAACATGCAAAAATGAGGATGAGAGAGGAGAGATTGGACGAAAGCAGAGATAGAGATGGAGAAGGCGCGTGGAAAAGGAGACGGACGTCTACCGGTAGTTAGCGGTAGCTGGGATCAAGAGAGAGTGAACTCCGAGAGTGAATCGAGAGAGAGAGTGTGAGAGAGGGATAGATCGTGAGATCAGGGAGAGAAGACAAGTCAGGCGACAGGGAGAAATAAAGGAGCCTCGGGTCAGTCTTGTGGTTGATCGCAAAGAGATCGGTTGAGCGTGAAACAACAACAACAAAAAAAAAAAGAAATTGAATAAAAAAAAAGCCTGATAAATAATTAAAATGTGTGACGATTACGACAATGGCGCATGTCGGTAAGTTTGGTGGTTTGATTAGTTCGAGATATCCTATTGCATATATAAAAAGGCAAAATAAGGTACTCGGTGTTTGTTTCGCGTGTTTTGCGTGCGTGGTGTGCGTGAACAATGTAAGGACGGAATTGACGCTTTAGCACTACCATTGTTCTCTTAACAAAAGACCGTGCATAAAAAAAGTGTGGACAAAATTGGCGCTCATACACCAGCCTTGTTCTTTTGACGTGATGATGTGTGTGTGAATAATGTGTGGTCGGAATAAAAAAAAAAAAAAAGGGGAGAGCCTCGAGCGGTTCGGTTTGTATCATGATACGAATAGCCAATTTTGATACAAAAAAAGCGAGAACCTCGAGCGGATTGCGCATGTGTATGATAAAATGAGAGCCTCGAGCGGTTCAGTTTATATTGTAATACAAAAAAAAAAAAAACCAATTGCGTGTATGTTAAAAAAGCGAGAACCTCGAGCGGTTCGCACGTATATATACATATTATAAAAAAAAGAACGAGAACCTCGAGCGGTTTGAACGTGTGTATGAAATAAAAATGAGAGCCTCGAGCGGCTCAGTTTATATTGAAATACAAATAACCAATTGCGAGTATAAATATATATATATAAAAAAAGCGAGAACCTCGAGCGGTTCGCACGTGTATATATATATTAAAAAAAAGGGGAACCTTGAGCGGTCCAAACGAATTTAACATAGTAACATAACAAAAAACTAGCTGGTATGCAAAAAAAAAAAAAACGGTGATTCGAGTAAGGGGGGGCGACTCAACACGTATTCGAAGAAACCTTACCGCACGCGTGCGATCGTGATACACACACATTGAACGCTATTAAAACAAAAAGGGGTACAGGAAACTGACATGAACTATTCTATTGTTGTCTTTTCGTTAGCGACAGTGAAATAACAAAAGCGAACGTTGACGCTTTGATTCGGGCTTTGGAGAAAGAAAAGCAGAAGAACTCCTTTTTAGAATCACTGTTAAAGGATGGTTGCGTGAGTTCAACGAAACGACGAAATGACTGGATCGAGGAACCTTCCGACAACCAATTGTTCGAAGCTACTCCTCGTGGATGTTCTACATTTCTTGATTCTGGAACACAATCCACCAACGAGGCTTCCATGTCGGCGTCCATGTCTTTCGCCACATTGCAAATAGCCGTTTGCCAACCGAAAGACGGAAAAGAAGAAGTGGACAAGACGACATTCGATAGATGGAGAGAGTTATTTGAAGCGGCAATGGAGTTTGCGGGAATTACCAGTGAAACTCTAAAAATGAATGCCTTTAAAATGAAGGCAGGCCCTTCACTGTTGGGCATTCTAGAAAGTACGTCGACAAATGATTCAGCCAAGGATGCGAAACTATTTCCATACACTAACACAATGGATCGATTAGATCACTATTTTAATTCCCATTATTACGTGTTTCGTCAGCGTCAAAAATTACGCACGATGAACCAAATCAAAGGTGAATCGGACTACCAATTCGTAAAACGAGTGATCGAATCTGGGAAATTATGTAATTACAAGGAGGAACAATTAATCGAAACAATTGTCGACGTGATACAGGTGCATGCTATTAACCCCAAAGTACGTATGGCAGGATGGAAAATTCTCAAAAAACGCGGAACAATAACAGATCTACTGGAAAAAGTTCGAACATGCGAAATAGAGAAATTTAACGAAAACGCTTTCGCTAGAGACCACAGACAAAATGAAACTACATTAGAGGTTTCCGCTGTGTCGCATAACACCAACGCAAAAATGTCACGCACTAGGGAGTTTCAACGTGATTATCCCTCATACAAACAAAAACATTGGGGTATGCAGGAGAATAGAGGCTTTAGCAAAGGCGAATTTTCAAAATTCTCCACAAATCGTTCATTCGGTATTCGTCGCATCCTGTGTAGGAGATGTAGCAGCAATACACACCAGCCAGAAAACTGCTACGCTATAGATAAAAGATGCCGCCGCTGCAATGTCATAGGACATATAGAACGTGCGTGCCATCCTGATCTCTTAAACAATAGCAAGCGCTATCCGACAGATGTTGTCGAACCGGCTGTACCTAATAAAATTCGGAAAATTGCTGCTATTACGGAAAGCGGTATTCCTGGAAAGTCGGATCACGAGCAAACAGCCGATGTATCGCAACAAGTGCTTCAAAATAATTCCATCGAGATCAATAATTTCGTGAGGGAAAACAAATCTTTGCATAGCATTTGCCAAGAAAAAATCGATCTCGTGTTCATTACAGGTTACGTAGCGGGCCTCGCTATTAAATTTATGATTGATTCGGGTGCGGATGTTAACACTATAGGGAAAGATAGTTTCGATTGTCTATCAAAGGAAGACCCTAAGTTGTCTCATATTTTCAATTTAAAGAAAGGGTCTGATCACCATTTAAAAGCATACGGAATGGAAGAAGACATTCCGGTAATAGCTTCCTTCGTAGCTGAATTATTTATATCTAACGACCGCCCTCGAACGATGGAAAAATTCTACGTCGTGCCTAACGAAAAAGCATTATTAAGTAGAAACACAGCATTGCGATACAGCGTTTTACAGCTGGGCTTGAACATTCCAGTTAAATCATATTCGGGATATAACACAATCCGATTATTACCCGGAGAGATTTTCGTATTGACAGATTTGATCGAATTTCCTAAATTTAATGTTGCTCCTGTAATGTTATCATACGATAAAGAAATGCCACCATCCCGAAACGTGTTCACCAGTATTCCACCAGCGTTTAAAAACGAAACGTTGAAAAGATTGGACGACCTTCTAACTACGGGCATCATAGAACGCGTTACGGACAAAATGGAAAATTCATTCTGCTCATCTTTGTTGGTGGTTCCAAAAGGTAAAAACGACATCCGTTTGGTCGTAGACCTAAGAGGTCCTAATAAAAGAATCATCAGAACACCATTTCGAATGCCAACATTGGAGGCGATTTTATCAGAATTAAATGGTGCCTCATGGTTTTCCACGATCGACCTGTCGAGTGCTTTTTTCCACGTGGAATTACACCAAGACTGTAGACACCTGACAAATTTTTTCGCTGGAAATGGTACATTCAGATTCAAGAGACTGCCATTCGGTCTGTGCAACGCCCCCGACATTTTTCAAGAAATTCTACAAACGAAAATATTAGCAGGATGTCCAGGTGTCGTGAATTATTTAGACGATATTTTAGTTTTTGGTAGCTCGAAGGAAGAGCACGATAGTAATTTAAAAATTACACTCCAAAGACTGCGAGAACATAACGTCCGGTTAAACTCCACCAAATGCGTGTTCGGATCGCAATCGGTAAAATTTTTAGGGTTCAATTTATCTGGAGACGGATGGCGAGTTGAAGACGATAAAAGGAAAGCAGTGGAAAATTTTCGAAGACCGGAGTCGTTGTCCGAGGTAAAAAGTTTTTTGGGCTTGGTTAACTTCACCGAGCGCTTTATCCACAAACGTGCCGAAAAGACTACAAACCTTAGAGCACTCGCAAAGTCAGACACCTTCTACTGGACAACGCAGGAGGAACAAGAATTCGAATACTTAAAGACAAGAGCATTAAACTCTATTGTCAGGCTCGGATATTTTGACCATAAAGATCGTACGGAACTATACGTCGATGCGTCTCCGACCGGGTTAGGTGCAGTTCTCGTACAATACAACGAAGAAGGTAGTCCGCGTGTAATATCGTGTGCGTCTAAGTCCCTTACCCAATCGGAACAAAAGTATCCTCAAACACAAAAAGAAGCACTGGCGATCGTTTGGAGTGTTGAGCGATTTTCATATTACCTGATAAACAAATATTTCAAAGTAAGGACTGATTCAGAAGCCAACGAATTTATTTTTGGCGGGTCTCATCGCACTGGTAGACGAGCTATGACAAGGGCAGAAGCATGGGCCTTACGTTTACTACCGTATCATTTCGGCATCGAAAGAGTTCCTGGTAATATGAATGTCGCCGATGTTTTATCCCGACTAATTTGCAAGTCACAGGTTGACGATGCTTTCGACGAGGACAACGAAAAGCACATATTGTATTCCTTGGATGCGGGAGACATGTCTATTTCGTGGACGGAAATACAGACAGCCTCGGAGACAGACGAAGAACTGGAAGCAGTAAGGTTAGGAGTTCAAACCGGAAAATGGTCCAATGCTCTTAAACGTTATGAATCCGAATCAAAACATCTAAGAACGCTTGGTCACATTGTTTATAAAGACGATCTAATAATTCTACCTACATCTCTTCGTTCCAGAGCAATTAAAGCAGCTCATCGGGGTCACGTTGGTTGCGAAGCTACCAAACGAATTTTACGGGAGTTTTTCTGGTGGCCGAATATGGCAAAACAAGCAGCTCTATTCGTATCTAATTGCGAAATATGCCTGGTTATATCTAAAAGGAATCCTCCTATACCTCTTTCCAGTAGACAACTTCCAGATGGACCATGGGAAATTTTACAAATTGACTTTTTGTCCTTACATGGCTACGGATCCGGTGAATTTCTCTCAACCGTAGACACCTACTCCCGTTATTTACATGTTTCTGAAATGAAACAAACTGATGCCAGAAGTACTAATGCTGCCCTTTGTAGAGTATTTTCAGTTTGGGGGCTACCTCTCATCATACAGAGCGACAACGGACCTCCTTTCCAGGGATCAGAATTCATCGAATATTGGGAAAGTAAAGGAGTGAAAGTCCGGAAATCGATCCCTTTAAGCGCGCAATCCAACGGAGCCATCGAAAGGCAAAACCAAGGAGTTATTACAGCCTTGGCAGCGGCAAAACAAGAAGGTAGGCCCTGGAGAATGGCGTTAGACGAGTACATCCACGCTCACAACACACGGAAGCACCATTCACGGTTAGGAGTGACGCCGTTCGAGCTGTTAGTCGGTTGGCGATATAGAGGAACATTTCCGTGTTTATGGAACTGGAAAAACAAATTAGACAGAAATACGGTCCGAGAAAATGATGAGTTTTCAAAACTGGTTAGCAAGCTGTTTGCTGATAGTCGTCGAGGAGCGAAGGAAAGTAACATAATGGTAGGCGATATCGTATTGACTACTGTTTTACAAAGATCTAAGACAGATCCTACTTTTTCGAAGGAGAGGTTCACAGTGTTAGCAAGGGAGGGAGCAAAAATCGTTTTAATTAATGGGAAAGGTGAGAAGTTAACTAGAAACATACAAGATGTAAAAAGGGTCCCCAATGGGGCAACAGAACAATCAATTGAGGAGGAATTAGTAGATCCAATTGAAACTACAGAAATCGATTATAGCGAGAGTGATCATTTAAAAAGACCCAAAAGAATCATACAAGTCCCTAAGAAATACAAAGACTCAATTATGTATCATATTTGCTACCAAGAGTAGGGGTGATGGAAGATTTAGGGATCAAGAGTGAGAGAGAGAAGTTTAGCGAAATCAGAGAGAGCGAAAATATTGAAACATGCAAAAATGAGGATGAGAGAGGAGAGATTGGACGAAAGCAGAGATAGAGATGGAGAAGGCGCGTGGAAAAGGAGACGGACGTCTACCGGTAGTTAGCGGTAGCTGGGATCAAGAGAGAGTGAACTCCGAGAGTGAATCGAGAGAGAGAGTGTGAGAGAGGGATAGATCGTGAGATCAGGGAGAGAAGACAAGTCAGGCGACAGGGAGAAATAAAGGAGCCTCGGGTCAGTCTTGTGGTTGATCGCAAAGAGATCGGTTGAGCGTGAAACAACAACAAAAAAAAAAAAAGAAATTGAATAAAAAAAAAGCCTGATAAATAATTAAAATGTGTGACGATTACGACAGAGCATAGGGTGGTGAATGATGTAGAAGTGTGTGATGACGCTCACGACACGTGCGACACGAATAATCCGACTTGCACGCTCTAACCTGATGATTGCTGCTCAAACAGTTCCAGCACAGCCGCTTCGATGCGACGACGTCCCGTCGCTGTTGGACCTCCTTGGCGATGAACACTGGACAGTTGCGCAGTGTGTGGTCTTCGGAACACTCCAATGGACACTTTGGCTGTTGGGTGTGCGCAGTCGATGCAGCAGGAGCCGAGCGAGATGTAGCTGCATTCGCGATGAATCTCCGTTGCCCTGGTTGACGAATGAGACCGGCCACCTTGATACCACTAGCTGCTTGATCCTTCACGAAGTTGTTGGTCGATTTCAAGATTTGGATACGATCTTGCACGAAGTCGATCACATCCTTATATTTGTCCGTCGTGAAGTGCACGGAATGTTTCTCCCAAGCCAACAATGTCTCTCGATCCAACTTCATCAGCAACATGTTTGAGAGGGGTGTATCCCACGAGTCAACCGGTTCATTCAGCCTTTTCAACCCGTTGACGAAGCGGGTGAATTCATCCACCAGGTGTGTGAGCTTATCAACGCACACCAATTGAACTCCCGGAAGGTAGTGCAATTTGCGATAGTATTCGCGAATCAAAAGACGAGAATTGTCGTACCGTTTAAGAAGCGCCACCCAGGTAACCGAATAGTTGTCCGCCGTTAAAGGTGTATGCTCGAAGAGTACCGCCGCGTCCCCCTTCAACGATGACAATAAGTATTGGAGCTTCGCGATAGATGGAAGCTCGGCTGAAGCGTCGATCATTGCGATGAAGCGATCTCGGAAAGAAAGCCATTTTGTGTGATCTCCGTCAAATGTTGGAAGTTCGATTTTGGGCAAACGTAAATTTGGCGCGTGGGGTCGACCGAATGCAAGCGTTGAGGAAGCCAAGCCCGTAGTATCATTGAGCGAACCTTCTTCCTTTGGCTGTCTTTCCCGTAGAAATGATTTTAGCTTGCGACAGCGTTCTTCAATATCGATCCGTTCCATTATGCTGGCTTCGACCGCTTCGTCTTTATCTTTAAGCTCTTCCAGTTTCGAAACTGCGGTGAAAAACTCTTCCTTATGTTTCGCCAGATCTTCTAACGCCTCCGGAATCTGCTTGGCATCATCACTCGAATATTTCGCCTGGAACCGTTCCAGCGATTTTATGTTCTCCAGGGCGATCCTCTTTTTCAGTTGCACTGCTTTAATTTTCTTATCCATTGCACAAAGAAAATACTGCGATATCACACGAAAATAACGAACAAAGCGATGGCACGAAATTCAAAATGATGGCGTGTAACCGACCGTTGCCCTTGATGCGGGGCGATATGCGATGGCGGGAATTGTCACGGAATGACTTGCACACTTGACGACGAATACCGAATTCCACTCTTGATGCAGAATGAAACTTATTTCTTCTCCGTATATCACGATCCGGTTCGAAGGACCAAAAATGTGAAATATATTCACGAAAAGGGGCTGGCTATGATATTTGGAGGAAATTTGAATAGGGAAGTGTACACCTTTATCGCTGGTCGGTTTGCAACTGTATATTCGTTTGTCCTTTTTTTGTATATAATAATTCATGCAGTTCATAATTCATGTAGATCGAGCAGTTTCTAACGTCGAGTAGTTTATAACCTAATCTTAGTTTCCTAACGCTTTGTTTTATGCAATTCAAATTTATGTTCGAAAATAATTATTCTAATTCCAATATCATCTGTTAACCTGCCCTTTAAAATGACCGAACTGGCATTATGTAAGAAGTAATTACACTCCATTCCTTTCCAGAATTTAATATATTTTAAGCTTCGAACCTTTTGAGCGAATTCTACAGGGAACTTTAGCTGTTCCAGGTCCTTGGAAATCGCCTTACGCACCTGTGGAGACCATTTCGTTGCGGCAGAAAACTTTCCCTCCGACCATCCCCTCATACACTTCCGAGATATCCCATAATCCTGGAAATGCATAGGTTCGCTCGAAATAATATCTGCAATTGTATCGAAGCCATCAAGGTCTGTTAAAGGGGTTGCATTGTTGTAGTGACCCACGTATACACCCCTCTTGAAATCGTCGTGATTCCGTGGCTCATCATCAATCTGCCCATAATAGGTGCGATGTGTTGCGGGATCTTTGGTTGTCACCGTTTGACACTTTTGATACCCACTATGGGCGTTGAAGTTATTTTTTCATTTTTCTCATTTTTTTCATATTTTTCAAAATAATTTAACTCCTTCACAAACGATCGCAAATAATCCTCAACCGATTCCGGTTTGGATTCGCCCGCAAAAATGGCCACTGTCATCACCGGCACCTCTGGCATCTCAGGGAGCCGCATTAGAATCGGCCAGAATTGGGTCAATCCACTTGTATGAAGAGGTAACCCGTCCATAAAAAAATCCAATTCTATTGTCCCTAAATTTGGAGTCACCAGCCTATAGTGCAACCGAAAACGTATTAGTTCAAAACAATCTTTCCAACCCCCTCCCCTCCCCAAACCACGTTTAAAAGAAGAAAACACGACATAAAAGCACAAATACAGCTACCCCCCTCCTCCCACCCATGACACACACACACACAATCACCCCACCCCTCTGCTCCTAACACAGACACACACATTCCCCCCCCACCCCCCTGCCCTAACTAAATAAGAAACATGCTTACTCTCACAACATGCCGATTGGCAGCCATCCATTCGCATGGAGCTCTCTCGCTCGCGGACCACCGCATTCCCACCAATATACCGTCCGTGAGTTGCATCTATGGGAAGGTCGCTCAAAGCAGCCGCAATAACGTAAACATTGCTTGCTTGGTGCAAGTTGTGGATGTTTGCAATCATATAGGAGAGTGTTGCAATTAGTGTTGGGCATTGTGCGCGAGTGCGCACTGTGTACGCACAGCACACCTCATTGTGCGCACTGCACAGCACACTTTGTACTGAGCGAGCACACTTCGCACAGTGCGCGCACTTCGCACAGTGCGTGCGCACTCCGCACTTTTCGCACACTTCGCACAGTGCGCGCTTTTTTCGCACAGTGCGAGCACACTTCATGCTGTGCGAGCACACTCCGCATAGTGCGCGCACTTTACGCACAGTGCACAGTCCGGACGTTTCGCACACTCTGCACAGTGCAAGTATATTTTGCAAACATCGTGCAGTGCTTCACTTTGTACTGTGCGAGCACACTTCGTACCATGTTATAGGAAGTCAGGTGGTGTAGTACTGAGCATGTTTTGACAAACCGCCTTTTAGCATTAGCATCAGTTAGCATTAGCGACTCCGATCCGTTGGTGCAACGAGTAAAAGTCGGGGCGAATCAAAGGTCCATAAATCGCTTGCACACATTCATACCACACACATGCCCATCGCCCCCCCCCCCCCCTCCTCTCGCCCTGTCCCATGTACCCATTTCTTTGGTTAATTACAAAATTTGACTAGGGCTCCGACTGAAAATTGTAATTTTTGTATTAAAACATGCCACACTGGCAATGAATTATGTTTCTCGCTCCCAATGGCTTGGACCAACGATGATTAACACGTTGTCTGCCACCATACATGCCCACTGAACTGCCCCGTCAGGCCACGGAATCACTCTTTGAAACGAATGCATTTGCTTTTGCATTTTTTCTCTTTTAAATCAAATTCACCAATTCTCTTTGTTGTCTCAGTCGCTCCACAATGTCGTTTGTTGGGCTAATTCCATGGAATTTCATTCTTGGAACCCCCCTCCCCTCCCTTCCCTTCCCTTTCTTTACCTCTCGCAAAAGTCGGTGACATTTCGACTCCAACGCTTTGCAACGCTTTGGTACGCGCAGGCAAACGATGCTACAACAATGACAGGCAAAGCATGGGCCGATGAAAGGCACGTGAAACTGTGAAAAGATCGTTTACGTATTGTCCAAGCTGTCCCGATCAACCTCAACTTTGTGATGAGTGTTTTAAGATTGTGCATCAAAAGTAAAGGATGAATAAATGAACTCCAAGATCTTTTAATTATTGTTCATTCTCATTCTCATTTATTTATGAAAACATAATAGAAACTCATTTTGATATTTGAATCATTTTTTTGAGAAATAATAACCGTGAAAGAAAAGCATTGTGAAGAACCGATCCAATACGTGCAAATTTATCTCTTGTAACACGTCTTTTCTAATGTGTAATGTGCCAGCCACTATGTGGACGACGTGGCCCGATCGGAAAAAAACCCGGAACGGAAAAAAAGTTATACTTAATGCGACACGTACCGATATATGGTTGTGAATTGTGTAAGGTAATTTCTTCGTTTGAACCGTGAGAACGGTTGGCTATCTGATTATGTTTGTTGTGTTTCTGAAGCGCGCTATTGCTTGAGGCGTGTTTTGCTTGATATATGTTTACTTGAAATGTGTTTTACTACATCCGCACATACGCTTTTACTTCGCAATGAGGTCGTACGCAACAGATCAACTCTACACTTCTTGCGGTAGCTTATCGGCTGACTCGGGCTGAGTGGCTGGTTTGAATGGTTGATTGTTTAATTGAAGCAATTGTCCACATCTTGGGGCTAACAGAATTATTATTTGTTTGAAACATTGATTCATATGAGAAGTCATCGTCTGTTTAGTCATCAATATACTCCACGGCTCTGTAATGGGATGGGATCCGTAGCCCCAGTGACGTCCTCGTCGTGCAGAGTGGTAACATGTGTCACCACATATCCAAGCTTGGGTACACGGGCTTGACCCAACCCCTTGGGCGGATGGTGGCATATGGCGAACCAGGATTTGCCATATGGGGGGGTGGGTATGCCGGGAAACCGGGTCTGGACGTCGGGGGGAGGGGGGGGGAAGGGGGCAACCCGACGCTAAACAAAACGATCACGTGGGCGCGAGGCCAGTCACCCAGTCCCATGAATCTACGACTACGGAAAAAAGGAGGAGCCGCTATAATGACGAGCTATACGAGATGTACGGCGACCTCACTGTCGTACAGCGTATTAAGCTCGCCAGGCTCCGGTGGGCTGGCCATGTTATACACACTTAAAAATATTTCACGACCTCGGTTAAAAAACTGCCGAAATCCGTCGGCTCTTTCGATTCTTGCTGATATGTCAGTTGAAAAAACCCAGTAGCCGAAAATCAGTACCATTTAAAACTGAAATATCAGTTAAATAAAAATTTGAACCGAAACTCGGCAACACAACATGCCGAGCACATACGTTAACACTGCTGTCACCGAGATAATAAGTCAAAATAACCGAGATTTCAGCTTTACTACTTGGATTAGCCGAGGCTCGGTATTCTATCTGCCATTCGCCATTCTGTTAATCTCGTGCTAATGAAACGAAAACCTTTCGGAGTGATGTTGTGATGTAAAATAAAAAATGTAAAAAAAAAGTAAAAATGAGTCTCTCAGCGTGAAAAAAAACGAGAATCAGTTGCGTGCGATCGAGCACAGGTATGGAGCGGGGTTGGGGCTAGGAAACTCAATCAGCGCACGCAACCGGTGCTCTTCAGAGCGTCGCTCGGAGCAGTCCCTATTTAAGGATCAGATGTGGAAGCTAATCCGGTTGGTTCAACCTTTGCCAGACCGTTCAGACTTCCAGGATTCATTTCCGGTCACCTACACGAGGTAAGTATCAACACTCGATCACATGAAATCTAAAAAGGGTTCATTCAGACATGTTTCACTCTGCCCGCTTTACAGAACCGTGCCTGTACCAGTGCCCACTCCTTGTCCGGCTCATTTTCCTGTACCGGTACCACATCCAAACGCTGTGCCCCATCCGGCGGTTGAATCGGCGCCTGTCTCAACGCTTTCCATCCATGGCCTCGGCAACCACAATGTCACATATTATGTCACATTTGTCGAGCCTTACAAGGGGTGTTATGTGAATCTTATCGTCCGGATATTTGTCTTCACAAAACAGACCTTGTAAGCGTGATTCGCAAGGCGCCCCATACAGAAAGTATACGCGACTACCGTCCCTTTCCGTGATGTACTTCATACAGGCGTTGTATGCGTTGTGCGATTTAACACCTGAAAGAATATAATAAATATATATTTTCTTCTTCGTTTCTTCTGAAAGGTCTTCTAATCTAATGCTATAAATATTCAAAATGGCCGAGTTACACGGTTGCATAAAGTATGACCTTTGTCGAAGAAAGTATTGACTCTCTACTGTCACATTTCTATTCGATTCTGCTGCGTTTTTAAATTTCATAATCATATTATTTTTCAACAAGTACCATTCATCACGCAGGCCTTGTCTTAACAAAAAAATCTTTCATACATGCAGCGTGGTTCGATTTTGCTTCATCGCTATTACTGGGTATTTGAGCAAATCCTGATCTGCTCTGCTGCCTGTGATGTTCATATTATCAAACTCTCTTACACGGTTAGTAACTTGTGGCATGATGTTGTTCCCAGTTCGGATAAAATATGTTATGCTTTGCAGCATACTTTCAAATGAGTATGTGGAATAATCATCCAGCACCCCAAAGCGGCACACGTTATCGTACAAATGCTTTAAGTTATGCACATTGCTGGTGATAGTACTTTCACCGTACAAAGTAGCGTAGTCTTGAACGAATTCACCTAGCATTTGGTGTGCCATAGTATTGCTCATGAGCTGGTGGTGAAAAAAATCTTTTCGTTTTCGTTTGTATGTTTTGAATCCCTAAAAGATTCCTTTGCGATTCGATTGAGATTGGGATTCGTTTGGGATTCGCTTGGGATTCTGATTGGAATTGGGATTGGGATTGCGATTCGATTGGGATTGCGATTCGATTGGGATTGCGTTTAGGATTGGGATTGCGATTCTGATTGGGATTCGTTGAGGATTCGATTGAGATTCTGATTGCAATTGGGATTCTGATTGCGAATGGGATTCTGATGGCGATTGCGATTCGTTTGGGATACAGGGTTTCCCACGATTTATTGGTTGGTTCTCATCAATTTTTGGTGGGTTCCCATATTTTTTTGGTGCGTTCCCACGATTTTTTGGTCGTTTCCCAGAATTTTTTGGTCCAATTGTATTGATATCCAATCGGAAAATACCAATAAATTATGGGAACGAACCAAAAATTTATGGGATACGACCAAAAAATCGTGGGAACACACCAAAAAATCATGGGAACTGACCAATAAATCGTGGGAAACCCTGTAAGGATTTGTTTGGAATTGGGATTGGGATTGCGATTCGATTGGGATTGGGATTGCGTTTCTGATTGGGATTACGATTAGGATTGCGATTGAAATTAGAGGCTTTCCCCGAGATACGCTATTCATGGGTCGAGAGAAACCACGTATCTCTAATTTCGGAAGTCGAATCACGCAGTTTTCAATCAAAATCTAGCAAATGTTCTTGTAATGAGAAGTTATAGTCACTAAATAAATAATTTGATTTGATATTGAATAAAGATTCACGTATCTACTAATTATGATTGAATAAAGAATTGAATAAAGATACGTGTTGACGCTTCGCTTGGATGTCAAATGATAACTTGACGAAAGTGAGTTTCGTCAAGTGAGAATGAGCACGGTAGGAAATGATGAGTAGCGGGTGAGTTGCCACTCGCTTGAGTGGCAATCTTAGAAAAATTATAAATAGGGCAACATAACCCGTCCGGCAAAATGAGTGTATTTTTTGAGTGATTTGAGTACCGTCCCCCGTTAGTAGTTACTCTTAGAGGAATGAGTTATACCCTCGCGCGAGGCCTCCCCCTCCCCACCCGTAACGCACGGTGCGCTCTGCAGTTCTCAATGTGTTGTGTTCTTTCCCATCATGCTACCAACACATCCAAAGATATTTGTTTCTTTCGTTTCTCGTTTTCTTTCATTCATTGCCACGATCTCAAATACGCACTTATTCTAACAACAAACACAAACACGGTCATTTTTGGTTACATGTAACACTTTATTGAAACATAAATTACACTTTCACAACACATTTAGAATACTTCATACTCACGAATGGCGTCATACTGTAAAGTACCGGGTCGAGCCAGGCTGCGGGAAACTTGTCGACAATCTGCGTTGCCTCTGTTCAGCAAATTCTTACCTGTCGATGCACGCACTGCATGTGCGTCTGTACACACTGTTCACTTCACACTTTATCAAAACACACCGGCGCACGAGACTTATAACGAAATGCGCATCAACGCACAAACACTGCGCGCGGAACTTAGAACGAAACGCGCACAACCATCTCCGACAAAGCGTCGCGCTGTACTGGTTCGATGCTGTAGTGTAAGCGAGACAACACGATGTGACGAGCAGCTCCAAGTTGAGCTCGCTGAAAGAAGACACACACACACACATTCACAGACGGCTCGTCAAAGCACGGTATTTGTATTGGTGTTAGTGAAGCGCGCGTGTAAAACAGAATGCGAACTCTCATCGCAGCGCGTTTCTCCTTGCTTCCTCATGCTTCCTCGTACCCCTCTGCCTGAATCACTCAAAATTTGGGGTCTCATTGTTTGCGTGGAATGAATACACTTTCTCTTGCACTTTGGAAATTCAAACACATCGGTAAATATTCAGCGCACGCAAAATCATATCCGAAACGTTCGCGATTGTTCAATACGCGTAGCTACTAATTATGATGTAAATACTGCAAAGTGAAATAATTTGGAGTAAAATCGAATAACCTCTTATTCCACCTTCAACTATTTCCTACACCCCCCCCCCCCCCCGCCCCCGCTGCAAACTAGAATAAAAAGCTATACGAGATTGGGATTGGATTCGAAGATTCAAATCTCTTCCAAGATTCATTTTTCCCACAACTTCATTAGATGCCGCATTACGCCCAGGTCAACCTAATAAAGTTGATCCGTTGAAGGCATGTCCATAATTATATCGAAATTGGCGAGGTCTACGAGAGGAGTGGAGTTTCTAATATGAGCCCGGTACATTCCATCCCGGAACAGTGAATCTGTGCGGTTCGGTGCGTCAATGCCCACGAAATATATCCAGCGCGCCAAATGATCGTACCTGGTACGCTCTGCGCACTTGAGGCAAGATTCGTGCCCGGTATGTTCTATATTTCCTATGTGTTTTTGCACGAAGCCGTAATTTCTTTCGACGAAAGAACCCGTACACGAAGCACTTACACACGGATAAAGATAAACACGTTTTATTTGCAATTAAAGTATACTTGCGGTGATCTCCGTTCACGTTGAGATCAATATGATAAGAGAGCGATCGATCCGCTGATCGATCGCTTTATAGATGCTTCTCGCAGGAAGCAGGATAGCGCATTCTCTCGTTGCCACGTGCCGAACGATAACGTGTCGGCCCGTGATTGGTCGAGCTGGTGCGTGGGAGAAACGCATTCTCCTAGACGTATGCGGGAGAAACGCATGCGAGAATTCGCATGCCGACGTGTCGGAGTCGACATCAGGATTACAATTCGATTTGACCGTTTATTGCGACAACCACCTATGGATAAAAATAACAGATTAGAAATAGCAAAACGCTATTTCGTGCTGCCGTAATATACCCTTGACGAACGTTCGATTATGTATTTCAAGTGGTACACGATCCACAATATAATTTATAAAATATTAAATAAAAGAATTAAGAAATCATAAATCAATATACTGCAATATATGTTATAAATAATATAAGCACACAGAAAAAAATCTTTCACAAAGGATCCAAAAACAAAATGGTTTATTGAAGTGCAATTCTTATATGCCCTCGAATAAACGTTGCGTAGCCCTGTAACCGGGCCATTTTAACTAGTTTAAGTAAAAATATCGTAAAATTGTGCATCTGTTACACAATGCATATAAGACGACGGGCAAACATGAATAAGGTGATTTTCGATAAGTTTTGGAGTATCGACACTGTACTGAGGGTTAACATTGAGTAACTACAACATTGAGTACAGTATAAAAAGGAAGTACAGGCGGTCCCCGAGATACACGGTTAATGGGGACCAAAAACGGCCACAAAATACCGCGTATCTCGAATTTCCGCGTAAGTCGAATCTCGTGATTTCCAGCTAAAATATCACAAATTTTCATGTAATTTTGCAAGTAAAGGGTGGTTTTAGTCACTTTATGAATTATTTGATATTATTCTGACTGAATATAACTGTTTTAAACCTTTTTAAATAGTTTTTAACATTTGATCAAAACGGAAATTATTTGGCAATTTGCAATTGATGTGTCAAATCAGTACAATTTGCTCAAAGAATTGTCAAATTTAGAAAACCGCGTATCTCCGAATCCGCGTATAAGAGGTACCGTGTATCTCGGGGACCGCCTGTATACATACAGAATGAGACAATGCAAATATCCGTTGGCAAAACGGAAGAATACGAAGAGGGAGAATTCGCATAACACATACCCATACCCAAATACGCATTCCGTATCGTTGAGCGGAGCGGGTTAGCAAACACATATAAATCTTGCTTTAGTCTGTATCCTCCATCTTTCTCAATACAACCAGTACGCAGTGCACTTCAAGTATTAGAAATAGTATTATTCAAATATTAGGTTCTGATCATTTGAAGCATTTGAACATGTCGTCAAGGATCGGATTCAAGGTACCAAAAGCGGAAACTGGCTGTGATAATGGTACCAATTCGTCAACTTGGTCAGCAACTGAGTTCGATATACCTCTATAGCCAGGCATCCGCGTCTTACTCCCACCCATAAAACGGCCATCAACGTCAGCAGTGCCAGCAAAACCATTATTGGCACAACAGCACGCATCACTAAAGCTATCATCAACAGTTGCACCGCCAAAACCATCATCATTATCAACAGGGCCGCTAAAGCTATCAGCTGGGCCGCTTAAATTATCATCATCATCAGCTGCACTGCCAAAACTGCCATCATCATCAACAGGGCCACCAAAACCACCATCATTATCAGCTACGCCGCTAAAGCTATCAGCTGGGCCGCTATAGCTATCAGCTGGGCCGTTAAAGTTATCATCATTATCAGTTGAACCGCCAAAACCATCAGCATCATCAGCTGCACCGCCCAAACCACCATTACCAACATCTGCACCATCAAAATCGCATCGTCATCAGCTTCAGCCACATGTCGAGCAGCACCTTCCACTGTTTTTGGATTTACCGTTGTTGATCTAGAAACAGCACCTAGTCCGGAGCCATTACCAGAGCCAATATCAAATTGTGTTCCAGCCGAATTTTCTACTTTGGATCGTGAGTTATTGCTTAATTAATGCAGGTTGTTCTCGAATATTAGAATATAGAGTTAATGGTGAGAAAAAAATCAATACAAAAAAATAAACATTTTTTACATATTCTGCATGGGAGCAAAACAATCACTAATGAGTTTTCATTTCACTCATTGTGCTCCCTATTTTTTCCAAAATACGTACCGAGAAGAGTAGCTCGCGAGCGCCCCTTTTCTTTTCACTACGTATTTTGTCCAGGCAACAACCCTCTCAACAATCTCAGAGAGAATTTGTATGAAATTTCTTGGGCTTGTTCTCGGCTTGTTCTCGGCTTATTGGTATAAACGTCACTCAGAGAACAAGCCCAATATGAACAGGCGCTCAGTGACGTCACGGTGTAGCCGTATTGATGCGAGTCCACACAATGGGGATCGACCCATTCCAACTGCTGTCAAAATGAAACAACAAAGGTATTTGGTTTGCATGCGTTTTATTGAACAATAACAAGTCGACAAGTGGCGTCGTTTTGAGTAGCTAAAAATCAGTTCCGGATTTACGTTTTTTCCTATTCCAGCTCGTATTAGTTAGTGAAATAGTTGTTCGGCTTCCGGTAAATCTGTAAGTGAAGGAATCAAAGCGTTAATACATCGAAATCATAACAAATTAGTTGATTTTACCTGTACCTATTATTTTAGATAATCATGACATCAAACGTCGGACGAGCTCCCGATGCATCGACGAGTAGTTCCCAGGAAGGTCCTTGTGTAGAACTAGCGCAGGAAAATAAAAAAGATATAAGGACAGTTTTGAATGCAGTGATGGACGTGCAAATGAAACAGGACGAGATTTTAAAAACTCAAAGCCAAAGCCAAGTTGAACCAACCCAAAATGATGATGGGCATATGGAAGATGAAGAATACTTTTTGTTCGCTTTGGTTTCAACCAAGATCGGTCTAGATGACTTAGAAGAAAGCATAGCGTCAGCAGAGCGCTTCAATAATTTAAAAGGATGGCTTATGAAGAAGGTAAAAGCATCAAACGCAAAGAGCAGAATGCATCGCGTTCTTTACCTATTATTTAATAGGATATTTATAGTAGATTGCAGTTGGAGTGGACGGGGAGGCAACGGGCCTAAGGTAGAATTCAGGAAATATTCTAATATCCTCCGTCTATTTGCTGTTGTCGGAGGAGCAGGAAGGGCTTTAGAGGATTCTATTGTTGAGGATTTTTTTATAAAGAAATTTAAAAATTCGCAATCAGCTGCCCAAGCGAAAGGCATTGTAAAAAGTGTCAGTCGTGGTACGTTTTCAAGAAAGAAGAAGAAGAATTAGATAAATAAGATAGAGTTCAATAATGTTCCTTTGACGATTTTTTTTGCTTTGGATTTGTTGATATTGATAAGGTTTTTTTTTTATTTTTGATTGTTGCTGAACTATTAGTCAATTGAAAAATATAAGGGAATTCATAAATGCTAGTAAATGTTGATAGTAATTGATTTTTTGGTTTAAGGTAGTTGTATGAATTATTCTAAATAATGTGGATATCAGTAAATATAAAATATTATGAAGTTTAAGTTATAAAAAGTTTCTATGAGTAATTTTCCTTTAACATACCAATTTTTATATTCATAATTGATTGAACTGGTGCAATGAATAAGTAGCAAAGTTAGCTTTAAGATTATTACCATAATTATGATACTTCATAGTTATCATACTTTGTGAATAACTTTTACAGAACAGAGATGGTCACATGCACGTTTGTCGAATACTCACTTGCTTACCTTTTTATCAAGTGCTAACCAGTTTTGAGGTCTACCATGAACCGCTTTCAACCGCCGTCGTTTATTAGATGATCTATTGATGAGGTCTAATGGGGACGTATGTTTTCAAGTGGCACGACCATTTACGGGACTCATACAACCTGAAATTTATATTAAATATATTTTCACAATTATCAGCTTGGAATAACGGTCCCCAAAGCGTACTTACTCAAAGATGTATATGTTTAAGTACAAGCAAGCAACGCCATACATTGAGCACGTATTTCTGCATAGGATGGTTATGCACTTTAGGGATAACAATTCGGTTAAATCGGAGCATGTACTCGACTCGAGGCAACAGCGTGCTGGTTTGATGTTTTTTATATAGTTCAATGAACTAGTACGTACGTTTTCGGCCAAATACTGAACCATGAAGCCTTACATCAATTCAGTTTTGGTAACCTTATAACAAGTTAATGTCAGCCGCTTCATAACTGCAGAATAATTTTATGGAATACGCATGATAAGATGGATGGTACGATGCGAATTGTTTACAATCTCGTTTCAAATGTTGCCGAGGAGCAACCGTAGTTCAGGTTCCTTTTTTACTCGTTGGCCGCTTCGGGCAGCAGCATGAAGCCTTGCGCGTACGATGCCTTTCGTGCTCCGTGCTCCGGCGAGTTGTTTGCTGCCCTGAGCACGGTCATCCTTCGGCGTGGATAAGTAGCTGGAGAAGTCTGCTTAGTCTTTTGGCATCACCGGAACGCTATGGTACAATGCGACAATTTCCGTCAACTAGTCGCAGTAGAATGATCCACGTGATATCGATCAGGAACGCATTCAGCACATCCTTGTTCCACACGTCGAAATCCTTTCCTTCTGTGTCTTGCCGAACGCCAGCATCAGGTGGCACGCTGAGCAGATCAGTTGCATGTAATCGTACTCTAGTGTCGTGCCTGGACATCGTCCCGTTGTGTACAATTTCCACAGTGTCCGGCACCGCATATGCCGATTCGTTCACAACACGGGTTACCGTTAGATTTTGCGCATATAGCCTACCGGGAGAAAGGTCACCTACATTAAAACCAGTCAATTAAAACAGAACAAGTTCAACCCACCAGGAACATATCCTTCATCCCCGGAAAATGCGTCCGAGTGTGGGAAGGGTGGTAGTGAGCCCCTTTTTCTGCATCCCTTCACAGCTGCAGAGGGCATTGACTATTGACTATCCCCGCCAGGAACAGTTATATCTGAAAAATCACACCCTAAAATGAAACAATCATCGAAATTAAACACAAGCACACCTTACCTCAGCGTCGGCATCGTGCGTGAAGGCTAGAAATTTCATCCGGTTTTATTCCATACTCAAGCATTTTTTTTCGCTTCCACCACAACTAAATCATACTTCCGTGGTTGATTTTATGTTTATTCTACAAAACAAAACGTTTTTAATGACAAATATCATATAATTTACATAAAATACTTACAAAATCACCGCACACGCAAACACTTGCTGTTTACATTTTGGCTTCACTCTCATTTGACATGTCAAAAATTTGCAAGCCCCAAAGTGTGGATCAAAAAGGAAGGTGGGAGGGGAGAGAAGGTGATGAGATCGAAGTCCCAAGCGGAAATTTTCGGACGATAACTTATACACTCTCATAATTTGACAAGCAATATATGATTGTATGTGTGGTTCTTCCATTCGTAACATTTCGCTCTCCAAGCCAAGCGTTGAAGCAGGTTATGTGTATTTCTTTTTGTGTATTACGTTTAGCTTGCATCAGTTGTGTTCTTTCGTATCGTATCATTCATATAAATACCAACAATTTAAAAACTATTTAACCTCAAAATGTGTAACGCTAGACGTGCAATGAAGATAGCAAATATGCCATTGCACGCTGTTGTGGTTATGTGCCGAAAAAAATCTGAATCTCGTACACTGTTTCGTTTGTCAAATCGTGCACGAAATATCAATCGAAAAAACAGCCGAAAAGTGACATTTTCACTCGTTTGGGTATGTGCCGAAAAAAGTCTGAATTTCGTACACTATTTCGTTTGTCAAATCGTGCACGAAATATCAATCGAAAACACAGCCGAAAAGTGACTTTTTCACTCGCTTGGGGTGGTACGAAATGGCCGTTGCAAAAACCGCATGCTCGGAACCAAGGTTAGTTGAGGATAGAGGTTGAAGCATCCAGTGTAAATTGACAAGCAGCTGTGGGAAAATTTTGACAGTTCGGTAAGAGGTTGTTTATGTTCTCAGACCTACGGCATGTGGATGTAGAAACATGTGGATGTGGTTGTAGAAACAAACATTGTAAATCTGTGTCGCGCAATAGAGTTGTGAAAAATCACTAAATTTGTACAAAGCATATCGTTTATATTGATCTAAGTACATCACACGGCTTTCTAAAAAGGTAAATTTTTGATTATTATGTGTTTTACTGCAACAAGCCTAATTTATGTTTGCTATTTCAGTGTGCATCATGTCAACCTGCGCTGCATCCTTTTGCCAACACAGCCGCTACATAGTGAAAAAAATGGGTCTGGATGTAATTTTTGGGTCTGGATGTCTGTTAATCATAAATTTCCAACAGACCCAACGCTGTTACGCAAATGGGTAGAATTTTGTCAACGAGAGGAAGCTTGGGTGCCATCGATAAGCAGCATTTTATGTTCAGCACATTTCAACAAAACTGACTACCAGCTAATCAATTCGCCTTCGAAGGCTAATAGAAAATTTTTAAAAAAGCTTAAGCCGTCTGGTAAGTTTTCATGTAATGTCCCACACTAATCTATACTAATATAAGCATACATTTGATAAAGTTACTAAATTTGAAGGGTTCATACATGTAGCTGCTGTTTCTTCGACGTTTCGCCCAACGTCGATGTTTTACTCCGAATCGAGTTCATGTTTTCCTTCGTAGACCATAAGGTTACTCCGACTTTTAAGTATTGAACGAGTTATTAGGAACGCAATGATAAGCAACCAGAAAGTAAATAATCAAGTTCATTATTAAAACCAGGACTAATTATCGTGAACGATTCGCAAAGACTAATATGATCTGCATACATCATCTACATCAGTGGTCTCCAACCTGTGGTCCGTTGCGTTAACAGACGTGGTCCACGAAAGAATTATTTTTGAAAAAGAAAAGCTTAATACTATGGATTATAGTACACAATCATTATAAAATTTTCAACAAGCATATCTAAAATGAGATTTAAACGTATTTTTGATCAAAAACATCAAGTAAAGTTAAAAAAAAGTATGCACTCATTAGATGTGAGCCGCGGCAAATGTATTTTCAAGCCAAGTGGTCCGCGATCCTAAAAAGGTTGGAGAGCACTGATCTACATCATTGCACACATATTGCTTTCTCAAACTTCCTCCTCAAATTGTGCCATTATACCGTTTAAATTTTGTTTGCTTCGTTGTTCCCAGTTGCTTCATTAGAATGTGCGCAACATATATTCTTACAGGTCATCCACCACATCCGAAGTTTTGTTTTACTTTATGTGATTTTAGTACTATTTTCAGTTCCAACATCCGTTCAACGCAGGTTTTACAGGAAAGAGCTTCTTTTGAAAATCCTGCGATTGATTTGTTCGTAAAATCCTACCGTGTATGCTTCCGCCGTGAATCGCTCCGGTGCGATACTTTTCGATGTTCATATAGATCTGCACATACATTCATTTAATTTTGGTAATCGATGGTTTGTCCGCCAGTTCACCATCGAATGAATTGTCTTATGCAGTAATACAACATACATGACGGTATCGTTGTTGTTCGATTCCATTGTAGCAGAAGGCTTAGCAGAAGGTCCATTTGAAACGTTGTTTTCGTTTTTGTTCGATTTTTCTGCAAGAGAAAATGTGGAAGTTGATTCAAGTGGCAGTCCCACTACTCCTCGCGAAGCCGTTGGCTTTGGGTTTGATTCAATTTTCTTGTCTTCTTTTGGTACTTGATTCAGTTTTCCTGTGTGTATCAGATTATTTATTGACTCATTATGAAGCACACTTTGTTACGCACTAATATTATAAGTCAAATATAAGGTAAAAATTATAATAATTTAAGACTCTTTTCTTCAATGATGCACTAAACAAAAGCTTAGATTGAAATATTACTATTCTAAGCTCGAAAGTGATAAATAACGGATGGGAATTAACGTAGATAAGTGAAACGGTAATATTTTGCTGAATCATCTATTTGTCTGCAAAAACTATTATACATAACTTTAAGCGCTTAATTGTAACAATAACAGTTATTCACATATAATAAAATGTAACAAATATTTCTTAAATAAAAAATACATAAATATGAGGCAAATCTATTTCAATTCGTTAATTATTTCATTCTTACCTTTTTCAATTTAGCTTTCCCGTCAGTGATAAAATCACAAGCTCGTGAGCCTTCTAACAATGTAGTACAACAATGTAGTACTAACAATGTAGTACAACAAATTGAAACGGACGAGGGTCGCATCGATACATCTGTAGAACATCATGATGACGATCTACCATCAGATAATATCACACATGCGAAATGCCAAAATTGTGTACAAAATGAAACAGAAATTGAACTTTTAAATCAAACTCTTAAAAACACACAAGATAAATGTAACAACTTATTAGAGGTTAATACATTTTTATCAAAACAGTTTGAAATCGTCAGCAAAGAACTTACACAATCCCAAAAAGAAATTGAACTTTTAAAGACTAATCATAATAAATTTAAAGATGTTGCTATATCACCAAACGAATTCACAACCAGAATGAAAAATGTTTTAAAAGATACGCTTACATCAAATCAAATAGATCTGATTAATGAGGAACGTAAAAGAGTTAGATGGACTAAAGCAGAATTAAGTAAATTTTTTACACTTCGTTATTTAGGAAAAAGAGCATATCAGTATTTCAGAGATAATTTAAATTTCCCTGCAGCATCAATTTCAACACTACAACGATACGGAAGAACATTGAACCTCAAGCAAGGAATTTTAGATGATGTAATTAATTTGCTAAAAAACATTACCGTTGATCTGCCGGAGTGTCATCGGGAATGTGTTTTGTCATTCGATGAAATGAAAGTGAATAGAATTTTAGAGTATGATCCGGCCTATGATGAAGTTCTCGGTCCTCACAATTATTTACAAGTAGTAATGGCAAGAGGATTGTTCAAAAATTGGAAGCAGCCAGTTTTTATTGGTTTTGACCAACAAATGACCAAAGAAATTTTATTTGAATTAATCAAACGTCTTTATGCTATAAAGATAAACGTTGTTGCAATAGTTAGTGACAATTGCCAATCTAATATTGGATGCTGGAAAGATTTAGGTTCTCATGACTACTGTCATCCCTTTTTCAGTCATCCAATAACGAAGTGCAATATATATGTTTTTCCTGATGCTCCTCATCTGTTAAAACTAATAAGAAATTGGTTGATAGATACTTGTTTTGAATATAACAATAAGTTGATAAAGGCAGATAAATTGTTTGAGCTGGTAGCTTATAGAAATGCAGCTGAATTAACTCCCGTTCATAAACTAACACAAAATCATTTGGTTATGACTCCTCAGAACGTCAAAATGTTCGAAGAGCTGCCGAAGTATTATCCAGAACCACAAAGGTACTTTCCTGATGATTGTGATGCACAAGAGTTAGCCTCATTTATAGAGAAAGTCGATATGTGGTTTAGTGTAGCTAACTCATATTCTCCATGTGCTAAACTTCATTACAAAAAATCTTTTAATGCAAATGAAAACCAATTAGCAGCATTAAGTGACATGTTTGAACTGATGTCAAACATTACAGCATTGGGGAAAAAATCTATGCAAGTTTTTCAAAAGTCTCTTTTGATGCACATAACATCGCTAAAAATGTTGTACGAAGATATGAGAAAAAAACACAGCATCGTATATATCTCTACTTATAAGGTTAGTATTGAACAATAGTGAAAGATTTCAGTCAACTAATGTTATGTTTTATTTTTGTTTACAGCTTAATCAGGATGTTTTGGAGAACTTCTTCTCTCAACTTCGCCAAATCGGAGGCATACACGACCATCCATCTCCATTACATTGCATGTATAGAATCCGAATGATGATTCTTGGTAAGTCACCGACTACATTGAAAAATCATACAGAGCTAAAAAATGATGATGTAGAGAATAGTCATGAGCATCACGAGGAGTTTCTATCTGCAACAGTTTTTTCTGTAGCGGATATCCCTCAATCTGTTCCAGATATTTCGGTCATGGAAAAAGCAAATCAAATCTGCCAAGCAATTGAAGAGTGTAGTCAAGAGTCGGACTTAATAAGTACAGTCAGTAGTACCTGCAATGTGCAATCAGCTCAAGAAAGTGATGGACTGCAATATGTAATGGGATACATAGCTAATAAATATAATACTAAGTATCCAGAATTAGATTTAGGCGTCCAAACTTTTAAATTAACAACTGACCATTGTTATAGTCAACCTCCTACCTTTGTGCAACATTTGTCCGCAGGAGGATTGTTTGAACCATCGCCTACATTTTTATTATTAGGTAATCGAATGGAAAAATTTGTCTTAAAAATGCATCCGGATGGTACCTTTAGTAAGACTAAAAAAATTGTTGCCAAAATTGCGAAAAATATTCAAAACCAGATAAGCGAACTACCAGTCGAAATAATACGGACCTTTGCCAAACAAAGAATGATTGTTAGAATGCGCTTCCTTAATTTAAAAAGTAGTACCGAAAATCTCATGAAAAGCAAGCGAAAACATGTAAATCAACATGGAAAAGGCGCAAAAAAAATGAGAAAAATATTGAACTAGTCTATACATTATCTATTCTCATGTAAATCAATTAATGAGACATGTAATTAATTTGTTTTATTTTCGTTGTGTTAATGCCGATAGTATTTATTTAATTATTTATTGGACTATTTACTAAGATATTTGCTAGTTAGTTTATGTAAATTATCTTTTTATCTATTATTTTATTTATTTATTTATTCATTTATTTATTTATGTATTTATTTATTTATTTATTTATTTGTTAGTATAATCAAATTGTTGGTAGTCGTATACATAGATTTTCCTTGTGTTTTATCCATTAAACAGACTTCATTTTTTTATTCTGAAGGCTACCATATGTGATGCTTATTTATTAATCTGTGTTATGTAGTAATCTGCATCCATTTATACTATTTTCTTTGGTTATTTGTAATTGGCTACCGGTTTTTGATTCAATGTTTCAGTCCTAATACTTGTAAATGTTTGAATGAGTGATTTATCGTGCATTTTTTGGGACAGTCTGGTGGTACAGTCAAGAACATACCCGTCATGTGTTTAAGCCCGTATCTATCGTACTCCCCAAAAGATTAGAAGATGTACAAGAAGATTCATAACGCCGAATAGATCTAGTTTGCTTTCATTTCATCGTCTGCAATGCCCCAGAATTAATTACATCACACTACAATGGTCTTCATGGGGTTCTCAATTAGGTATATTTAAATAGATCATGATGAGTCGTTGTAGTAAGAAAATACTGATATGCTCTTTTATATTTAATAAGAACGGACCTGCCGTATTCCACGTATTATTTTTTTTATTCTGTATTATTGTAATGAACTATTGATTTTTTGCTTTAATAACCCGTAATATTTTGAAATGTATCTTAGCAAATGTGTAAAATAGTCCACATTACCTCATTTTCATGTATAAATAACCATTTTGTAACAACAATATGATCTATAATCGTAAATCACTTATTAAGGTTTGTCAGTATATTTTTGGATTTCACACTGATGTAAAACACTGAATTAAAACATGCAAAAACGCTAGCACGTAAGGTATTCCGCTGTATTAGAAATTATTTAGAATAATACGGTAATAAAACATGAGAACTTTTTAAATTGTTATTTAATGCATGAAAGTGCATTGTGTTATCAATACACTGAAATGTACAAATAAAGCAAAAACAATCAAGAAACTTTACCCGTTCACCAACTGTATTTTCTCACTCACTCATCCGAAAAATTACCATTTTGTTAAAGAGTAAGTAAGTAAGTAATGGAAGATCCAAAATTAAGGTGTTACGATCAGTGGCTCGGATTAAGGGTGTCGGGGGCCCTAGGCGGTAAGACTAGTTGAGGCCCCCTGTCAATTGTAAATGGTGTTCTAGGGGGTCAGTCGATAATCAGTCACAGGCTCTAAAATTTGCTGGCAGTGGAGGGGGCGGGGGGAGGGTGAAAATGATTTGCCAGCCTTGGGGCCACAACGTCCATCCTTCCGGGGGCCATTGCCGCTATTACTCTGTCCATACGGCATACTATAGACTTCAGAACTACGGGTCCCCTAAATCGGCGGGGCCCCAGGCGACCGCCTAGTCCGTCTACCGGTAGATCCGCCACTGGTTACGATGAGTATCTCATAGAAATGCATTATTTTGCATACTTCTTGTTTCCTATTCTCAAGATGAGCTAAAACGCACCAGTTTTTGCCTATCTATATCTAATATATCTAAGCAGTTTGTTCCTTCCTGGGCAAATCTTCCTAACGTGGCCACGTATGGAATCATAAATTAGAAAATAATTAAAACCGGTATAAACTTACAGCTACGCGCAGTTGTTAACCATTATACGCTGTCAGTAAAATTTTCGAGGTTAATGATAAGCATATGGCACAATTCACCGCTTGACTGTAAGTGGTTCCTGACTCTCTTGCGGAAGGTAAACCATTATCCTGATTACAAACTGCTTCCAATTTTTAGGTATAACTAATGCCATACAAATCAACAATGCTAAGCTTTCTGAGGTGTATGGTGAATCGGATATCCTAACGGTAGTCAGGGCGTATGATACGATGGCTGGGGCATGTAATGAAAATGCCGTAGTAATGGCCTCCAAGAAAGTGGTCGGTCCTGTGTTTGGTACTAGGTGGATCCGGAATCAGACTAAGCAGGGACTGTCGGTGATCGGATGCCTGCATTGATGGACGCTGAAGGCATCGAGCCTCCTGATAAAATAGTAGTAGTCCCGGCCATTCAACGGCGCTGGGCTCAATCGTAAGCAGGCCAATGAGAAAGAAAAAGTGAGATAAGAGCAGGATTTGAGGATTGGAGCTTTTGGAAGTTATTGGAGTTAGTTTCCGTGACCTGTGATTACATGGAGCTAGATATGTACACGAAGCTGCATATGAAGTTATCAGCACGAGTAACAAGGAACTGGAAAGATTGCGATAAATAAAAGTTTAGTTTGTAACACCTAAAGCAATAAACCACATAGTCAGTTTTACATATACGCACGATTTGTATTATTTCACATGTTTTTTCTGTATTTGAACTAAAAAATGCGAGCTAAAAGAACAGCACCCATCTGCTGCAATTATTTGTAAACACTTTCTTACTGAACTGTCAAAACAGGATTCAAAATGTCAGACCAGAAACAAGCTATAATTCGACCTCTATCCTCAATAGACCTTGATAGCTATTGTTACATGTAACTGTGCCGACAAACCGCGTGCCTCTTTTATGGCACACGCAAACCAAAACAAACAGATAATGACAGGAGATAGGTGTAAACATCTCGGCTGTCAAAGTCGATTTTCGAATTTCGGATATCGGGAAAAGGGTAACGTTCGCTGCGTAACGCGATGGCGCAAGATGGCGATGGCGATGGCGGGAAGAAAGGGCTTAAATAGGCCGTGCGCAGGATAATCGGCCTCTTTCAAATACTAGCGAACGACAAAGACCGCGTTTTTAAAACTACAAGTGATTAATTGCGTTCGGTCGAGCCGGTGTAATTAAGCAAATTGTACGTTGGTGAAAACGGTCGTTATTTTTTCATATTCGCTATCGTCGAGGAGCCGACGAAGTTGCTTTCGCAACAGCTATATCATAGGTTTGAGATCGAAAGCTTGGAATATTGGCGAAGGTTAATCGGCCAAAACGATAAGAAAAGGTTAGATGGAAACAGAATTGCGGTAAACCGAAATATTATAAATAGGACCGAATGCGTTGCGAACCTTCTTCTCGGATCGAATCTCTGGGTAAATAGATTATAATTTTGGCGCTCGCCACAAGCTGCCTAAAATCGTCTACGGCTTGTAGAGGATTTGAACCACATCGGTTATAACACTCGGGGCAATTAGTTTCAAACAAGCTTTTTTTATATATTTTTATGCGAGTGGGTGAATCATATTTTTCTGGAATTAAAAGCGGCGAGCGCCCGCTCATTAATGGGAGCTTGCGAACCTTATGATTCCCGCTCTCCTTGCCCATGTCTAATCCGTGGACAAGCTGGAAAAGCGGTTTACTCGATGAGACAAAGATATCGCACTGCTCCTGGTGACTTTGGATGACGTTAAAAACAGCGTGTGCGGACGCCCAAGGACAACAGATGACGAAAATTTCCAGTTCAACATGTTAGACAGCGTAGAAGAGTTGGTGGAATTTGATGGTAAGCTGGTAGAGCGAGCATATTTTAAATGCGGCGTTAGATTCCTCCGTGGTAATGCGATTGTTCGCCCAATAGCGAAATGAGAGAGCCCATTTGCAAGTAAATAAACACAAGCATATACATCGCACACAAATATGTTTCACAATACAGTAGAACGTCGACTATCCGGGCAGCTCGGGACCGAGCGGATGCCGGTTAATCGATTTCCACGGATAATGATTCAAGAAATGTCAATTTCATATAAAATTTTAAAATTTACTGGTTTTACTAAAAATTCACCTTAAACCATTCAATTGATCACTGATAGAATAATTTTTGAATCAATAACAATAGATTTAACAATTGTTTTTCATCAAAAAAGAAATTCAAAAATATCACTAGACTCTAGATAGCTCCACAACACATGTTTTTGCTAAGCTGATCATCGCAGAAAATGTTCGCCACGATTGGCTAACTGTCAAATTCATGCGCACGGTTAAGCCGCCCGCCGGTTAATCCGTCCCCGGATAATCGACGTTCTACTGTATGCTGTGACAACAGCGTTTGTTATGGTTCTGGGGAACACCACAAATGTAGTGAGGAAACTATTGTAGAGTTCCACTGCTCGACAGGAGAAAACTCCATGGCGAACGGTGGTGAGAGGATAAAAGGGCCGGACGACGGACTCCCAGCCTCTTTTCGCGCCAGTTTCTCGGGAGAATAAAAACTAATTTTGGATTTTTGGCCACAAAGAAATATCTACATAATTTTCTTTTGAATACCTTTTCGCAACACAATAAATAAACTTAAACACACAAGTTTCATTACTTCCATTGCACAAATAAACACATTTTGGGGTGACATATGTCGAGCAAATGAATTACGCGTGCATAAAAAAACTGACTTTAACAATCATTGATGTGGTCACTTCAGTATATGTGTGGTTTAACCCACCAAACTGACAGTTTTTTGGCTTTGTTCGATGCAACTGAATTTTTAGTACAGGAAATTGGTGGCATTTTCGGTATCTTGGTTATTTGGGTTATGGCAATATTTCACTTGGCATTTCAATATGACGAAGGTGGAGGAAAATGCCGTTACTGTTACCAAAAGCTGTCGAACAATCGAGGATCCACGTCGAATATGAAAAGGCATCTTGAACGTAAGCACCCAACAGTTCCATTGTATAGAGATATACCACCATCTACATCCAATACTCAACCAGATACGCCAGTTGTTGAAGATAGTATATAAAAGAAAAGTTAAGGTACAATAGAATCCTTTTTTCGTCAACTAAACCATTAATTTGTCAGAAGCACAAAAACGAATCGACTGGTTATTGCTATTGATCATTTGCAAGGAATATCAGCCGTTCTCAATAGGCAAAAATGAATATTTTGTGCGTTTTGTAAAATATTTAAATCCTAAATACGTATTACCTACTATAGCAAAACTATAGCAAACGCATCATTGCCAACATTATACAATGAAACATTTGAAATTTTGCATTCTAATTAAAAAAATAAGTCAACAGTTTCGCTTACTGCAGGTTTCTGGACAAATAGTAACCAAATTAGTTTTTGTGCTGTTACTACCCACTTTATAAACAACAGCAATGAATTATGCTCCAACTTATTAGAATATTCTGAATGTTCCATCATCCATACAGGAAAAAAAACCCGCAGAATGGTTAAACACTATCTATGGTACGTTATTCGTTATTCGTATCTGTGATAAAATATTCGTTTTGGTCACTGATAATGCTTCTAACATGATGGCAACTAGGCAACTTATGCATCTAAGCATAAGATTATACATTTTTCTTATGGGGCACATATGTACATTGAATTTAGTCGTAAAAAATGCTATACAACATTCTACCATCAGCACAGTCGAAAAACAAATTCACAGTGCATTTCAGAAAAAGTTCTAATGCAGCTCAAATGCTGCTTGAGATGCAAACCAGTTTAAATTACCCTACTTTAAAAATTAAAAATGATTGTTCTACACGCTGGAACTCCACATTTGATATGCTGGACCGTTTAAAGAAAAATTGAGTACCATTAGTTTCTTGCTTAGCATCGATGAAAATCGACCGAAACATTAGACGAAATAGATTGGGTTATAGTACAGCAATCCACCAAAATTTTTAAAATTGTTGAATATTGTAACAATTGAAATAATGACAAAGAAAACTGTAACCCTCGCAAAATTGGGGTACTTAACGAGGTTGCTATTGAAAAAATTGAACCAGAAAAAAAAACAAGTAAAGCTTTGTTCCTCAAGTTAGTGAGTTAATAGAACTACTCATTCAAAAACTTCAACAAAAGTTTGTAGCCAGTCGGTCACAAATAGTATCATGCGCGAATTATTTGGACCTTAGATAAAAAAAGATGAGTTTTTAGGGAACATTGAGGAATTCAAAGGGGTTTATGGTGAAATGAAAAAGAATATAATTCCACTCCAGCCACAGGTTAAAAGCACAGTTGTAGAAGATACAGATATAGGAATAGATAGTGACGATGATATTTGGGAACCTTTCTCGCGAATAGTACAAAGCGAGTAACAAAAATCTAGTCCTAGAATTATTGCTGCTCAGGAACTAGATAGATACATAGCCAATTTGAAATTGAAAGAAGATCGCCTTCATTGGTAGAACGAGCGTAAATTATGTTATTTGTCTTTGTACACTTTTGCTAAACGGTATTAAAGCATTCCAGCGTCGGTAGTTCCATGCGAACGAATGCTTTGAAAAGCCGGTTATATATTAACTGAAAAAACAGAATTACATCTAGGAAATTGAAAGAAATTCTGTTTGTACAGCATGTAGCTTGACCTTGGCCGCTACGTTTCGAATTATACGCATAATTGCAACTAAAGGTGGTGATAATGAAGTGAGAGAGATCGGCGGAGATCGATTGGAGAGAGAGAGAACGATGAACGGCGGAGAGAGTTCGGAGAATCGAAGCAGAAGCGATGGCGGAGAGAAGCGGGACTTCGGTGACGGCTAGCATGTAGTTTGGATGTGTTTAGAGTGTCGATTAAATAGCGGGAATTTAAATATAATAAATTACGTTAGTTATAATCGTAAAATATTAATTTATAGTCGTTTCAAGCATAACAAAAAATTACGGCCCTATAAAAATGTATAACATTGTAGTAAATTCCACTTAAATAAAACATGGATTTATGTGAAAGCAAAGTAATTATTATTTCAATAAAGTTCATGTTCAGGCTTAGGCACGGAAGCCCTGCCAGTTGATTCGTGTTTAACGAAACACGAAGATCATTCGTTGAGTTCGGAGCGTTCGGGCACGATCGATTAGTTTATAAGTATAAGTGAATTGCGTGAAATAAACTCTCTTCTAATTGTGCAATACAAGGAACAACACCCGGTAGTTATGAAACATTAGAAAAAGTTACACCGAAACGCGAAAGAACATTATCCGAAATCGTATCGATCATTGGTGCCGTGACCAGGATAACGACGGATTCTGGTTGAAATAATTTTAAGGATTCTCGCGATATTTGTGATTATTGTGCGTGTCACTTTGCTTTAGTCGCAACACCGTCGACCGAGCTCACTGTGTTCGCGAAATTTAGCGTCATCCTAAAATCGAACTATGCCAACCCAACAACGCATCCTATCGTCCAGAAGGACAGCGTTGCTAGCGATGTTACCGGATTACGAAAAGTTTCTCATAGACTTTTACCCAGAACGGGATGCAATGCAGATCGACCCTCTCATTGCAAAAATCGAACAGCTTTCCATCGACTTGGAAACTGTGCAATGCCAATTAGAAGATGCAGCAGTCATACACGACGAAATTGTGCATACAGTCGTTGCCGCTAAATTTTGACTCTAACTCACTTATTTTTGTCTCGAAGGCACCAATTTTTGACAGCGTTTCACAATTTTTGCCTCGAAGGCATCAATTTTTGACAGTGCGCATCAATTTTTGCCTCGAAGGCTTCAATTTTTGACTGTGAGTCAATCGCTTTATTTACAAAATTTTATGTAATTTCTGAAAGTGTGTGTTCTGAAATGATTGAAATTAAGTTAAGCAGTGAATAATTTTATTGATAGAATTTAAAATAAAACAATTGTTTTGCCAATTTACAAGATTTAATGGAGTGAAAAATATTGGCATGTATTTTCAGCTGTAAACAAAAGCTTTAGAATTTCTAAAATTTCATCATTTTTTCTCAAGAAACAACCAATTCACGCAGTTTTTGTATTTTTTATGTGTTGTGGAATGACAATTGTTAAAAATCTGCTTAAATACCTTGTAAAATTGTCATTATTCCTACAAGAGTCAAAAATTTATGACTTACAGACAAAAATAGGTGCGTTAGAGTCAAAAATTGATGCGCACTGTCAAAAATTGATGCCTTAGAGGCAAAAATTCATGCGCACTGTCAAAAATTGATGCCTTAGAGCCAAAATTTGGTGGCAACGACTGTAATGCCGTTGTACGCGATGATTACGATGACCGTTTGATACGCATAGAAGCCGTGTTAAAATCAAACAAAATGCGTTTGCCGCGAAATGAAAGCGCAGGCATAATTTCTTTGGCAGGGACAAAACAGCCCACCATCGCGCTTCCCGGGTTAGCTTGTGGTTACACTCGTGTAAACAATACCGCGGCGACACCTAGCGGAAAACAAATGTCCTACCAGCATAAAAAAGCTAAACCTTTACGCGAAGCAAATTCCCCGGCTACGACTTACGCACACACACGCACATGCCCTATATGCTATTCGCAACACTCTATAGCGAAATGCCCGCAATACATGCTCATGAATTCGGATGAACGATATCAGAACGCAAATACACTCAAGCTCTGCCTAAATTGCTTGCACGACAATCACCACACGCGTGATTGCTCGTCGCAACACAAGTGTAAGCACTGTAGTTCAACACACCACACACTGATACACACACCGCACAACACCAGCACATTTGCCACTGCACCGACGCCAGCTGCGCAAAATGTTCCCGCGTGTTACACACATAAAATCTGTGCATTTTCCACGGCAACCAAGGCAGCTGCGCAAAATGCTCCGGTGACACACACAACACTAACGATCACACGGCAAGCACTCAAACAAACAGCGATGCAGCACTGAGACAAACTTCTGAGAAAGTTCTGTCTCAAACTGCGGTTATTCATACTAGCGATGCACATAGTAGAATGCATCCTGCAAGCGTACAGTTAGATGGTGTAACTCAGCTTATTCCAATCAGTAATCGATTCGCTTATACATCAAATACAAAACATAATTCGATCGACATCACTCTGATTGGTGCGGATCAATTTTCCATCCCGGTGCAAAACACGGTGCTTGCGAAGTTTGCGTCCAAAGCCACCCACTACGAGCTGGATGTTGATGTTTTGATGATCCCCAAATTGTTAGAAATCTTTTACATGCCATCGGTAGCATGCATGGCATCACGAAATGAATCCACCGAGCGATTCTGTAAAGAAGAAGAAGCACAAGTTAATGATAGATATTCACTCGAAACGAAACGAATCTTGAGATTCATATGGTGAGTGCTACCATAATGATAACGCCTACTAATTTTCCTTTGTTTACGTGTTACAGCCAGTGTTGCGAACGGTGACGTTCATCGACATAAAATTGTAAACATTCATTCGATTTGAAGCTTCCCATTCCCATCTCTCTCTATCATTTGACATTCCCGTCAAAAAATGTCATTTGACATGAAGACATTTTCAAGATACATTCATTTGACATTCGCCAACCTGTATGAATAGTGATCTGTGTCGTATTGCAAACGGCCGTATTCATGTCAAACTACAACAGAGCGTGCGGTGCAAAGGCTTTCATTTCAAAAAATGTCTTTTTTTTTTGTTCAAAAAATGTCAAATGACATTCAGACTACATTGTTTACATTTCATGTCACTGCATCAGCCCTGACGGTAGCGACACGAATGAATTTCGTTTAACGACAGTCGTGTCGTGGAAGCATTGAATGTCATCAGCCAAAAATTATTTTGACCGGCTGTTTACGGTGACTGTCATGAAAAATGTCAACAGTTAACAACACTGGTTACAGCTACAAGCGATTGTCGCGTATCGTTGCATACTGCATTCACTGCGCACGTAACACTAAGGAAAGGTCACGCACTCAACGAACAGCAGCAAACCACCACGCACCTTTAATCATCACTACCGAGCGCATGAAAACTGCAAACACTGTGCTACACCATACAGCGCAGCTGGATGCGTTTTCAATGGATCTCGGGCAGCCCGAAAAAGGCAACGTGGTGACGAAACAAACACCCTGGCGAACACTAGCTTCACTCCTAAACCCTCTAGGAATCATTCGAATAGGAGAAATAGTATGGCATTCTCAGCTACCCTACTATGCAAAGTATCCTGTCCTGCCTCCTAAAATACAGTCGTTTACGCACATGATCGACAAGTGCCGTTACACGGAGCATTCCCCTCGATGTATACGCAAGCAACCAACACTTTGGCATTCACAAATTTCATAACTACCACGATTGACTGCGCGACGCGGTTTACCAGCACACAACGCGAGTGCTGCAAGCGAGCTTCATGAGCTAGTTAATCTGTTCCGCGGCGAACAACTATACTTATTCGTTACAGATTGCAACTGAATTTGCATTTGGCACTTTCCTCTACACACACTACCACCCTCTTGCGGATTGTGGAAGGCAGCAGCGAAGACCGTCAAGCGATAACTATCTACACTGCAGCTTTCACCTGTACTACCGGTCAAAACTTAATCGAGGCAGCGACGCGTTCGCATTTTCCTCTATCGATGCCTGATGACCCTATCGATTAGTCGTCACTTACCCCAGCGCATTTCCTAGTTGACACATAGGTTCAGCATTTGTCGAAGGCTTGCCTACAACAGGTACAACGCGTTTATTCTATGGCGATGATGAACAACAACAGTTTAGCTTACCTGGCAGACAGATTATCCCGAAGATCGGTTTGCTCCTTTGCAACACCACACGGCATACGCAAACCGAAGACGATAAGCTGGCACGGGTAGTAAAGCTGAAAATAACGAAAGGTATCGTAACTTGCCCCCCTCATAAGAATTTGTATCTTACCTGCACCTGAACGCGAAGGCACATACGTTTAACTTCCGTTATCTTTATTTGTTATTGTTTTGATTATTGACTTGCGTCAAGGGGGGAGGATGTTCAGGCTTAGGCACGGAAGCCCTGCCAGATGATTCGTGTTTAACGAAACACGAAGATCATTCGTTGAGTTCGGAGCGTTCGGGCACGATCGATTAGTTTATAAGTATAAGTGAATTGCGTGAAATAAACTCTCTTCTAATTGTGCAATACAAGGAACAACACCCGGTAATTATAAAACGCTAGAAAAAGTTACACCGAACCGCGAAAGAACATTATCCGAAATCGTAAGATTGAACAGTTCATTTTATTTTACCTAATCGAAAAAATGACGATTTCACATAAGTGTCAAATAGTATACTTTGCCATCAGTCCATCTATCAGAACTATTAGTTATACCAACTCGACGTTAAGAATTCGCGTTAAGCCTAAACTATTGCTAAACTAAACTAAACTGCTCGACGTCGAGGAGCAATAGAAAGCTATGACGGGAGGTGGGTTTGATAAAACACGAAGCAACGAGACAGACAAGTGTAATTATGGGAGTTTAGGCCTGCGCTTGTTTTTAACCGAATAACATGATGGCATATGGACAAGAAGACAAAGAATATAATCAACCATTCGTCCATCTTTTAAGAAAAAAATATCACTACATAGTATGATTAGTATTTTATGTTTTTCTTATCTATACGGAGCATTTATTTTTGACTTTATTGATGAAAAAAATTACAAAAAAAAACACTTCAGTGTATTAAATGAAAAAGACTCTGTTTTTACTTGAGAGCTGTTTTTTATTTAATTTATCGTTGATATCGGGAACTTTAAGCGCTTCAGAATACTTCCGACTATTACAACGGCTCTGTAGGCCACGACGGCTCCAAAGGCTAAAACCGGCTCCGTCGGCTCCAACGACTACGACGACTCCGACCGGCTCCGGACTAGAGATGTGTTCTCCGGATTCCGACTCCATAGAGATGGAATCGCTAGCTCCACCGAAATCGTCCGGAATCGTCCGGAATCGTTGGAATCGTCCGGAATCGTTCGAATCGTCCGGAATCGTCCGAATCGTCCGAATCGTCTGGAATCGCACGGAATCGACTAGAATCGCTCGGAATCACCTGGAATCGTCCGGAATCGCCCGGAATCGCCCGGAATCGTCCGGAATCGTCGTAATTGACCTGAATCGTCTGGAATCGTCGGAATAGTCGGAATTTCATTTCATTTCATTTAATTTATTCACTGCTTAACCTACTACAAATAGATACAAACAGTAACACAAAAAGCTAGCGTGCATGTCCAACGCTATTAAGGAACTCAGTGCGCGACAATCCTGGCTCAAATGAACGACAGGCATATGTGTGACGGCCGAAACGTGAAAGCGAAACGTCTGGAATCGACCGGCTTCGGCTGGAATCGACCGTAATCATCCGGAATCGTCGGTATCGACTAAAATCGACCGGAATCGGGTGGAATCGTCCGGAATCGTGCGGAATCGTAGTCAACCGATAGTAGTGAATGTGAGAAGCCACATTTAATACATATTTCACTTTCTCCGTCATTGCTTTGCATACACCTCTGGCAAGTATGGCTTCCCCAAATTGTTTGAAGCGTTCATGAATCCTCTTAGTATATTGGAAACAAAAGAGCTTACCCGGAACCCGGAACAAAAGAGCTTAGGAATCGAACCTATAAAGGCCATGTTATTAAAGTCGTACAACTTGATAACTGTGTTCATAATTAGAGCCATGCTAAAGGAAATTTCTAAAGCTACAGAAATCAAAATAGTACAGATGTAAGAATGTTATTAGTTGTTGATTAACACTAGGTTTACGGAGCCAGTCAATTTGACGGAATTTTAACTTTGCAGTGAAATACGAACAATACCTTTTGTTTAATTCTTTTTTTCTTATCTAAAAATTCATCATAACAAACTATAACTTTCTAACTAAAACTATATTTACATTATATATTAGACGTTTCAAGTCATTCATACGTTCACTGCTAATTCATGATGCTATATTCCCCTATAAATTAATTTACAAAATTTAGTTCAAAAGTTATTCATATCTATTATAAAATTCCATACTTCAAGCAATACGGTCTTTTCGGACCGTTCCTCCTGAAAAAAAATAAAAATCTATAGTAACTTAAACACTCATTTAGATTATTGGAGCCTCTATTTTTTGCAAATCGCATGCTGATTCATTACAGTTGTAGGTTTTTAAAATTATGTTTGACAAAAATCATTTCTTTTATTTTTTTGACGTCAACCTATTTCTTTTCTCCGTTAAGATGTAACCTGCTTTTGAAAATATGCGTTCACTAGGAACAGAAGACGCAGGAATACTGAGATATTTTTTAGCAAGCGTTGATAATATAGGATATACTACTTCTCTTTCCTTCCACCATATAAATGGATCGCATTTTACCTGTAGATTTTGTTCAGACAAATAGCGATCCAGTTCAATCGCGGCAAGCATTCTAGAAGGACTGATTGAATGTTCTGTATTGCGAACTTTTTTTAATGATTGTCAAATATCCTCATCACTATCGCTACCGTTATCGCTTTCCTCAAGTGTATCAATGCTATTAGTGTTATAATGTGGAAGCATCTTTTGAATTATTTTTTCGTATGTGTCTTGGTATTGCGCATTGTTTCCCAAAAATCCTACTTTTTTTTAATTTTGGGTCTAGGAAAATCCCGCATGACACAATTTCTAAATTATTTGTTGCCTCAAACCTGTCTTCAAGTCCAACTATTAGTACGTCTACTAGTTCAGCTACCTTTTCATGAAAGATTTCTTTCTCTCTTTTTTCCTTCATTTTTTGCAATAAGGACCTAGTTAAAAACCCCATTATTGAAATTGTCACAGTTACCGTCGAAATTATGTTAGAAAAAACAGTGTTAAAAAGCTTCAAGATTTTGGTAACCTGTTCTATGATACACCAATCGTCTTCATCTAGCTTGGATTTGATTTTCAGTGTCGCAATACACGATGCTAGTGGGATCCTATTTTGTTTAATACGATCTAACATGTCGTACGTGGAATTCCATCGAGTGGGACAATCTTGTTTTAGTTTTAGTTCAGGGTGATTTAAATTCGTTTGCATTTCAGAAAGCTTATTGGCAGCTTTTGAGCTTTTTTTGAAGTGCATGACTACATTTTTAACTTTCTCTAATGTACACGAAATCTTAGGAAGTGCATCTTTAACTACTAAATTTAAGGTATGGGCACCACACGGGAGATAAGAAATATTTAAAAGTGCTGCAGCTGATAGCATATTGCTAGCGTTATCTGTAACCAAAGTGACTGATTTGCTGGTAATGTTAAAGGAGTGAGATATATTCTTAATCAAATCAGCTACATTCCTCCCGGTGTGACTTTTGCAAAACTCAGAGCAAACTAATAACTGTGAACTCAGTTCGTATTGATATTAATATAATGTGCTGTGACTGTACAAAAATCATCATAATTGATACTTGTTCAACATCACGCAGTTGTTGATGCCATGAGTAAGTTGGTTTGCACGAATTTGAGCGTATCGTTATAAAGCGCTGGTAACGCACCGTTTGAAATACTTTTGCTTGTAGGTAGAACGTATTTAGGGTTTAAAGCCTTAACAAAACGCACAACATATTCGTTTTCTACTACAGAAATCGGTTGATACTTTTTACATATCATTAAAAGTAACAGATTATCAATTTTTTCCTCGATTCTGCGCTGATAACCTTATTGGAAGTGAAATAATTGGCCAGCGTGCTGCTCACGTTTCTTTCTGCTGAGGTACATTCCAACGGTGAATCTAATTCAGAATCAGGTTTAGGGAGATTATACGGTTCCCTAACACTGGCACAGGGGCTTCGGATGAGCTTTAGAAAGGCGTCTTACTCGGTTGAGGTTCAGGATACAAGAGAGCGTTTATTCGCTATTGTCACATCGAGGCGCATAAGGACAAGTATCTTATGCGCCTTGTTTACGCCCACGAGTTGGGCGATTATATTATAATGCTGCTATCGAGCAGTTTCCTAATGCTGCTATCGAGCAGTTCCCTAATCTTGCTGTCGAGCAGTTTCCTAACATAGTTCCCTACACAGTTGTCGATGGAGGGTTATTTCTATGCACCGGAACAGTAGGATGTTTATGACTGAGATGCCGCTTCAAGTTAGATGTTGAGCCCTTAGTGTACGACACTACCTGTTGGCAGTAACGACATTTACCTCCACCTTCAGATTTCACGTAATGCAGCCATACATCGCTGGTTGGGAGTGCCATAGTGCGAAACTGGAAAACACACATTTCAAATGTATTTCTAGTTTACTAATACTTTTAAAACAGCGATCAATTTTTCCTTACCTATTACTCTATACCCTAGAAATGGTCTGAACGTCACCGCAAAAATTCAGCAATCACCGGTGCGCTAAAGGATCGTTCTTACAAACTTAACAGCACTTGTACTTGTACAGCTGAAACGCGATCGCTTTCAGCAATTCAAATGGTGAGAACGTTACCGCAAAAGATCTTACATACGCTGTAGACTTTTGTACTTGTAGCTTTACATTGGTTGTTTACTGATCGATGGTGCACCAAAATATGTTTCTTACACAGCTCACAACACTGACATGCAATTATTTGTAAGAAAAAAAAAACTTACCGGCACTGGATAACTAAGCGGTATTAACTAACCCTGTTCACGCTGTTGTGTGCTGGTACGATCTCTTGTACTGTTTTGGCCCTTCTGACGTATTCAGCGATCTTCTGACCCATCTAATATCAAAAATTCTTAACGGGCAAATCGATCGCACACTACCAAAGAAGTTGACGTAGGACAGAAAAAGCTAGTCACTCCGTGTGCGGGTGCAACAGTGATCAGCTTTATCACGAAACCATAGGAAATCTGGTGAACGGAGGAGCGGCGATCCCTTACGAGCTACTCGAGGAATACACGGCGGCAGTCTACAAATAGCTTCAGGGGACAATCGACCCACAGGTTTCGAGATAATCTCTTATCTCGAATACGACCTCAAACTGGTAGCTTCTGATAAGTCGTACCAGCACGAGTGAAAAACGACTGTGTTTGAAGCATTAGAGTCGTTCCTCAACCAAAACTAAGCATAAGAAATGTGCTTGCCAAAACCACCTGAAAAGAAAGTAGAAATTCTCACGGAAGAAGAACTTTTTATTGAAATAAGGCGTTTTAAACATAATTTTAGACAGCTGGCAAGACTAAACGAATAATACAAATAAATAGAAACAAATTCGATGTTTTAGGATAAAACAAACAAATGTTTTTCTCTGTAACTTAAAAGAAAGAGCATAACTTTTCTACTTCAAAAGTTTACCTTGACACCAAAATTTAAAAAAAATATTTTTCATTTTTACATGACTAAATTGAAAGAAATAGAAAATTAAAATTAATTAACAAAACACTGTATCAAAATCAGGGAAAAGTAAGACACTAGCTAATGCACACCAGCAACATACAGAATACAGGTAGACGAAATATACTCCGTATTTATAAAAGAAGTCGTAGACAAACTACGACAAATACGACAACAAAAAATTATTATATTATATTAAATTTTATAACAATATCTTTCAAAACTTGATTACTAACATTATCAAAATAATCAACAATGAAACAAATAACACCAATAACAGCTCGGACAATTTTAACGACATTTAAAAAAATAAGGAACTAACATTAAAGACCACAGCTCACGTAATCATATTGCATTATCATTATCATATCGTTATCTGCATATAAAAGACAACAACAAATCGTTCTCACTGCACACGGAACAATAAAGTCAAAAGCTTATCATAGCGGCAACGGGTGCCATACCAACATTCAGCGATAGATATGACGAAGCCGGGCGGCTTCGCTATAAATGCTAACGTAAACCGTCGATGAACAACATCGTCGCATAATGGTGCAAGTTGTTCAATTGAAACTAAAGGGTCAGGGAATAAAAATCGTAGGTACAACGGTCAATAGAGTCGACGAAATATTAAACAAAATCAAGGCTCATTGTTACATTTGTAACCGTGCAGACGAACCGCGTGATTATACGAGTTAGGTAAACAAACGGTTGTCATAACAATTAGGTAAACAAACGGCTGTCAAGATTGTGTTGGGGTTAGGATCTTGAGCGCCAAAGTTACAGTCGACATTCTCGAAGATCGGGGAAAAAGGGCAATGATCGCGATGTAGCGATGGCCCGACGGCCATCACGGGAAAAAAGTTATAAGAGGAACGCGCGTAGGTCACGTTAGCTCTCTACGTTTTATACCGTGCAAGGAATACCGCGTTTTTTTAAACCCCGCTTAAAGCTTGTGAAGTTTTGTGAATAAACGAATTGTAAAATAGCACAAGTATAATCGCGTCGTTATTGAAACGGTAGTTACGGTTGTCGAGGAGCCGACAAGTTGCGTTCGCAACACTCATATTAGAAAAACCGAATCACCAGAAGATATAGCCACATCCATACACAATGTAATTGTAGGTACGGATGTAATTGTCGAGCAAGTATTTCACATCATACCAGAACATATCAAAATACCAGTAGAAGGTATACTAGGTGATGATGATGATAAGTCCCACCTCTTTCCCCAACATAGGTTTGAGAAGGACGGAAGTATCTTTACGATAATATTACTCTGATAGGTATATTAAAATATTTTGTACGAGCAAGTGGTGGCATCGGAAAACTCTCAGAGGAACTGTTCGAGTCATACACACACCCAAGATGACCAACATAGTTTCATCAAGAAAAACGGGTCATACCTCATCGAATACAATGGTATTCCCTAGCATCCTTTACGTAGCCCGCCAAGAACCAGGTAGAGATTATTTCATAGACGATCGATGTACAGCAATTATCCGCAGTACGCGAAACTCGATATACGCGAATTCACAGTACGCGATTCCTCTAAATTTGAGGGCTCCATGTGTTTTTTGAAATTATTTTAATTCTTTGAAATATTTTATGCTCTATTTGGACTTCCTTAATGTTCTTAAAGCATTTTGCATCTAATTTGTGCAAAAGATACCTTTTTTACAACAAAAAACCTTACTGCAAAATTCTGTGGCGCTAATTTTCAACCCTCGAACCGGTAGTGTAAACTATTTTTCCATAGGAATCTGCTATACGCGAAAACTCGAGATAAGCTATTGTGCTCGGTCCCGTATGATAGCGTATATCGGATAATGACTGAATAATAAATTACAGCACCTGTATTTTCTCTGTAAAGCATGATGGAGAGTTTCTGGAGACGCCAATTGAAGATACCATCAATGGCAAAATACTCATACCTCCCAGATGCGAAGTAATTAGAATCATATCACATGAATTAATTAGTACAAAAAAACCTATTTGTAGCATGCTTATTGTTGCAAGCGCGACACCTTTATTTTCTGAATTTCATTTAAGTAAATTTCTCTTTACGCACGATCACCAGACGATTACATTTTCAAACATAACCGATCGTATTTTCAAATTTAAAATGAGCAAACCGTTCAAAACGCTTTTTAACCTTTTCAAGTGCCCTGGCGACGTGCATCGGCGCGATAAACAGCATAAGTCTAGGAATATGTCACGCATCCAGTAGGGCCATCTGAATTTTTGACCTGCATTTTTTAGCAGTCAATTACTTCAATTCATTTCGAGCCTATAACGGTTAACTTAGGATTACAGCATGCATGTGTGTCAAGCTAGACCAACTCCGTAGAAGCGTAGAAAAGTTCTTCATCCATTTTTCTCACGGCCATAAAATTGTTAAACCTAAATCACTCAAACATAGATGCGTTAATAACATTAACCAGATCATGAATTCGAAAGCAATAAGTTCAAGTATTTGTCAATGATGCAATACATCCGAAACATGCACCACAGAATTCAAGTGTTAGGTACAGTCACGCCAAAAAGGGAAAACCACAACGCCTGCAATCAATGCAACAATTTGTTCTCTCCAGAGAAAGCAATAAAAAAAAGGGATCACATTTCCTTCAGGACAACGCTTGACATAAAACAGAACCAGAAAACCTCTCAGAAGATACATACAAGATAAGGTTAGGATTAGAGTTGATACGAATCAAACTAGGAGAAATAAAGACAGTTAGAATCTGGAACTCAAAGCGTTCGCATCATTTGATCCGAAAATATATTAACTCACGTAACTCGTATAAATAAAAATGTAAGATAAGACAGAGTACTGCTCAGTTACGCACAGTACGCACAGTGACACGGTTCAGTGGAGCCATTTAGGTCTTATCGTAATTCGTACAAACAACACAAATGTGTTAAATTAATTCATTGTGTCCACTCGTTACCTGGAGCCTTGATGGCTCCCAATGATCATCCGAAACTCTGCTTTGTTTTTGACGAATTGACCCCGCGAGTGATGTTTAATCCTTCTACACCGCAGCTCTAACAATTGCAACCTGATCCGAACATAACATATTTATTAAGTGACTTTATAGTTATGGTACGACTCTAAATTCGTTTTTGGTAATAATCCGTGTAGTACTGGCTTTAAAAATTTAGAAAAAAAAGATGTGAAAAAGTGTTTTGCACAATTCAAATATCCACTGTTTTTATGTATCTCCTCCGTCAAATACGTTTTCCCTGACATTTCTGCTCGCTTTCTCGATCGCTTTTGGCGGAAAGCGATCGAAAATCCGAGCTACAAAATTGCTCGATTTCGTCGTGCGGGTCGAGAAAGCGAGCAGAAATGTCAGGGAAAACGCTTGGATTCCGATCGAAGAAATATTTCAATCCTAAAATTTCAGCACTGAAACATTCGAAATATTTCATTTATAAATTTTCAGCAATTTTGAATGCGAAATATTTCACAGCCATGGGCAGTGAAATATGTTTGCAGTTTGAGATTGAGAAGTTCTCGATCGCTTTGCGCAGCGGGCCATCTGATCTCTTTAACACTAGAACCGCCGGACTTTTCAACCTTACTAAAACCGCCATATGGGACAATTTTGTCCGATTCGTTATGTGTACATATTTAGACATGTTTATTATTTCCTAAGGGTTTCATGTGGTAATAAAATAAATTAATAAATTAATAAATAAATTAATAAACTCCATAATTAGGTATAATAAATCTTTATAAGACGACGAACCAGTGCTACAAATAAAATTGCGCTAGAGTGTACGGTAGAATGCTTTTATGGACTAGACGATTGAATATTGCGAAAACATAACTTTCGCGCACTTTTATTGTTCTATTCGTATTGACATGCCTTATCACAAAATGCGTACACGCCAGTGCTGCCAGACTTGCAGAAGCACACCCCTCACTCGTTGACAGCAGGGATGCCAGCCATCACAATTAAATTTGCTTATGGGACAAAAATGTCCCACATGGCGGTTCTAGGATAAAAATGATTTTTTAAAGAACCATATGGAATACAATTATTTTTATTAGCGCATTCGAAAGATCGTTCAAAATAAATAAAAGTCAGAAAATTTCAATGGTTTGTCACGACGGCAAGCGGAATAACACACCTTTTTCTAGTGCGATGGGACAAAAAAGTCCCATCGGCGGTTCTAGTGTTAATGCACCTTGGGGTAAATGTAAACAACACCGTGTTTTCGAGCATGTAGTCGAATCTAATTCTAGCTTTGAGTCTAGAATAATCTAGACTGAAAATTGCAGGCTAGTTATGTGTGTGGTTTTGTATCGAATGTTTACATGGTTTAAGCCTCCAACTGTCAAACTCCATACAAAAGCTGACTAGAATCGTGAAGGGCGCAAATGTTAGCTTTTTAGCAGCAAAAGCTCATTTTATTGATGAAACGGACGGCAAATTGACATCTTATTTATTAGATTGTAACGAGTCTGCAAAACGACATACGGCAGAAAATATAGATCAGTGGTTGAGAACTGTTATGGATAACTATAATATTTCAAAAAAAAGTTTGTTATGTTGTCACAGATAATGCGGCTAACATGAAGAGTGCAGTGAATACCTTAGGAATCCGCCACATTCCATGTTTTGCTCATACGCTTAATTCAATTGTAAAATAACGCAATCAGTAAAACAATATCAGATATGCTTACAAACATACGGAAGATTGTAACACATTAAAAAAAGCACAATTGCTCTGTTGAAGCTCCAGGAGATGCAGAACAATATGAAATATCCAAAGCTGAAACTTTTGTTAGACGTAGCTACACGGTGGAATTCTACGTACTATATGCTGGAGCGATTTTATCCAAATCAAGAACCTATAATTTCTACTCTTGCATTGCTCCGGTTAGAATATGAATTAAGTGAAGCTGAATGGCTAATTATGAAGGAGGCGTCTGACATACTAAAAATATTCGATGTAGTAACCAAAGAAATGTCAGCTGAAGAAAATGTAACCGTATCAAAGGTTCGTGTTTTGCATAAGCTACTGTTGTCAAAACTAAAATCGTTGTTGCAAACTAAGTCTTATTCGGTCTTCGGTCTTACCAGTTTTAGAAATGATGCAATTTTTGATCGATGGCTTAAATAACAAATTTAAATATGCATACACAACCTCTGTTCCCCGAGCAACCGTAGAAAAAGCAGAAAAAGAGCTTTATAATTACGTTGCAGAACCTATGGCACACCGTAACAATGATTCATTGGAATGGTGAAAGTTAAACAAATATAAATATCCAACAGTCTACCAAGTAATGCTCCGTGAGTTGTGCATACCTGCTACTTCAGTTCCTTGTGAACAAATGTTTTCTAAGGCAGGAGACATTGATCGAAGTAAACGGAATCTACTAAACCCAAACAAATTGAACAAAATATTGTTCATAATACGAAATAAAAACTGCAAGAACTGATTTAGCAGCAGTGCTTAACAAAGCATTAAGTGAGCGTAAAATCAATTGAACTACTGTTTTTTTCATTTTACTTAAATTTAAACGCCATAAATATTTCATATTTTTACTACACTACCATTCCTATAGTGTGCTCCTAATAATCAGTATACTTCTACTAATTTGGTTAAACACAACCTTTTTGATAAGTGTTAATGCTAAATACGCTGTCATGCTTGAATTTGTTTTTTTTTTTCTTTAATTTTATTTCAAAAATACTATCCTTAATTAGTAACAAAGGTCGTTTTCGCTGGTTTCAGAAGCTTTTTTGAAATAAGGATTTTTGCACATGGATCCAGTGACGATCACTGCAATAAACGATTTTTTTTTTTTCAAGTTTAATTTAATCTAGACAGTTGGAAAAATTCTTAATTTCAAGCTCTTTTGAATGCGATAGCTAAGCTATACGCTGGTTTCAAGAGTTGCTAATTTCGAATTCATGAAGGAGAGTTTTTAGTGGGTAAAAATCCCACACTACCCGGGGATAATGTATATTTTAGAAGATCCTCTCTCCTTATAAAACAAAACAAAAGGAAAAACAGTAGGGAAGTAATCCGAGAATCCGTTATTAATCTATCTTCCGATGGGATTATCTGTGTGTTGCACAATGCGGTTATATAGTAGAACTATTCTGAATCAACTACATTTACAGGAAGGATATGACCATTGGGACATTATCTTTCTGTCACACTTCATACTCATCTTTCATGTTATTGCATGCTGTTAGTGCCATTTTTTTTATTAAAATAATACAATAGAAGGTTCATATCTACTAATTATCCTATCAAAGCTTTAAGTTCATGTTTATCCGATACCTCAAATATCTGTTTGTTTTCTATAAGTTCTATATAATTTACGAATAGACTCATAGCCTTCGCACGTTTTGTTGAATTCAAGTTTTTTAATTCCGGTTTTAACATTTCAACAAATGAAGGGAGCCTTATATTATAAAATACTACTATTTCTGAAAACATCCTCCAGTATTGTTAATTTTTTTTGCATGTTTTAAATTTGTGTTCATAATTGTCTTTGTTTCCACAAAAAGTACAATTTGGGTCAGATATTTCTTTATTGTGCCAATAGGTTTCCGCTTTTCCCATGTTAACGAGGCACCACTAAGTACACGAAATGCTCAATGAGCGCATAGGGCTCAAAAAACGTACAGCGCCTTGTGTAGTGCACAGAAAGCGCACTGTGCGAAAGTGCTAGCGCTGTGCTAGCACTTCGGCACTGTGCTCAGAGAGCGCACTGTGCGAAAGTTCTACCACTGTGCTATCAAAGTGCTGGTACAGTTCTAGCCCTGCTGCACTGTGCTCAGAGAGCGTACTTTGCGAAAGTACTAGCACTGTGCACTTCCACACTGCTCAGACCCGCTGTGCAAAGCGACGGAAGAAATCATGGCGTTCGGAGAATTTTATCATGCCTTCCTTTTCTCTCCAACGGCAAATTTATCAAGCAGCTCGTCGAACTACCAGTCCCTGGCTCCACCCCATACCCCTCGCCTGAGCGCGCTGTGACAGCTATCGATGTATTGGTGTGTCAGACTGCCAATTGCTGTCAGCTGTCGTCCGTGCTTTTTCCCTCCCTATCTCTTTCTCGCGTGTTGTCAATGTGAAGCGTGGAGAAAGGAACCGTTGTGAAATGAAAACAAACGATAACAGCACTTCAACCAGTGCACATCTTCGCAACCTTCGCAAAGTGTTTGTATTAAAAGAGTGAAAATGGAACGTAATCCAGATAAAAAGAGTGGCTTGGTGTACCATGCAGCTAAACGGGCGTATAAGCGGCGTTTGGAGGAGGTGGAGAGGGAATTCCGTCGTACCCGGAAACGGAAGCTGCCGACTGTGTTTGAGTACTTGAACGGTTATGAGTGAGGTGAATGTAACGAGCAGTGTTATTAAATGTTCTACAAGTCTATATTACAGAAAAACCAAGCCGATGATGCTGAGCCATCGTACATGGAAGCCCGTTCCGAGCTGTTTTACAGACAATGATGCTCCGCTTAGCGACAGCGAGGAGGACAGCATGGCCGACGCAAGCAAGATGAAGCAAGATGACCGAGAGAAGAACACTCCAGCGATGGAAACAACACACGGTAAGTGAAATCAGGAATAAATAATATATACACAACTCTCAATATATCCGTATCTAAAATAGAACCTAGATCTAAACGTATCTAGAAATACAATATATTCGTACAAAGAATATAATTCCTAGAATGATGTCAAATTCGTCCAAATTCATCAACGGCGTGGACCCCGTTCTTAATATATCCTCCATCTACAAATCATTTATGAGTACGCATTGGCGCAGACGTATTCAAAAACACCATGTGTTGTGCCACCGACTCTCCTTCACTGTGACATTTTAACATGAGTGTCTTTCAGTACGGCCTAGTACACGTGTAAAAAAAATTTAGAGAATTTTATCTCTCAGAAAAGCTTATATTTTATCTTCCATGAAAGCTTGTGCTAATGTATTTGCGATGATGACTCGTTATTTTAACGTAATAGTATTTTCTCTCTACTATTATTAAAGTAACACTACTTTTTCAGAGCTATGTTTGTATTTTCTTCCACCATGAATCCAGTACTCTATAATAAATTTATCTCAACGACTACGTTCCGCAGATAAAACACATAACTTTCTGGTTTTCGTTGGTCCGCAATAGATAGCCACGATCACCACTGGCCAATCCAGCTGGTCAACTACCTCCAAAAAAAATGACCAGAACTGCATTTTAGATCGCGTATGAAGAGGCCATCGATGTTAAGACCGTACTGAAGCGTTTGTGTCACTACGATATAATTTCTTTTAAAAGAAAGTTTTTTAAATTATTACTTAGTATTCTCCCATTAGATTTTTGGGAGCCACATACTTTCTAAACAAATGTATATATTCGTATTCATAAACAAAGATAGATTAACATACCGCATTTCACTTGTGAAGCGGTGGCGTATTGCATTATACAAAAACTTGCCATTTTCTATAGACGAAAGGATAGCAGTATTTCGTCATGTCCGCAGCAATGGTCTTGGATCTTTTGGCACACAGATATCTGTGTTGGCTCGAAGATACTTAAGCAAACTTTTTAACTATGCGTGCGATTCTTATCGAACTAGCACCAAATACCGTAAGCCCTCTTCGCTTGTGTTTTTGGTGTAGTCAGGATCGTATCCATCGTCCTCAGATGCTATATTAGGATCTACGTTGGCCATCGATGATTCATATTCCGATTCGCTTAGATTCAGTTACTAATCCTGAGTTTGGAGCTCTATACGATTCTAGTCAGCTTTATTAAATGGAATTTAACAGTTTTAGGCCAAAACCATGTAAACATTCGATACAAAACCACACATAAATCTAGCCTGCAAATTTCCCTGCTCGAAAACATGGCAAAACAAGGTGGTGTATTCATTTATCCAAAGATGCATTAAAGAGATCAGGTGATGGAATCTAGAATCAAAGTGTATGTAGTCCAGGTGGTCTCATAGCATGTTTTTCTAACAAAATTTGAAGATCACTTTTCGATAAAACGGGTGTAAACTTTTGCACAAACAGACTTTCTGAAGGCTTGACGAATACACAAAATACTCTTAAAATCTTCATTCAGCATCAGAAGCGTTAAAAATCTGCCATCTAAATACATACACTTTTCTAAAAGTCCACCTTTATACAATACTCACTTAGATAGCTGCTCGAAAACTACTATACAATAGAAACAGCTAACAAAAAAAATTCAGCCTACTAACTTTAAGCCGAAAGTGTCCCTTTCTTGGAAAAGCATGAATATGTGAGATCAACTCATGGTATCGTCGGTGTGTAGGATTGCGCCCTACACTAGATAACCTTAAACTCGCGATTCGAGTTTCAAAGGGAGCAAAAATCAGCACGATACCAAATACACCTGAGAGCGCTGACAAGTGTCAAGTAAGAGCTACCCGCCAAGGACTCTGTACAAGATTTGCCAGCTGGGTGATTTGAAGATATAGAACAATAAATTCTGACTCCACAATCTGTGCTGTTAACTGAATTCTGCATGTATTTCTTCGGGTACTTATTACACAGTACTGTGTTCGGTTAGCGATGTTTACTTTTTGGGGTTTGTACGCTGGCTTAATTTCCCCTCTTTCCATTAACATACAAATGTTTCCTAGTTATTAGCCAATACACCACCCTTTGACCCCATAGTTTGCATAATTAACTATGTAGATAGCGCTACTGAGAAGTGTGGAATAGTTGTGTTATTGCCTCGAGATGGCGCTGCTCTTGGTTTTACGGCTTACTTCGCGTATGCAACAAATTGCCTACATTTTGGCGCATTTAAATCCTAAACAGTCTATCGTCGTACAGGGTATCGTCGCCATCGGACAGCTCCGGTAAAGTCGATGCTGCTACAAATCCATCAACACATGATAATTGTAGAACTGTAAACTTAAGGGTGTTACATATTCAGCCGTACCGGCGAACTCGTTCGTTCCTGGGAGCGTTCGCCGCGACGCTCATTTTCACTCATTTCATAGCCCTCTAGATCAAAAATTAGAAAACCGTATAGATTTTGTACTGGCCATCCTAGTGGTACAACCCTGTCCACTCATGAGCGACGAATGTTTCCCGTCGAACGAGTTCGCCGGTACGGCTGATTAACACTTACCTTGTAGTTCAGATGGTGATATCATATTCACAATATCTTTCATCCATTCATCGGACTTACGTAGTAGCGATGGGAAAAATGAATATCAGAAGGGATTCGAATCTTCGAGTCCCAATTCTGAATGGGATTCGAATAGTTGAATCTCAATCAGAATTCCAATGTGGTGTAGCGTTTTATTCTAATTTGCAGTGCAATTTCAATCGCAATCCCTAACGCAATCGGAAACGCAATTGCAATCCCAATCTCAATCGCAATCAGAATCCCAATCGCAATCTGAATCTAATGGAAATACCCATCCCAAATGAATCGTAATCCCAATTTGAATCGAATCCCTATCGATTCGCAATCCGATGCCCAATTGAATCCCAATCCCAATCCCAATTAGAATCGCAAATGAATCTTTTAGGGATTTAAATCCTACAAACGGGATCCGATCCGATCGAATCTTTATAGGGATTGAATCTTCGAATCTTCCGAATCCTGAATCACCCAACACTATTACGCAGAGCCTGCAAGGCGATATTTGCTACATACAGTAGAACGTCGATTATCCGGAGGCGGATTAACCGGCGGTCGGCTTAACCGTGCTCATAAATGTGACAGCTGTTGAAACGTACAGCGAACATTTGCTGCGATTGTCAAGTCGGCAACCAGTTTTTTGTGCAGCTCCGTAGTGTCTAGTGGTGTTTTCGAAATTTAGTTTTGTTGATGAACAGTGGTTAAACCGATAGTTATTGACTAAAATAATATTCTACTAACGATTTATCGATTGATTCAATGTGAATTAATCATAAAACTAGTGGATTTTTTTATTTTTATATGAATTTGACATTTCGTGGACCATTATCCGTGCAAATCGATTAACCGGTAAACGCCCGGTCCCGAGCTGCCCGGATAACCGACGTTCCACTGTAATACCAAGAGTTTTTTTTCTCATTTCAATCAATTTTTACGGTGGAGTTTAATAGAAGGCTAACATAAATATCGACACAAATGCGTACAAGGGTGCAAAAATGCATAGAATACCCTAGAACATCGCCACGAAGCTGCAAAACACAAAGATGCAAAAGACGCCACGAAAAATGTTATGAATTTTTTTCCTTTCTCTCCAAACATTTTCTCCATCTTCCCTCGCTGCCAAGCTTCTCAGTAGCTTCACCTATCGGACTTTGCATAAAGCTCTAAAACTGTATGATTCCGTTGGATAGGTGAACCTTTCTGTCTGAAACAATGTTCAAATCCTTGTTTGTATGTTGGTGTGGATACAGTTGTGGAAAGTAACATTGAAATTACTATTATACAAGTAAGATAGCGAACACGATGACAACTATTGATTTAAGGTGCGAAGTTCTGTTAGCAGTGTTGTAGCACTACCTCGCTGATACGGGGGTGGATCCGAAGCCTCTAGAAGATTATCATAGGCTCTCCACCTCCTTCACCAACTCAATACGTTCCCGTCGTACAGAACGGTAACATGTCTCAATTATCCAAGCTAGGATATACGGGGAAATCCAACCCCTTGGGCGGATGGGTTGCATGGCTAAATTGAGAGGAGGGTAGATGATGATTGATCTTCATGACTCTACCAGGGAGCGTCTGTTCTCCATGTCAGGAGCGGTTTCCCCCCAGTGTATGTCTCTTCCCGAAGGGCTGCGCTGGCTTCTTCCGTCTTGGCTCGCTGTAGGACTCTAAAAAGCCAACGAGCGTAGGCCCTACGACGAGACTGGAGGTTAGAGGAGAGGACTTGCAAGCCACCCTCGTAAAAAACACCAAAGCAACGAACAGTCAACAAGAAGAAGTACCGTATCGGACCAATCGATTCAGACCCACGCATGAGAAAAAGATTTACCTTTGGAAGCTCGGGACATAGAACTTCAAAACCCTCTCATCGGATGTGAAGACCTGAATTGCGTTCGATGAGGTCTGGGCTCGTGGTTTCGAAATAGTAGCACTTCAGGAGGTATGCTGGAACGGCACCGTCTCGCCGTACCGTAGAAACTGCACGATCTACCAGAGCGGTGGAAAGACGCGCGTGCAGGTTGAGAATTCGCAATGTGCAGGTTGAGAATTCATGGCAGATTCTTCAAGATTCACTTAATTCTGGTTTGCAAGTAGACAACTGTTAAAACTAAACAAACTTGGTTTTTCTAATATGTTAATTGACTGGCTTTATTCTTTTTTAAATAGCAGGTCCATTCGTTTTAAAAATCGACACTACTTTTTCTTCGGCCTTTTGTCCCTCCTCTGAAGTGCCACAAGGCTGCGTCTTGAGCCCTCTATTATTCGTACTTTTTGTCAGTGATGTTCATGAAATTCTCCCGTCTGAAGGTCATTTACTGTATGCTGATGATTTAAAAGTATATTCAACTATCAGAACGCACAGCGACAGCCTTCGGCTCCAGGAGTTTCTTAACTCATTCTCTTTATGGTGTTTCTTCAACCAGCTAAGTCTTTGCCCTGAGAAATGCTCTGAAATATCCTTCAGTCATAACCGCAACCCTATCCGTTACGAATATTCACTCTCCAATTCTGTGCTGTCTCGAACCTCCCTTATACGTGATCTTGGCGTCCTTTGGGATGATAAATTATCACTAAACGAACATTTAGAGTCGGTTAACGCAAGTGCTTCTAGAACGCTGGGGCTTATATATAAACTCACCAGAGATTTTCGTGATCCACTTTGCCTCAAGTCACTTATTTGTTCTTTAGTTAGATCAACGTAGGAATACGCTTGAGTGGTCGTTGGTCCAGTCCGTTCTGGATGGATCTTAAGATTTGAAAAGGTCCAAAAGCGTTTCACAAGGTTCGCTTTTCGACGAATGGCTGGCCCCAACGCCGATATGCCCAGCTACGAATCTCGCTGCAATTTGCTAGGTCTAGAATCCTTAGAAGTAAGACGCTCCCAAGCGCGCGTCCTTTTCATCGGACGCATGCTCAATGGTCACATCGATGCTCCCACTCTCCTTGAGCAGATTGGCTTGTACGTACCCTCTAGAAATTTAAGGGCACGTAGCGCACTAAACATGCTTTCTCGTCACATCACATTTGGTTCCAACGAGCCTCTTCTCCTGTGTGTTCGCGCTTTTAATATTAGCACAGATCATACCCACCCCCTTTTATAATCCTTTATAATCCTTTTCCCTGATACTCTTCCTTATCCTCTTCATTTTCTCATCCTCTTTTTTCCGACTATCATATCTAATCTTATTTACTCTTCTTTTCTTATGTTTCTACATTAATCTGATATCCGTTTTCAAGTGCTCAAAAGTTAACTTTAGTATTGGGAATTAAGATAGGTTAAGTAAGGAATAAGTAAGATTTAGGAATTGAGAAACTATTAAGCTGACAATTTTAATAAACTTGAATTGAATTGAATTGAAACCAGAGCATTGAGCATTGAGCAGAGCAGAGCATTCTCGCTAAACTCGATAAGCTAGGATTTCCCAGCTCGCTCGTACAGTGGCTTAAGTCTTACCTAATTAATCGCACATGCATCGTGAAAATTAATAAGCACATGTCCAAAGAAATAGTCAGTAGCTCGGGTGTGCACACAAGGAAGCAATATTGGCCCGCTTCTCTTCATATTGTTCATCAACGATGTTGCTCCCGACAATATCAGTCTGTATGCCGACGATGCAAAAATTTTTGCGCCTATTCACAACACAGGTGATTGTACATTGCTGCAAGACTGCATCGAAATTTTCTGTTCGTGGTGCAAGCGTAATGGACTGACTATCTGCAGCGCTGACATCGAGAAATGCTACTGTGTGTCTTTTAGTCGATGCAGGAGCCCAGTGACTGGGACCTACTTCATGGACGGCACTGCACTTAATCGACAGAATCATGCCAAAGACCTGGGCGTTCAGCTTGACTCTAATTTGAACTTTAAACAGCATATCGATGACATTGTAGCCAGAGGAAATCAATTACTTGGCGTGGTTATCCGGACAACTAATGAATTCCGCAACCCCATGTGCATCAAAGCTGTCTACAGCTGTATCGTTCGTTCGGTTCTGGAATATTCGTGCGTAGTCTGGAGCCCAACTACCGCTTCTTCAATTGCTCGACTTGAGGCGATTCAACGTAAACTCACGCGATATGCCCTACGCCTACTTCCCTGGCAGGATCGCAATAATCTTCCTCCGTATGCTGCGCGGTGCCATCTTCTAGGCCTTGAACCTCCTTCGGTTAGAAGACGCAATGCACAGTGTTCTTTCATCGCTGGATTGCTAAATGGCTCTAGCGACTCATCGCCTTTGTTGCATCGAGTCGATATCTATGCACCATCCCGAACACTTAGGTCTAGAGAAACTCTACGGCTCGCTCAACCCCGTTCCAGGGCTGGTCGGTCTGACCCTATGTTCCGCATGTCGGCTGTCTTCAATACTGTCTCGGATTGCTTCGACTTAGACATCTCACCTCAGTGCTTCAAGGAACGTCTCCGGCTTTTGCCATGGCCGCAGTGAATTGCGCTGCAAATCATGTTTTGTTATGTTTTTTTTTTTGTGTTTTTTTTTGTTTGTTTGTTTGTTTGGTTTTTTTTTATGAACTGTTACATCTTAATTAGGCCACAGGGCCCGTTGAAGATTAATAAATAAATAATAATAATAAGAAGTGGTGGGAGCTCGGAATTGAACCTATCCGATTTCGCGATCAGAATCGGCTTCGGAACCGGAATCGACCTGGGAATCGCAATTTGCCCAGATAACGGAATTACAATTACTCAAGAATAGTATGATTGGACCCAAAAGGCTTTTTTATATGGCGATGCCGAAACTGATTGTGTTTGAAAGCCAATTCTAATTTAGAAGACAATTCCGATTCGAGAGCCCATTCCGATTCCGTGGTCAATTTCGGAACAATTTCCGAATCCGGAGCTGATTCCGGAATCTACTCTGGAGCCGATTCCGGAACCAATTCCGGAGTCGATTTCGATTCCGAAGCAATAATCGATTCCAGAAACTGATTCCGGATCTACTATCCGGAATGGATTCCGGGAAATTGCGGAGCTAGCCGGAATCGATTCCGACAAAAATTTCATTTTCCCATCACTAGTATGGATCATAAAACAGTTCAATTGGCATGAAGGAAAAGAATGTGCTCTTATCTTTTTGGTGAATTGTTTTTCTTCAAAAATAACCTAAATGCTGATATACGTATGCGACATAACATGTTTTTACGCAGTCAGATAACCGTTAGATCATAAAGAAATTAAAAGAGTTGATTTGAGATTCAACGTTTATAAAAGAGTTATTAGATGTGAGCCCAACAATCAACTGTTAATTTGTAGCGTATACGCTTAATGCGTTCGTGATGTCAATATCGATCAATTATTAACAACTATGAGGGTCCTTTCCGTCTTAAGTTGATAGGCTCAAATTTCAACCTGTCAGCTGTTAACATTGTATATCAGTTTTCGAGCTGCTATCAAAGTGGGTATAATATACAGGTGCGCTTATCCCAAGATGTATGAATTTAGAAGGCTGATTTTTATCGCCTCTGCTTCTGAATGAGGATTTTCAAGCCTCCAGAAAGTTGGTTTGCACAAAAATGTTCACCCATTGTGTCAAAAAGTGATATCCTCATTTTGTTATATTAAACATGCTATGAGACCACCTGGAATACTTACACATTGATTCTGGATTCCATCACCAGATCTCTTTAATGCACCTTGGGATAAATGTAAACACCACCTTGTTTTGCCACTTTTCGAGCAGAAACTCGGATCTAATTCTAGTTTTGAGGCTAGAATAATCTAGACTGAAAATTACAGACTAGTTTTGTGTGTGGTTTTATACAGAGTGTTTACATGATTTCAGCCTCCATCAGTTAAACTGCATTCAAAAAACTTACTAGAATCAAAAAGGGCCCCATGGTTATGTTTCAACGACTGTTAATTTTTAACTATTTCTTTGGTAATGCCGACTAGTATAAGTCGCTGGTTCCAGGCGTTCAGAAGGTTCACAACTATAGAAATGAAACTTATTAATTACCTGAAAGAGACAATAGCTGGCATCGCGAAAGAAATGGTTTAAAATTAACAGTCGTTAAAAATTAACCAGAGTCGTTAAAAATTGCTAGAATTTGGCATCGTGAACGCATTGAGTTCATTTGTTAATTTTAACGACTGGTCCTATGCCGCCGTTAAACAAACGACTGTCAAGAGCGTATGCGATACGAAGTAACAGTCGTTTAATTATACTGCTCGATGCTTTTCCCCGTGTTTGCCTAAATGCGATATCGAGCAGTCGTTAACTGTTTTGACGGTCGTTTATTTTAACAGGAATGAACAACAAATGAACTCAGTTAAACCAAAATTAACTTCAAACGACTGTTAAAATGTGTTCATTTATTCGCGATGCCGGCTAATGCTACTGAATCAAATATAACCATTGAAAAGAGGCGAATGAACTAGACCTCAAAGTCTCTATAAAAATAAGAAAAAGAAAGAAAAAAATACAGTTGAAATTATAGCGAAAAAACTCCTTTTTTGTACATGCATCTTCCACTGCTTGCATCTTCCACTGATGCAAAATCCACTGCTTGCGCTGTAGATGCCGGCAGAACGGAAAGTTGATAAAAACAGCGCCAGATTGAACCGGGCTGAATATGTTAAAGCACTGTCAGATTTCAGAAAACGTAAATATCGGTTTTGGCGTTTTGTGGTGTAATACAAAACACACTTAACATTCCACTCTCGTTTTTTATTTACATTAATGGAACATCGAAAATTGAATCAACTTCTATTTAGTTGGCACTAAATAACTGGCGTGATATAAAGATACTTGATATAAAACTGATACAACTTGATATCAAACTGATGAAGTAATTGACAAACCAATTTGTTTATAGACTATTTACCTGTTCTGATTGCCTTGATGAACTTAAACAGCTTCACGGAAAAGCGTCGCTTCATCGTTCACACACAAAAATGCACCGCTCCAGCTATTTGGAAAATAGCTTTTGTGGCTTTCTTAATCCACAAAACGGGAAACGTTTACCGAATCCATCCTCTTGCTTTACATTGTACCAAGCACTATTGTTACAACTCCTCGAATCAAGCAAATTGCAAACGGCGAATAAGTGCAAATCGTCACCCACATGACCGTGCTGCCAGCTAAATCAACAAATCTTTTCGTTGGCCTGCTGAGTAAGGCGGCGCTCTAGCAGCAATCGAACACGACATCCGACACGAACAAACCCATATAATCATATGGAGGTGCACTGTCAGACACAAACAAATAAACAAGACAAACGTCGAGTCGAACATGTCAGTTGATTCTGTCTGTGAGAGCGTTTCTACATACACCGAGACTGCAGGTGAGAGATGGCTGTGAGAAAATTGACAATCGGTTTCTCACGCCGGTGTGTGTAGAAGCTCTAAAAAGCCCCGAGATGAGACTTTTAAAATGATGTTGAAAAAATCCATTTGAATCGCTAAAATGAACTCAAAAAAGTTTCTTTTACTTTTTAATAATATTTTTACGATTATTAGACGGCAAAAATGCAAACTAAAATTGAACGTTCGCCATTAACTGCCACTTCAATTTTTTCTCAGCTCCATCGTTCTTTGCATGCCGAAGAGATTTCTCTAGCCGAAAATGCTGTGAGTCGCTGTCAAAGCATGCTGTCAGTTATTTTCTCAGCTGATTTCTCGGTGTATCTAGAAACGCTCTGAGAGCGTTTCTACATACACCGAGAAAGCAGCTGAGAGATGGCTGTGAGAGAATTGACAACCGGTTTCTCACGCTGGTGTGTGTAGAAGCTCAGGAAAGCGTCGAGATGAGACTTTTTAAAATTATGTAGTAAAAATTTGAATCGCTAAAATGAAGTAAAACAAAATTCTTTTACTTTTTAGTAACATTTCTACGATTATTAGACGGCAAAAATACAAACAATAATTGAACGTTCGCCAAAACCTGCCAATTCAATTTTTTCTCAGCTCCATCGTTCTGTGCATGCTGAGGAGATTTCTCTCACCGAAAATGCTGTCATTCGCTGTCAAAGCATGCTGTCAGCTTTATTCTCAGCTGCATTCTCGGTGTATGATGAAACGCTCTGATGTTCGATATCCACCTGTGCTGTGAGTACCTTGGCTGTTAAACGCTTCACAGCTACAGTAGATAGAATTCAATTCGGGACATTTTTAAGTTTGTTTACGTAGTTTGTCTCTTTTTCTTCTTAAAATTGCGTGAAAAATATTTAAAATAGCTATCAATAATTATTGTTAAACTTTTCAATCAATTATAACATCAAATATAAAGGATTGAAACGTATTAAACCATTGTGTGTACATAATCCATGTGTATGCACTGTATGTGTTTTGGCATGGACGTTTGTTTACATTTTTCAATATTAAATTTGAATGATTTCTATGTTACTATAGATGTTAATAACTAGTAAATTATGAGTTGAATCTTCCCCCTGTAGGTGGATATTCATTTAAACTATGAAAATGCTTCATTTTCGAGACGAAAAGAAAGGCGTATTGCAGTGCATCATGACAGGGCTATAAGACATAGAACAGCTGACGAGCACCTTTCGCACTGAGTCGTGTTTGTTTGTCTCATTCGATTGAACCCAGAGCGCCGCCTAAACCGAACGAACTTGACAGTTTGCACGGCCGCACCAAGGTGGATAGAGGAGATCAGGTGATAACCCAATAAATAATCCCGCTAAACAAAATCAATCAGTCTGCGAACTCCCATATTAAAAGCGGTGGCAACGCTTTTTCGCATGCGATTTTATCGGACGGCCTGTCAAATTTTTATATGAGATTTGACAGATAACGCCGGACGACGAAATCGCACGTCCGACGTTATCTGTCAAATGCCATATAAATCTCGTCCGATAAAATCGCATCCGATGAGCGTTGCCACCGCCCTAAGGCCCGTGTCTGTGCTTCAGGGCGGTGGCAACGCTCATCGGATGCGATTTTATCGGACGAGATTTGTATGGGATTTGACAGATAACGTCGGACGTGCGAGTTCGTCGTCCGACGTTATCTGTCAAATCCTATACAAAAATTTGACAAGGCGTCCGATAAAATCGCATGCGAAAAAGCGTTGCCACTGCCCTCATCGCATGCGATTTTATCGCACGTGCTGTCAAACGCTTTTTCGTATAATATTGCAATTATTTGGATGATTTTAATAATACAGTATAACGTCGATTATCCGGGGACGGATAAACCGGCAGGCGGCTTAACCGTGCGCATAAATCTGACAGCTGTTCATGCGTACGTCGAAAGTTTGCAGCGATACTCAAGTGGGTAACCAGTTTCTTGTGCAGCTCTACACTCAAGTGCCACAAATCCACAAAACGACCACTAAACGGCTTCTAAACGACTCAAGTTCTCTACCTAAACGGAATATAGAAAGACTTCGTTTAGCAGACGGCAAACGACTCATGCATTCTAAAAATAGCGAAAAAGCTGGTGGCGCTCTCTGTTGGTGGGATACTCCAACCAGTTGAGCTTCATCGCTTGGAGGAGAGCTTTCTCATTTCCTCTGTACTGTTGTATGGTTTCGCATTGAAGTTATGCATCGCTAGAACCAGAACGGCGATACGATTGTTTAAATACAAAATCCAACAGAAACCACCAGCACTGAAGCAAGTGAGATTTGAGTAATGGTCGTTGGTGTTGATACCCGTGTATCTGACCACACGACCATTCATATAGATTTTTGCTCAGAAAGTTAGAAGGCTATATAGGTCATGATAAGATGAAACTTGTCGAAAAACATTGCAAGAAAAGGATAGCAATATAATGATGAGTTGTAATACGCCATCTATTGATCAAACCAATGAAGCTGTGGAGCTTTCATTTTTTTTCTATGGATATTCAATTTTCCAGTCGTTTAAGCTTAATCTGTGGCGCTTGGGCAGTGTCTAGTGGTATTCTCGAAATTCCTTTTTGTTCATGAACAGTTGTTAAACCTATAGTTTTTGATTAAAATAATATAATACTAACGATTAATCGATTAATTTCATGTGAATTAATCGCAAAACTAGTGAATTGCATATTTTTTATATGCGTTTGACATTTCTTGAACCATTATCCGTGCAAATCGATTAACCGGCAACCGTCCGGTCCCGAGCTGCCCGGATAATCGACGCTCTACTGTATAACGATTGTGAAAAATTAATTTGAGATTGTTCCTACAAAACACCACACATTTAGTTTGACAGATAAAATCAGATGCGGCGTCCGACGAAATCAAAACAATTTGATTACGTGGGATCGTCGCATCCGATTTTATCTGTCAATGTAATCATGCATTTTATGTAGGAACAATATGAAATTATTTTTTTATAATGATAAAACCATTCAAATCATTAACATTTTCGCAATATGAGCCGACATAGCGTTTGACAGAAGCGTCCGATAAAAACGCATCGGATGAGCGTTGCCACGGGCCTAACCGTTCACCGCTCAAAAAGACATACAGCGACAACGTCGCGCGCGACAAAAAGTAGCTCAATTTTGCAAACAGAGCTACTCGTCTCGCGCGACATTTTTGCTTCATTCGAAATAATCGAATTATCTAGTTTGTTTACAAGCCAGATTAATGCCAAACGCAAAAAAATAGATTTGAACACATTGTAACCTATTTTTGTGTGTTTTCAAATAAAAAGTTGGTTGATTGTGTCAAATGAACTACTTTGATCTCCACAAAGTGAAATTTTGAGCTATTCCTCGCCACGCGGGACGTTGTCGCTCTATGTCAATTTGAACGGTGACATGTTCGACTCTGTAAAAATGCGGAATTTTCGGAACGGAAAAGACGAAGAATCGGAAGGTGTGCGCTGTTCTGATTCTCGATCACGAATAGGCGAAAGGCCATGAGAGTGACAAAATGCTGACAGATTTTTCAAAACGTGAGCTTTTGTAAAAATTTTGTAACCTGGAGCAGCGCGATAAGTAAAATATAAGGAAATAAAGTTGACAAAAGTTGACAAAAAATGACAAAATTTTACGTTCGCGAAAAAAGCGTAAACAAACAGCTATTTGGCGCAGTTGTGACCCCTTTGCTATGATAATAATGCTAAAATGCATGATTCTAATTGATTTACGTATCTATTTCGCGCTTCTTAAAAGAAATATCGATGATATTCAGATGTTGGATCTTTTTTTCGTTCTTGTGCATGTTTTTGGTGCGGCAACAAGAAAAGCTCTTTTTTGCACTTGACAAGCAATTTTGACAAACTTGAAATTTTTTTCAACATTTTGTCACCTCCATGGCAACTTGCTAAATGCCGTTTTATTTTGGCGTTTATGCGTTCGATACTTAAATATTAACGTATGACCGCAAACAAGGTGTTCATGTTTTCGAGATTTATTCACAAACAATTTTCGCTTGCTACAACTCGATGTTTGTTTTGTTTGTTTGTGTCTGACAGTGCACCTCCATATGATTACAGCAATTTTCCGCAGTAGCATACATCGGGTTACGAGCGGCGACGAGCTGACAGATCGAGAACAATGGAAATTTGTAGCTGTCATTTGTAGCCGCATACATGAATGCAGCGTGTAGGGCCAGCTTCAGATTGCGCATATATTCGTTTTATCAAAACATATGTCATTTCGCGTAGCCAACCCTGAGCTATAAACGTCATTTCCATACAATTTCAGATTGCGCATAAATTTTCAAGATTATATGTCCGAGATATAAATTTTTTTTTTGACAGATAAATACTGGCGTCCCCCGAGTTACGACCCCCTTGAGTTACGACGATTCGCAGATACGACGATTTTGATTTTGACAGTTAAAAGTTGTCATTGACAAGAAATTGATGTATTTTTTTGAATATCTGGGCTGATAACCGTTATACATACATTTCCAAAGATTCCACAACTACCCTATCTTGAATATCTATATTGTGTACGGTTTTGAAAATATAACTATTACATTATCGAACATTATTTTAAATAAAATACACGATATCATAAATTCCAACACTTCAACTTCGGTTATAATCTTTAAAATCATATATATTCGACATACGACTTTTTCGACTTACGCCTTGCTTTGGGACATTTTTTCGGTCCCAAATACAGTCGTATCTCGGGGGACACCTGTATATCAAACCGATCCGTTTGACAGATAAATATATGCGCAATCTGAGATTGCGCATCGTCTATTGCTACGGTTATGACCAAAGTGGGTATAGGGACTAGATGCAAGGTGGATTGTATAATGAGGTGTAGTTATAGCGGTTTCGGCGATCCTCCCCCCCCTGGGCTCCGATTTTGACAGATGGTTTTCCGCTTGTATATCTATTGATGGATTGTTTACGTTTTGCATGGTCAATATTTGGTGGAGATCAATTTGGGTGAATATTTTAGTTTATTAGAACACTGTCCGTGATTTAAAATGGAAATTTTCCTTCGAGAACTTGAAGCGTTCGCCAAACGCGGAAAACTAACTGTCAGTTTTCTTCGTCGATTCTTCTTCCACCTAGCTGTCAAAACGGGCAAGTTATAAGGACTGTGTTCTAATAAACTAAAATATTCACCCAAATTGATCTCCATCAAATATTGACCATGCAAAACGTAAACAATCCATCAATACATATACAAGCGGAAAACCATCTGTCAAAATCGGAGCCCAGGGGGGAGATCGCCAAAAGCGCTATAACTATACCTCATTATACATTCCACCTTGCTCTAATGCAAAGTCTATATAATACAGAGGTCGAGTCGTCCAGAACATTTGATCAAAAAGCGTGGGAAAGTTTTGACAGCTGGATGAAAAAGCTTCAATAGTTTCATCGTAGCATACATTGAGGTTTTAGTTGTTGTGCATGCAGTGGTCTGAAAGCATTTTCGGCCATTTTTACATCGTTTGTTTATAATATTGTACTTTAAAAAGTTGACGAATATCAAGAAAAGATAGAATTATAGTGAAATTATCAATTACAACAAGATCAGTGCCCGAAATTACGACGAAATCTTGTGCAGTTCAAGAGGGTCAAAGCTAAGAGGCCAGATTTCTGATTGTGGTCATTTTTAAGTGATTAATTACTGAAAAACTACTCCATGCCACGTTCATGAGAAAGAAATGTATAGTTAAACTAAGTTTTGAGCACAAAATGCACAATTAGCCCTAAAAAGTGTATGGTTGTTTGGAATCGTTTGCAAACGCTTTTTCATCTAACTGTCAAAAATAAGCTTTCAAAATGGTGGACCAAAATGGAGCTATGCATCGACCTCTGTATTATATGGACTTTGGCTCTAATGTGTAAATTAACATGCAGGTTGACAGGGCCAAATGAGCTACTTTGATCTACGCGGAGTTAAATTTTGAGCTACTTTTTGTCGCGCACGACGTTGTCGCTTTATGTCTATTTGAACGGTTATCTGTCAAATTCCATTAAAATTCATCCGATAGAATCGCACCGGATCAGCTACCACCCTAAGCATTTTTTTCGCCCATAGTTTCAGCAGTTACCCATCCAGACAGCCTTCTTTTAATTTACCCATTCGAACAGTTTATTGTTGATTTGAGAGCAATTTAGAGGTACGAAAAATTAAAAAAAAGTTTTGTTGTCTATGAAAAGTTAGCCATATTAACATAACGAGTATTGTTTTATCTATTTATTTATTTATTTATTTATTTACCAACACATTAATGTTAGGAGATTCGGGATTCGGAAAATTCGATGATTCAATCCCTAGAAAGATTGAATCGGATCGATTCCCGTTTGTAGGATTTGAATCCCTGAAAGATTCCATTGCGATTCGATTGGGATACTGATTGGAATAAGGATTGGGATTGCGATTCGTTTGGGATTGGTATTCCATTGGGATTCGGATTGGGATAAGGATTGCGATTCGACTTGGATTGGGATTTGTTTGGGATTCTGATTGGGATAAGGATTGCGATTCGATTGAGATTGGGATTTGTTTGCGATTCGATTGGGATTCGATTGGGGTTAGGATTGGGATTCATAAGGGATTGAGATTGGGATTCGATTGGGATTTTGATTGGGATAAGGATTGCGATTCTATTGTGATTCGATTGAGATTGGGGTCCTGATTTCGATTATAATTCTGATTGAGATTGAGATTCTGAATCGATTGGGATTGGCATTCGCCTGGGATTCCAATTGGGGATCTACTTGGTATTGGGATTGCGATTCGGTTGGGATTAGAATTGCGATTGAGATTGGAATTCTGATTGGGATGAAAATTTGGCCCAAACAGCGATATTTCTAACACTCGCAGTGTTTCCATGCTGCACCCTTGAAATGCTTACTGTAGAGTTGCGTGCAAGTTCAGCAAGAGAGAGAGGATCGCATGAGTGGATGAGCGCTGAGCGCACTGGCTCAAAGAGAGAATTGTGAGGGAGAGGAATTGATGAGAGCGTATACCCGACAGACAAAGAGAACGAAATTTTCAGGCGAGGGGTAGGTAGAAACACGCGGTGGGGGCCCGGCCCAAGATCGGATCCAAAGTCCGTTGTTTTGGGCTCGAAATTAAAAATGGCGAATGGAGCGCTACCACGGAGAGAATGCGCTCTCTTGCTTGCCTTTAAAATACACGAGGCGCTCTCGCTGTAAAGAACGCTCGCTCGCGCTGTTTCATCGTATTTTCCTCATACCCCTTCCTTCCCGTTTCTTTCGGCTTGCGCAGCGCTGAACTGGTACCCCCTCCCACTTGATTCCAGCGAATTGCGCTGCGCTGGACTGACACCCCCTCCCGCTCGTTTCTTTCGTAGCGCGCTGTGCGCTTTCCTTCATTCGTACTTGGTACACCCGAATCAAAACAAAAACTTGAACACATCAAACTTGGTTTATATTTTATCACTTTTATTGCAAATAAAGGGGCATTTTCACACATAGCTTCACACAATCTTGCCACAAAATCACACACATTATTTATATAAAAAAAATCGCCGTATTTAAAATAGTCGCCTAACTGCATGGATACCGTTGTTGATGTTCAATACAGCAAACAAATATTAAAATGAAGCAACGCAAATCACACATTTAGGATAAATGATAACAAATAAGCGCAGCTTCATTTCAATGTGCACAACACTTCAACACTTAGCGAAACTTCGATCGCCCGGGACTTAGGCTAACACGCGCGCAGCCTTTCACGGCGAACGCTTGAGCTGAACTGTCGATTTCGTGTGGTGGCAAGAAGGGGAGCGCACAGAGGAACACTCGCTGCACTAGTGCGAGCGAGACACCGATACCCGCATGCCGCTGCGAGAAAACCAAACTGAGCGCGCAGGCTGAAAGTGAACGCACACATTCACACATGTGTAATTGTGTGAGTGCAAAAACTGTGTAGAAACCAAAACACGCTCGCGCCTCCGAGCAATTCCGCGAATTTCCAACCGTCTCCCCATGCTTCTACATGCCCCTCGCCTGAAAGTTGCACACTTTTTCATTCTCATTGCTAGTAGGGTATAATGTCCCTCGAGTTCAATGAAGTGTTAGATTTGTTCGATTTTAGTATGTCTACATCTACGTTCAAGGGGAAATTGCGTCTACGTCACATTTAATGTTAGCTTATAACTAGAGGTCTATTTATATGTTATAAATGATCATTGTTATACATATCTTAATTTAATTATAAGGTTGCCGATTAGACACAATGGTCCGTCGGTTATGCATGAAATAAATAAATAAATAAATATAAGCAGGTGCTCAAAGCAAAGAAGGGGCTTTTTAGGAATAAACAGTTGGACAGACAACTATTGAACGCACCGAACTAACGGACAGGATTCTACACTTACAAACGGTGCAAGAATGCGATTACGATGCTCTGTACGTCCTGGTTGGTAATGTCATAACCAACAGTGTTATTAAGAACATAATTGTGAATAAGAGGGGAATGACGACGACAAAAAGAGATGACGCTACATTTACTAGGACAGAGCTCTAAGAAGTTTGACGCACACCAGGAAGAGAGGGAGTTAAGAAGGGATTGGAGTGCGCTGCAATCATCCTCTTGCATCACTGGAACAAATACACTACTCCGTGCCACTGAAGCGTTTGGACGTGTTTCTTCGTTGCTCCTGTGTGCTGTCTGTTTTTGGTGTGATTTTTGTTTGAAATTGTTCGTTTTTGAATTTGTGAAGCTGTTCCTGTCGCAAATTTTGCTGTGTTGCTGTGTTGAAGCATTTTGTTCCTGCATCGTACGAGAATTTCTACGAGAACGCGTACCTGAATTGTATTTTCTACGTGATTTGTGTTTCATCGGCGACTGCGGTTCAGTGTTATTGTCCCTGCTTCATACACTCAAAGAGTAATTCGCACCAGCTCATCAATCAGTGTCCTCTCCGTTCACTCTCATTGCCCACCTAAGTGATCGATACTCTCTCCCATAATGGACTGTGCAATCTGCTCTACTATTATCAACAAAGATCCGGTTGTTTGTATTGGCAATCTTCCTTTTTCGGAGTGCAATTCTGCCTTTCATCCGGAATGCATTAAACTTGCCACCACTTGTGTTAAGGAGGTGGCACGTAATCGTGGTCTCTGCTGGATGTGCGAGAAATGCCGTGACTCGAGATCAGATTTTTTCTCATCAATTTCGTGCTTGATGAATACACTGAAAGATGATTTGAGAGATGCAATACGGAGTGAGCTTGATCAAAGGATATCTCAGCTGGATCCAAATAGAGTGATGCCGCAAGAGCGTGAGAAAATCGCTCCGACTGTGAGTACCATCTCTCTCACCGATAAAACATTCCACACATCCACCGATACTCCTATGTCACCAACACCAACTCCCGTCAAACAGAACTCATTACCACACTCACAATCGCGTATGCTCTCTGATAATGAACACATTAATCCAACACAAGCAATTCTTCACACCGGTACTGCCAATGATCACATCAACACAGACACCATACAATTCATTCCTGCACCTGAGCCAAAAGTTTGGATGTTTGTAACTAGGATTGCACCCACTGTAACTGAGGAGAACATGAAAATGTTCATACTAGGAAGGCTAAAATGCACTGACTGTTCGGTGAAGTGTGTCATACCAAGAGGTCGTGTTACAAGCTCTCTAAAGTATGTGTCCTTTAAGATCGGCATTCCATCGGAGTTTGGCGAGCTCGCTTTCTCTCCTTCAACTTGGTCATGCGGATTTGTTTACCGCCAGTTTGAATTTCACCAACGTACACAGAAACAATTCACACCAACACTCCCGGTATCTTGCTTTCCTGCTTCAAACAATTCAACTGCCAGAAGTTTCTCAACTACTAATTTTATGCATAATGATGTCAACTGCATAAATGTGATCCCACCAACATACACAACACAACATAGTCCATCACCGAGCCATCATCTTAAAAATGCAAACTCACCTGAAACTCACCTGACTCAAAATAATTCCTCCGGTTCGACTTTTTTAAGCCAACATTAAGTCATTCAACTTTACCTATGGAGCCAGTACTAAACACATTCAATATCTTTTATTAAAACGTGAGAGGCTTACGTACTACAACCTCTGAATGTTTTGCTAATACTGCAATCGCCGACTGGGATGTTATCGTTCTTACGGAAACGTGGCTAGATGACAGCTTTCCATCTGAGCTTTTGTTTGATAACAACCGCTTCAATACATTCCGTACGGATCGTTCTGCAGCAAACAGTAACAAATGTAGAGGTGGTGGTGTCCTCGTTGCGATCAATGCAAATTATGCTTCCTCTCTGTGCTCGACAAACACATCTACAATTGAATGCCTTTGGGTTCGAGTAAAAGTTCTTAATGTTTCGTTAATCATCGGATCATTTTATTTGCCTCCTGATCAATCAGCCAACATGGACACCATAAATGCATTCTGTAATTCATTGCACTTAACGAGAGAGAAATATAAGAATGACTTTTTTATTCTTTTCGGGGACTTCAATCAACCTAATCTTAAGTGGGATATCAACGGTAAATTTCCGACACTGAATCTTATGCTTACCCGACTATCCCCTACCAGTCAAGCTCTACTCGATGAACTAAGCTTTGAAGGTCTTCGCCAACTAAACACTGTTCTAAACCACAACAACAATATGTTAGATCTAGTGTTTGCGAACGACAAAGTTACTGAATACATGAGGCCAATCGAATAATGCATCGAAAGTATTGTTGAACCTGATGGACATCATCCAGCTTTACTTACATACTTCACGCTCCCGCAATGCAGTGTACCGTCATCTCAACCCCCACGTCTAGCAGATTTCAATTTCAGACGAACTAATTTCACTGATCTTGTTTCTGCACTCAACCAAATCAACTGGGACTCTATCGCTGATTATGACGACATCAACGACAGTGTGGCTGAATTTTCTTCTCAAATGAATGAACTGTTTGAACAATTCATCCCACGGTTTAATGTTCGTGCTCATCCACCATGGACCAATTCTGCACTACGCTTTGCTAAACGTCGAAGATCACGAGCCCTTAAAAAACTGCATCGACTAAAAAACAGCACTAATCAAATAAATTTTGCTCGCGCCTCAAAAATATATAAGCAGCTGAACCGAATCGCCTACGCCAACTACGTCAGGAAAATTGAAATCAGTATCAAAAGACATCCCACATCATTCTGGAAATTTGCTAAAGATAAGGAATCCTGCGGACGACTTCCTTCCTCGATGCAGTTTGAGGGAAACACCATTACCGGAGATGAAGAGTTTTGCGATGAATTTGCCTCATATTTCTCTTCTGTGTACACCAACAATTCCTCGGTACCGTCTAACTCAACATCGGCTTTATCCTTCATTAATGATGAGGTTAATTTATGCACACCACTAATCAACGATGATGAGGTGGAATCTGCTATTTCGTTGTTGAAGCTTTCCTACGCTCCTGGGCCTGACAATATTCCCAGCGCAATTCTCATTAACTGCAAGGCTGCTCGCATTCCCATACTGACCAAACTATTCAACAAATCCTTGCAATCGAAATGCTTCCCGCGTCTTTGGAAATCATCGTGGATGTTTCATGTTTATAAAAAATCTGACAAAACAAATGTGTACAATTATATATGAATTTCAAAGTTATGTGCGTGCAGTAAACTGTTTGAAAAGATAATGTCTCGTCATATGCTCCAAGCCTTTTCACCATTAATTTCTAATGTTCAACATGGCTTTATGCCGAAACGATCGATTGAGACCAATCTAATATACTTACTTAACTTTTGCCACTCCTATATTGACAAGGGCTTACAGGTTGACGTCATTTATACTGACTTCTGCGCTGCTTTTGACAAGGTCAACCACTTTCTATTGCTATCGAAATTATCAAAGTATGGTGTTCACACAAATGTTGTTGAGTGGTTAAGAAGTTAAATAACTGATCGTTGCATTAACGTTAAGATAGGAACTAGTTTATCTGCCACATTCCATAATTTATCTGGTGTTCCTCAAGGGAGTATGTTAGGACCTTTACTATTTATTATATTTATTAACGATGTCGTGTTTGCTATTCCTCATGTTAAATTGTTATTATATGCTGACGATCTAAAAATGTTCCTACCTGTTAAATATTCTGACGACTGTGAAATGTTACAAGACTCGTTAAACTATTTTTCTGCATGGTGTTTTAATAATGAAATGTTACTTAATGTTAGCAAATGTAGTTGTATAACATTCTCAAAGAAAAAAAATCCTATTATTTATAACTACAAAATCAATGAAGACAGCGTTCCACGTTTTTCTCAGGTTCGGGACTTAGGAGTTATTTTAGACAGTAAGCTTAGTTTATCTAGCCATTATCAAACTATCGTCACTAAAGCTCTTAAACTGTTAGGATTTGTCTTACGTGTCTCAGCCGACTTTAAAGATCCTTTCAGTTTAAAAACATTATACTGTTCTTTAGTCCGTCCCATCCTGGAATTTGCCAGTGTAGTTTGGTGTCCCCATCAAATCACATACATAGATAAAATTGAAAAAAATCAGAAAAAAATCACACGTGTCATGTTTCATCGTCTTCCCTGGTCAAACCAAATTCCACGTCCTTCGTATAATGTTCGGTGTTTACTATTTGGCTTTGAGACTTTACAGCATAGGAGAACTACGGCTCAGATAACTTTTATGCATAAACTATTAATTGGAGATTTTGATGCACCTGACATTTTAAATTTTATTTGCTTTTCTACTCCCTCTAGAGGTCTTAGAAGTAGAGAGCTACTAAGAAGCCCTTTTAGATCGACTGGTTTTGGTGCCAATGATCCACTGCTCAAAATGATTGATGTGTATAAAAGGTTAGGGTTATCAGCAGATTTCAATCAATCCGTTAGTCAGCTGCGTCAGCATATTCAAGTTAGTTCTAGGGCCATACTTTAAAATTGTACTCTGTAAGCATTAAGTTATTTAGGCATACTGCCCGATAACTTTGATTCAAATAAATAAATAAATAAATAAATAAATAAATAAATAAATAAATATTTTAATGTCATCTGCATATAGAAGGTGGTTAGGAGATGGGAAAATAAAACTAATGTCATTTATGAATAACAGAAACAAGAGGGGACTTAGTACACTTCTTTGAGGGACACCAGAGGAATTGGAAAACGGTAAAGAAAAGGACGATCCGTAACTTACATGAAGATTTCTGTTAGAGAGGTAAGACCCAATCCAGTGAACTGAAGACGTAGATAAGCCTAATTTAGAGAGCTTCATCAACAATAGTTTATGAGATACTCTATCAAAAGCAGATTTAATATCAGTATACATAGTATCAACTTGGTAACCAGTGTCCAAATACTGGAACAATTTGGATATGAACGACATAAGGCTAGAGGTAGTGGAACGTTTTGGCATAAATCCATGCTGCATAAACGTTATATACTGCTTCGATAAAAACAAAAGCTCAGAATGAACGATGATTTCCAATACCTTGCCACTAGCGGGAAGTAGGGAAATACCACGATAGTTGCTTACTTCAGATTTACAGCCTTTTTTAAAATAGGACGGAGCCAACCAGTTTTCCATAGAGCAGGGAAACATTTATGTTGAAAGGAGAGATTGAAAATGAATGTCATTATGGCAGCAATAGCGTTGGTGCACTTTTTAAGGATGATTGCAGGTATACCATCTGGGCCAGGAGAATAAGAAGGTTTTAAGGACAATATAGCTGTTGCAACATTTTCGACGGTACAATTTAGGGAACGGGAACACAAAACATCGCGAGGTGTAGTAGAAAGTCCACCCTGTAACAAATTCCTCATCATTAATGTAATCAGAGTAGGCGTTGGAGAAGTGATCGGCGAAAAGTGCACATATCTCTTGTCCGGAACATGCTGTTGACGAACCATAAGACATAGTACTGGGCAAACGATGATTGTTAAGAAGGGAAGAGATATAGCTCCAGAACTGTATTGGGTGAAAAGTAAATCGCTATTGCAAGAAAGCTATGTAGGACTTATAACGGGTCCGATTGTAAATGCGATACGCCGTTGCTGCATATTTGAACGGTCGTTTAGTGTGTGGATTACGGAGTGTTCCGGCAGGGGCCATCATTAAGCCAAAGAGTTTTGCGATGGATTGATCAGCCCGGTACACCTACAGGAAGGATTGCAGATCCTTGCCCAGAAAGGAGGGGATTTTTGCCTTTCCGAAAAGAATAAATAACTTTGCATTTTGTTCACTCCGCTCTTCCTCCCAACGCCAGAATTCAATTCCGTCTGACACGGACAATCTGTAAGCCTTTTGGAAACCCTCTCAGCGGCCCCTTCTGCCTTCATTGATGAGAGGCTTGCTTTAATGCGTGCACTTCTTGTATGTCTGCCTTGTGGAAATTCCAAAAGTCCAAGAAGTATTAAAGGAATTAGCCAAACTTTCATTACCCGAGTGCACTTTGCTCAGTTTTGTGTACGCTAAACATCTTTTGTTCAAGGATGTTATTATTTATATTTAATTTACTTCTCACAACTGCTACAAAAACGTTTGGTCATCATAGCATTTGAAATTCGATTCAGCATGGTCCTCAAGGTGAAAAAAATAAGGGACCAAAAGGCGGTCGGATTTGAGAGCGTTTTGATTGTGGATTGAAGCAACTTTGTAGGAATAAAGCCAGGCAGGCAGGACGGGAACAGTTCAATTCCACTAATGGATAACCATTCACCGTTGCCACCCGATCGAATTTGATCCCGAAGGATTAACAAGGATTAACTATCCGGCTGCGTGGTAATGAATTAAGTCTCGAAAGCCTGTATAGGTCGGTATGTCCGCGTAGGACGTTACGCCAAATAGAAGAAGAAGTAAAACATACTTATTTTAATGCACTGTTTAATAATTGGAACAAAGAGAGTGCTTTGATCATAGTTATTGCACAGCCTAAAACCTCCTTGTTTCATCGTGCTTTCATCTTGACAGTGTTTTGTTTACAATTGGCGTACGGTTGCTCGTGCAAGTTCGCTGCTTATTAAGCGAAATTAAGACTTGAAACAAGGACAAACATGTAATGTGACATAGTTTCTTATTGTATTAAACATTATTCGATAGAAAATCATTTTAAGGCTCAATTTTGTCTATTTCAGTGTATTAGAAAATGATCAATAATTGGCAATGAAGTGTGCAATAATAAAATTTAGAGTTTTTGTAAGTGTGCAACAATTGGATTTTTGAATAGGTTTACAAAATAGTATTTTTTGCCATTACTACTGAAAGACGTAATGAGCGAATTGCTTGAAGGTATTTTCACCTTTCTCTTTTAGTCAGAAATGGCGTGAAACGTGATCAACAGACAAAAAAGAGGAAACCTTTTGAAAAGTATCAAAGCTCTAATTTATGCTAAAAACCTTGCTCCTTCTTCCCTAAGAATACCACGACGCAAAACAAAGCGGAAAAAAGGCACACCATCAAACCCTAACAAAAACGAATCGAATCGAATTATATTCGAATCGTTCACCCCGCCTTTTCTAAGCCCGATCATCAGTCCAGGCCCGGTGATGAGCATTCTTCGGGGTGTTGCTATTAGCGTAATTGTTTCGCAATTCTCTGTCCAAGATACTTACACTTAGGACTTACACACTCACACACCCATACACCCGCAAAACACACTGGCTGGCTTCACTCCTCAAAATGTAGAACCAAAGTCGGAACATTACACAGTTTGTAACCAACTCGCTTAAGTGTAACAACTCGCTCATAAAATAATGACGAACACCATTGTTTCAAGATTTGGTTTTATGAAGTCGTTAAAAAATTTGCCTCGCGCTCTTCGGGATCAAATTCGATCGGGTGGCAACGGTGAATGGTTATCCATTAGTGGAATTGAACTGTTCCCGTCCTGCCTGCCTGGCTTTATTCCTAAAAAGTTGCTTCAATCCACAATCAAACCGCTCTCAAATCCGACTGCCTTTTGGTCCCTTATTTTTTTCACCTTGAGGACCATGCTGAATCGAATTTCAAATGCTATGATGACCAAACGTTTTTGTAGCAGTTGTGAGAAGTAAATTAAATATAAATAATAACATCCTTGAACAAAAGATGTTTAGCGTACACAAAACTGAGCAAAGTGCACTCGGGTAATGAAAGTTTGGCTAATTCCTTTAATACTTCTTGGACTTTTGGAATTTCCGCAAGGCAGACATACAAGAAGTGCACGCATTAAAGCAAGCCTCTCATCAATGAAGGCAGAAGGGGCCGCTGAGAGGGTTTCCAAAAGGCTTACAGATTGTCCGTGTCAGACGGAATTGAATTCTGGCGTTGGGAGGAAGAGCGGAGTGAACAAAATGCAAAGTTATTTATTCTTTTCGGAAAGGCAAAAATCCCCTCCTTTCTGGGCAAGGATCTGCAATCCTTCCTGTAGGTGTACCGGGCTGATCAATCCATCGCAAAACTCTTTGGCTTAATGATGGCCCCTGCCGGAACACTCCGTAATCCACACACTAAACGACCGTTCAAATATGCAGCAACGGCGTATCGCATTTACAATCGGACCCGTTATAAGTCCTACATAGCTTTCTTGCAATAGCGATTTACTTTTCACCCAATACAGTTCTGGAGCTATATCTCTTCCCTTCTTAACAATCATCGTTTGCCCAGTACTATGTCTTATGGTTCGTCAACAGCATGTTCCGGACAAGAGATATGTGCACTTTTCGCCGATCACTTCTCCAACGCCTACTCTGATTACATTAATGATGAGGAATTTGTTACAGGGTGGACTTTCTACTACACCTCGCGATGTTTTGTGTTCCCGTTCCCTAAATTGTACCGTCGAAAATGTTGCAACAGCTATATTGTCCTTAAAACCTTCTTATTCTCCTGGCCCAGATGGTATACCTGCAATCATCCTTAAAAAGTGCACCAACGCTATTGCTGCCATAATGACATTCATTTTCAATCTCTCCTTTCAACATAAATGTTTCCCTGCTCTATGGAAAACTGGTTGGCTCCGTCCTATTTTAAAAAAGGCTGTAAATCTGAAGTAAGCAACTATCGTGGTATTTCCCTACTTCCCGCTAGTGGCAAGGTATTGGAAATCATCGTTCATTCTGAGCTTTTGTTTTTATCGAAGCAGTATATAACGTTTATGCAGCATGGATTTATGCCAAAACGTTCCACTACCTCTAGCCTTATGTCGTTCATATCCAAATTGTTCCAGTATTTGGACACTGGTTACCAAGTTGATACTATGTATACTGATATTAAATCTGCTTTTGATAGAGTATCTCATAAACTATTGTTGATGAAGCTCTCTAAATTAGGCTTATCTACGTCTTCAGTTCACTGGATTGGGTCTTACCTCTCTAACAGAAATCTTCATGTAAGTTACGGATCGTCCTTTTCTTTACCGTTTTCCAATTCCTCTGGTGTCCCTCAAAGAAGTGTACTAAGTCCCCTCTTGTTTCTGTTATTCATAAATGACATTAGTTTTATTTTCCCATCTCCTAACCACCTTCTATATGCAGATGACATTAAAATATTTATTTATTTATTTATTTATTTATTTATTTATTTATTTATTTATTTATTTATTTATTTATTTGAATCAAAGTTATCGGGCAGTATGCCTAAATAACTTAATGCTTACAGAGTACAATTTTAAAGTATGGCCCTAGAACTAACTTGAATATGCTGACGCAGCTGACTAACGGATTGATTGAAATCTGCTGATAACCCTAACCTTTTATACACATCAATCATTTTGAGCAGTGGATCATTGGCACCAAAACCAGTCGATCTAAAAGGGCTTCTTAGTAGCTCTCTACTTCTAAGACCTCTAGAGGGAGTAGAAAAGCAAATAAAATTTAAAATGTCAGGTGCATCAAAATCTCCAATTAATAGTTTATGCATAAAAGTTATCTGAGCCGTAGTTCTCCTATGCTGTAAAGTCTCAAAGCCAAATAGTAAACACCGAACATTATACGAAGGACGTGGAATTTGGTTTGACCAGGGAAGACGATGAAACATGACACGTGTGATTTTTTTCTGATTTTTTTCAATTTTATCTATGTATGTGATTTGATGGGGACACCAAACTACACTGGCAAATTCCAGGATGGGACGGACTAAAGAACAGTATAATGTTTTTAAACTGAAAGGATCTTTAAAGTCGGCTGAGACACGTAAGACAAATCCTAACAGTTTAAGAGCTTTAGTGACGATAGTTTGATAATGGCTAGATAAACTAAGCTTACTGTCTAAAATAACTCCTAAGTCCCGAACCTGAGAAAAACGTGGAACGCTGTCTTCATTGATTTTGTAGTTATAAATAATAGGATTTTTTTTCTTTGAGAATGTTATACAACTACATTTGCTAACATTAAGTAACATTTCATTATTAAAACACCATGCAGAAAAATAGTTTAACGAGTCTTGTAACATTTCACAGTCGTCAGAATATTTAACAGGTAGGAACATTTTTAGATCGTCAGCATATAATAACAATTTAACATGAGGAATAGCAAACACGACATCGTTAATAAATATAATAAATAGTAAAGGTCCTAATATACTCCCTTGAGGAACACCAGATAAATTATGGAATGTGGCAGATAAACTAGTTCCTATCTTAACGTTAATGCAACGATCAGTTATTTAACTTCTTAACCACTCAACAACATTTGTGTGAACACCATACTTTGATAATTTCGATAGCAATAGAAAGTGGTTGACCTTGTCAAAAGCAGCGCAGAAGTCAGTATAAATGACGTCAACCTGTAAGCCCTTGTCAATATAGGAGTGGCAAAAGTTAAGTAAGTATATTAGATTGGTCTCAATCGATCGTTTCGGCATAAAGCCATGTTGAACATTAGAAATTAATGGTGAAAAGGCTTGGAGCATATGACGAGACATTATCTTTTCAAACAGTTTACTGCACGCACATAACTTTGAAATTCATATATAATTGTACACATTTGTTTTGTCAGATTTTTTATAAACATGAAACATCCACGATGATTTCCAAAGACGCGGGAAGCATTTCGATTGCAAGAATTTGTTGAATAGTTTGGTCAGTATGGGAATGCGAGCAGCCTTGCAGTTAATGAGAATTGCGCTGGGAATATTGTCAGGCCCAGGAGCGTAGGAAAGCTTCAACAACGAAATAGCAGATTCCACCTCATCATCGTTGATTAGTGGTGTGCATAAATTAACCTCATCATTAATGAAGGATAAAGCCGATGTTGAGTTAGACGGTACCGAGGAATTGTTGGTGTACACAGAAGAGAAATATGAGGCAAATTCATCGCAAAACTCTTCATCTCCGGTAATGGTGTTTCCCTCAAACTGCATCGAGGAAGGAAGTCGTCCGCAGGATTCCTTATCTTTAGCAAATTTCCAGAATGATGTGGGATGTCTTTTGATACTGATTTCAATTTTCCTGACGTAGTTGGCGTAGGCGATTCGGTTCAGCTGCTTATATATTTTTGAGGCGCGAGCAAAATTTATTTGATTAGTGCTGTTTTTTAGTCGATGCAGTTTTTTAAGGGCTCGTGATCTTCGACGTTTAGCAAAGCGTAGTGCAGAATTGGTCCATGGTGGATGAGCACGAACATTAAACCGTGGGATGAATTGTTCAAACAGTTCATTCATTTGAGAAGAAAATTCAGCCACACTGTCGTTGATGTCGTCATAATCAGCGATAGAGTCCCAGTTGATTTGGTTGAGTGCAGAAACAAGATCAGTGAAATTAGTTCGTCTGAAATTGAAATCTGCTAGACGTGGGGGTTGAGATGACGGTACACTGCATTGCGGGAGCGTGAAGTATGTAAGTAAAGCTGGATGATGTCCATCAGGTTCAACAATACTTTCGATGCATTATTCGATTGGCCTCATGTATTCAGTAACTTTGTCGTTCGCAAACACTAGATCTAACATATTGTTGTTGTGGTTTAGAACAGTGTTTAGTTGGCGAAGACCTTCAAAGCTTAGTTCATCGAGTAGAGCTTGACTGGTAGGGGATAGTCGGGTAAGCATAAGATTCAGTGTCGGAAATTTACCGTTGATATCCCACTTAAGATTAGGTTGATTGAAGTCCCCGAAAAGAATAAAAAAGTCATTCTTATATTTCTCTCTCGTTAAGTGCAATGAATTACAGAATGCATTTATGGTGTCCATGTTGGCTGATTGATCAGGAGGCAAATAAAATGATCCGATGATTAACGAAACATTAAGAACTTTTACTCGAACCCAAAGGCATTCAATTGTAGATGTGTTTGTCGAGCACAGAGAGGAAGCATAATTTGCATTGATCGCAACGAGGACACCACCACCTCTACATTTGTTACTGTTTGCTGCAGAACGATCCGTACGGAATGTATTGAAGCGGTTGTTATCAAACAAAAGCTCAGATGGAAAGCTGTCATCTAGCCACGTTTCCGTAAGAACGATAACATCCCAGTCGGCGATTGCAGTATTAGCAAAACATTCAGAGGTTGTAGTACGTAAGCCTCTCACGTTTTAATAAAAGATATTGAATGTGTTTAGTACTGGCTCCATAGGTAAAGTTGAATGACTTAATGTTGGCTTAAAAAAGTCGAACCGGAGGAATTATTTTGAGTCAGGTGAGTTTCAGGTGAGTTTGCATTTTTAAGATGATGGCTCGGTGATGGACTATGTTGTGTTGTGTATGTTGGTGGGATCACATTTATGCAGTTGACATCATTATGCATAAAATTAGTAGTTGAGAAACTTCTGGCAGTTGAATTGTTTGAAGCAGGAAAGCAAGATACCGGGAGTGTTGGTGTGAATTGTTTCTGTGTACGTTGGTGAAATTCAAACTGGCGGTAAACAAATCCGCATGACCAAGTTGAAGGAGAGAAAGCGAGCTCGCCAAACTCCGATGGAATGCCGATCTTAAAGGACACATACTTTAGAGAGCTTGTAACACGACCTCTTGGTATGACACACTTCACCGAACAGTCAGTGCATTTTAGCCTTCCTAGTATGAACATTTTCATGTTCTCCTCAGTTACAGTGCGTGCAATCCTAGTTACAAACATCCAAACTTTTGGCTCAGGTGCAGGAATGAATTGTATGGTGTCTGTGTTGATGTGATCATTGGCAGTACCGGTGTGAAGAATTGCTTGTGTTGGATTAATGTGTTCATTATCAGAGAGCATACGCGATTGTGAGTGTGGTAATGAGTTCTGTTTGACGGGAGTTGGTGTTGGTGACATAGGAGTATCGGTGGATGTGTGGAATGTTTTATCGGTGAGAGAGATGGTACTCACAGTCGGAGCGATTTTCTCACGCTCTTGCGGCATCACTCTATTTGGATCCAGCTGAGATATCCTTTGATCAAGCTCACTCCGTATTGCATCTCTCAACTCATCTTTCAGTGTATTCATCAAGCACGAAATTGATGAGAAAAAATCTGATCTCGAGTCACGGCATTTCTCGCACATCCAGCAGAGACCACGATTACGTGCCACCTCCTTAACACAAGTGGCGGCAAGTTTAATGCATTCCGGATGAAAGGCAGAATTGCACTCCGAAAAAGGAAGATTGCCAATACAAACAACCGGATCTTTGTTGATAATAGTAGAGCAGATTGCACAGTCCATTATGGGAGAGAGTATCGATCACTTAGGTAGGCAATGAGAGTGAACGGAGAGGACACTGATTGATGAGCTGGTGCGAATTACTCTTTGAGTGTATGAAGCAGGGACAATAACACTGAACCGCAGTCGCCGATGAAACACAAATCACGTAGAAAATACAATTCAGGTACGCGTTCTCGTAGAAATTCTCGTACGATGCAGGAACAAAATGCTTCAACACAGCAACACAGCAAAATTTGCGACAGGAACAGCTTCACAAATTCAAAAACGAACAATTTCAAACAAAAATCACACCAAAAACAGACAGCACACAGGAGCAACGAAGAAACACGTCCAAACGCTTCAGTGGCACGGAGTAGTGTATTTGTTCCAGTGATGCAAGAGGATGATTGCAGCGCACTCCAATCCCTTCTTAACTCCCTCTCTTCCTGGTGTGCGTCAAACTTCTTAGAGCTCTGTCCTAGTAAATGTAGCGTCATCTCTTTTTGTCGTCGTCATTCCCCTCTTATTCACAATTATGTTCTTAATAACACTGTTGGTTATGACATTACCAACCAGGACGTACAGAGCATCGTAATCGCATTCTTGCACCGTTTGTAAGTGTAGAATCCTGTCCGTTAGTTCGGTGCGTTCAATAGTTGTCTGTCCAACTGTTTATTCCTAAAAAGCCCCTTCTTTGCTTTGAGCACCTGCTTATATTTATTTATTTATTTATTTCATGCATAACCGACGGACCATTGTGTCTAATCGGCAACCTTATAATTAAATTAAGATATGTATAACAATGATCATTTATAACATATAAATAGACCTCTAGTTATAAGCTAACATTAAATGTGACGTAGACGCAATTTCCCCTTGAACGTAGATGTAGACATACTAAAATCGAACAAATCTAACACTTCATTGAACTCGAGGGACATTATATACGCTCTCATCAATTCCTCTCCCTCACAATTCTCTCTTTGAGCCAGTGCGCTCAGCGCTCATCCACTCATGCGATCCTCTCTCTCTTGCTGAACTTGCACGCAACTCTACAGTAAGCATTTCAAGGGTGCAGCATGGAAACACTGCGAGTGTTAGAAATATCGCTGTTTGGGCCAAATTTTCATCCCAATCAGAATTCCAATCTCAATCGCAATTCTAATCCCAACCGAATCGCAATCCCAATACCAAGTAGATCCCCAATTGGAATCCCAGGCGAATGCCAATCCCAATCGATTCAGAATCTCAATCTCAATCAGAATTATAATCGAAATCAGGACCCCAATCTCAATCGAATCACAATAGAATCGCAATCCTTATCCCAATCAAAATCCCAATCGAATCCCAATCTCAATCCCTTATGAATCCCAATCCTAACCCCAATCGAATCCCAATCGAATCGCAAACAAATCCCAATCTCAATCGAATCGCAATCCTTATCCCAATCAGAATCCCAAACAAATCCCAATCCAAGTCGAATCGCAATCCTTATCCCAATCCGAATCCCAATGGAATACCAATCCCAAACGAATCGCAATCCCAATCCTTATTCCAATCAGAATCCCAATCGAATCGCAATGGAATCTTTCAGGGATTCAAATCCTACAAACGGGAATCGATCCGATTCAATCTTTCTAGGGATTGAATCATCGAATTTTCCGAATCCCGAATCTCCTAACATTAATGTGTTGGTAAATAAATAAATAAATAAATAAATAGATAAAACAATACTCGTTATGTTAATATGGCTAACTTTTCATAGACAACAAAACTTTTTTTTAATTTTTCGTACCTCTAAATTGCTCTCAAATCAACAATAAACTGTTCGAATGGGTAAATTAAAAGAAGGCTGTCTGGATGGGTAACTGCTGAAACTATGGGCGAAAAAAATGCTTAGGGTGGTAGCTGATCCGGTGCGATTCTATCGGATGAATTTTAATGGAATTTGACAGATAACCGTTCAAATAGACATAAAGCGACAACGTCGTGCGCGACAAAAAGTAGCTCAAAATTTAACTCCGCGTAGATCAAAGTAGCTCATTTGGCCCTGTCAACCTGCATGTTAATTTACACATTAGAGCCAAAGTCCATATAATACAGAGGTCGATGCATAGCTCCATTTTGGTCCACCATTTTGAAAGCTTATTTTTGACAGTTAGATGAAAAAGCGTTTGCAAACGATTCCAAACAACCATACACTTTTTAGGGCTAATTGTGCATTTTGTGCTCAAAACTTAGTTTAACTATACATTTCTTTCTCATGAACGTGGCATGGAGTAGTTTTTCAGTAATTAATCACTTAAAAATGACCACAATCAGAAATCTGGCCTCTTAGCTTTGACCCTCTTGAACTGCACAAGATTTCGTCGTAATTTCGGGCACTGATCTTGTTGTAATTGATAATTTCACTATAATTCTATCTTTTCTTGATATTCGTCAACTTTTTAAAGTACAATATTATAAACAAACGATGTAAAAATGGCCGAAAATGCTTTCAGACCACTGCATGCACAACAACTAAAACCTCAATGTATGCTACGATGAAACTATTGAAGCTTTTTCATCCAGCTGTCAAAACTTTCCCACGCTTTTTGATCAAATGTTCTGGACGACTCGACCTCTGTATTATATAGACTTTGCATTAGAGCAAGGTGGAATGTATAATGAGGTATAGTTATAGCGCTTTTGGCGATCTCCCCCCTGGGCTCCGATTTTGACAGATGGTTTTCCGCTTGTATATGTATTGATGGATTGTTTACGTTTTGCATGGTCAATATTTGATGGAGATCAATTTGGGTGAATATTTTAGTTTATTAGAACACAGTCCTTATAACTTGCCCGTTTTGACAGCTAGGTGGAAGAAGAATCGACGAAGAAAACTGACAGTTAGTTTTCCGCGTTTGGCGAACGCTTCAAGTTCTCGAAGGAAAATTTCCATTTTAAATCACGGACAGTGTTCTAATAAACTAAAATATTCACCCAAATTGATCTCCACCAAATATTGACCATGCAAAACGTAAACAATCCATCAATAGATATACAAGCGGAAAACCATCTGTCAAAATCGGAGCCCAGGGGGGGGAGGATCGCCGAAACCGCTATAACTACACCTCATTATACAATCCACCTTGCATCTAGTCCCTATACCCACTTTGGTCATAACCGTAGCAATAGACGATGCGCAATCTCAGATTGCGCATATATTTATCTGTCAAACGGATCGGTTTGATATACAGGTGTCCCCCGAGATACGACTGTATTTGGGACCGAAAAAATGTCCCAAAGCAAGGCGTAAGTCGAAAAAGTCGTATGTCGAATATATATGATTTTAAAGATTATAACCGAAGTTGAAGTGTTGGAATTTATGATATCGTGTATTTTATTTAAAATAATGTTCGATAATGTAATAGTTATATTTTCAAAACCGTACACAATATAGATATTCAAGATAGGGTAGTTGTGGAATCTTTGGAAATGTATGTATAACGGTTATCAGCCCAGATATTCAAAAAAATACATCAATTTCTTGTCAATGACAACTTTTAACTGTCAAAATCAAAATCGTCGTATCTGCGAATCGTCGTAACTCAAGGGGGTCGTAACTCGGGGGACGCCAGTATTTATCTGTCAAAAAAAAAATTTATATCTCGGACATATAATCTTGAAAATTTATGCGCAATCTGAAATTGTATGGAAATGACGTTTATAGCTCAGGGTTGGCTACGCGAAATGACATATGTTTTGATAAAACGAATATATGCGCAATCTGAAGCTGGCCCTACACGCTGCATTCATGTATGCGGCTACAAATGACAGCTACAAATTTCCATTGTTCTCGATCTGTCAGCTCGTCGCCGCTCGTAACCCGATGTATGCTACTGCGGAAAATTGCTGTAATCATATGGAGGTGCACTGTCAGACACAAACAAACAAAACAAACATCGAGTTGTAGCAAGCGAAAATTGTTTGTGAATAAATCTCGAAAACATGAACACCTTGTTTGCGGTCATACGTTAATATTTAAGTATCGAACGCATAAACGCCAAAATAAAACGGCATTTAGCAAGTTGCCATGGAGGTGACAAAATGTTGAAAAAAATTTCAAGTTTGTCAAAATTGCTTGTCAAGTGCAAAAAAGAGCTTTTCTTGTTGCCGCACCAAAAACATGCACAAGAACGAAAAAAAGATCCAACATCTGAATATCATCGATATTTCTTTTAAGAAGCGCGAAATAGATACGTAAATCAATTAGAATCATGCATTTTAGCATTATTATCATAGCAAAGGGGTCACAACTGCGCCAAATAGCTGTTTGTTTACGCTTTTTTCGCGAACGTAAAATTTTGTCATTTTTTGTCAACTTTTGTCAACTTTATTTCCTTATATTTTACTTATCGCGCTGCTCCAGGTTACAAAATTTTTACAAAAGCTCACGTTTTGAAAAATCTGTCAGCATTTTGTCACTCTCATGGCCTTTCGCCTATTCGTGATCGAGAATCAGAACAGCGCACACCTTCCGATTCTTCGTCTTTTCCGTTCCGAAAATTCCGCATTTTTACAGAGTCGAACATGTCACCGTTCAAATTGACATAGAGCGACAACGTCCCGCGTGGCGAGGAATAGCTCAAAATTTCACTTTGTGGAGATCAAAGTAGTTCATTTGACACAATCAACCAACTTTTTATTTGAAAACACACAAAAATAGGTTACAATGTGTTCAAATCTATTTTTTTGCGTTTGGCATTAATCTGGCTTGTAAACAAACTAGATAATTCGATTATTTCGAATGAAGCAAAAATGTCGCGCGAGACGAGTAGCTCTGTTTGCAAAATTGAGCTACTTTTTGTCGCGCGCGACGTTGTCGCTGTATGTCTTTTTGAGCGGTGAACGGTTAGGCCCGTGGCAACGCTCATCCGATGCGTTTTTATCGGACGCTTCTGTCAAACGCTATGTCGGCTCATATTGCGAAAATGTTAATGATTTGAATGGTTTTATCATTATAAAAAAATAATTTCATATTGTTCCTACATAAAATGCATGATTACATTGACAGATAAAATCGGATGCGACGATCCCACGTAATCAAATTGTTTTGATTTCGTCGGACGCCGCATCTGATTTTATCTGTCAAACTAAATGTGTGGTGTTTTGTAGGAACAATCTCAAATTAATTTTTCACAATCGTTATACAGTAGAGCGTCGATTATCCGGGCAGCTCGGGACCGGACGGTTGCCGGTTAATCGATTTGCACGGATAATGGTTCAAGAAATGTCAAACGCATATAAAAAATATGCAATTCACTAGTTTTGCGATTAATTCACATGAAATTAATCGATTAATCGTTAGTATTATATTATTTTAATCAAAAACTATAGGTTTAACAACTGTTCATGAACAAAAAGGAATTTCGAGAATACCACTAGACACTGCCCAAGCGCCACAGATTAAGCTTAAACGACTGGAAAATTGAATATCCATAGAAAAAAAATGAAAGCTCCACAGCTTCATTGGTTTGATCAATAGATGGCGTATTACAACTCATCATTATATTGCTATCCTTTTCTTGCAATGTTTTTCGACAAGTTTCATCTTATCATGACCTATATAGCCTTCTAACTTTCTGAGCAAAAATCTATATGAATGGTCGTGTGGTCAGATACACGGGTATCAACACCAACGACCATTACTCAAATCTCACTTGCTTCAGTGCTGGTGGTTTCTGTTGGATTTTGTATTTAAACAATCGTATCGCCGTTCTGGTTCTAGCGATGCATAACTTCAATGCGAAACCATACAACAGTACAGAGGAAATGAGAAAGCTCTCCTCCAAGCGATGAAGCTCAACTGGTTGGAGTATCCCACCAACAGAGAGCGCCACCAGCTTTTTCGCTATTTTTAGAATGCATGAGTCGTTTGCCGTCTGCTAAACGAAGTCTTTCTATATTCCGTTTAGGTAGAGAACTTGAGTCGTTTAGAAGCCGTTTAGTGGTCGTTTTGTGGATTTGTGGCACTTGAGTGTAGAGCTGCACAAGAAACTGGTTACCCACTTGAGTATCGCTGCAAACTTTCGACGTACGCATGAACAGCTGTCAGATTTATGCGCACGGTTAAGCCGCCTGCCGGTTTATCCGTCCCCGGATAATCGACGTTATACTGTATTATTAAAATCATCCAAATAATTGCAATATTATACGAAAAAGCGTTTGACAGCACGTGCGATAAAATCGCATGCGATGAGGGCAGTGGCAACGCTTTTTCGCATGCGATTTTATCGGACGCCTTGTCAAATTTTTGTATAGGATTTGACAGATAACGTCGGACGACGAACTCGCACGTCCGACGTTATCTGTCAAATCCCATACAAATCTCGTCCGATAAAATCGCATCCGATGAGCGTTGCCACCGCCCTGAAGCACAGACACGGGCCTTAGGGCGGTGGCAACGCTCATCGGATGCGATTTTATCGGACGAGATTTATATGGCATTTGACAGATAACGTCGGACGTGCGATTTCGTCGTCCGGCGTTATCTGTCAAATCTCATATAAAAATTTGACAGGCCGTCCGATAAAATCGCATGCGAAAAAGCGTTGCCACCGCTTTTAATATGGGAGTTCGCAGACTGATTGATTTTGTTTAGCGGGATTATTTATTGGGTTATCACCTGATCTCCTCTATCCACCTTGGTGCGGCCGTGCAAACTGTCAAGTTCGTTCGGTTTAGGCGGCGCTCTGGGTTCAATCGAATGAGACAAACAAACACGACTCAGTGCGAAAGGTGCTCGTCAGCTGTTCTATGTCTTATAGCCCTGTCATGATGCACTGCAATACGCCTTTCTTTTCGTCTCGAAAATGAAGCATTTTCATAGTTTAAATGAATATCCACCTACAGGGGGAAGATTCAACTCATAATTTACTAGTTATTAACATCTATAGTAACATAGAAATCATTCAAATTTAATATTGAAAAATGTAAACAAACGTCCATGCCAAAACACATACAGTGCATACACATGGATTATGTACACACAATGGTTTAATACGTTTCAATCCTTTATATTTGATGTTATAATTGATTGAAAAGTTTAACAATAATTATTGATAGCTATTTTAAATATTTTTCACGCAATTTTAAGAAGAAAAAGAGACAAACTACGTAAACAAACTTAAAAATGTCCCGAATTGAATTCTATCTACTGTAGCTGTGAAGCGTTTGACAGCCAAGGTACTCACAGCACAGGTGGATATCGAACATCAGAGCGTTTCATCATACACCGAGAATGCAGCTGAGAATAAAGCTGACAGCATGCTTTGACAGCGAATGACAGCATTTTCGGTGAGAGAAATCTCCTCAGCATGCACAGAACGATGGAGCTGAGAAAAAATTGAATTGGCAGGTTTTGGCGAACGTTCAATTATTGTTTGTATTTTTGCCGTCTAATAATCGTAGAAATGTTACTAAAAAGTAAAAGAATTTTGTTTTACTTCATTTTAGCGATTCAAATTTTTACTACATAATTTTAAAAAGTCTCATCTCGACGCTTTCCTGAGCTTCTACACACACCAGCGTGAGAAACCGGTTGTCAATTCTCTCACAGCCATCTCTCAGCTGCTTTCTCGGTGTATGTAGAAACGCTCTCAGAGCGTTTCTAGATACACCGAGAAATCAGCTGAGAAAATAACTGACAGCATGCTTTGACAGCGACTCACAGCATTTTCGGCTAGAGAAATCTCTTCGGCATGCAAAGAACGATGGAGCTGAGAAAAAATTGAAGTGGCAGTTAATGGCGAACGTTCAATTTTAGTTTGCATTTTTGCCGTCTAATAATCGTAAAAATATTATTAAAAAGTAAAAGAAACTTTTTTGAGTTCATTTTAGCGATTCAAATGGATTTTTTCAACATCATTTTAAAAGTCTCATCTCGGGGCTTTTTAGAGCTTCTACACACACCGGCGTGAGAAACCGATTGTCAATTTTCTCACAGCCATCTCTCACCTGCAGTCTCGGTGTATGTAGAAACGCTCTCACAGACAGAATCAACTGACATGTTCGACTCGACGTTTGTCTTGTTTATTTGTTTGTGTCTGACAGTGCACCTCCATATGATTATATGGGTTTGTTCGTGTCGGATGTCGTGTTCGATTGCTGCTAGAGCGCCGCCTTACTCAGCAGGCCAACGAAAAGATTTGTTGATTTAGCTGGCAGCACGGTCATGTGGGTGACGATTTGCACTTATTCGCCGTTTGCAATTTGCTTGATTCGAGGAGTTGTAACAATAGTGCTTGGTACAATGTAAAGCAAGAGGATGGATTCGGTAAACGTTTCCCGTTTTGTGGATTAAGAAAGCCACAAAAGCTACTTTCCAAATAGCTGGAGCGGTGCATTTTTGTGTGTGAACGATGAAGCGACGCTTTTCCGTGAAGCTGTTTAAGTTCATCAAGGCAATCAGAACAGGTAAATAGTCTATAAACAAATTGGTTTGTCAATTACTTCATCAGTTTGATATCAAGTTGTATCAGTTTTATATCAAGTATCTTTATATCACGCCAGTTATTTAGTGCCAACTAAATAGAAGTTGATTCAATTTTCGATGTTCCATTAATGTAAATAAAAAACGAGAGTGGAATGTTAAGTGTGTTTTGTATTACACCACAAAACGCCAAAACCGATATTTACGTTTTCTGAAATCTGACAGTGCTTTAACATATTCAGCCCGGTTCAATCTGGCGCTGTTTTTATCAACTTTCCGTTCTGCCGGCATCTACAGCGCAAGCAGTGGATTTTGCATCAGTGGAAGATGCAAGCAGTGGAAGATGCATGTACAAAAAAGGAGTTTTTTCGCTATAATTTCAACTGTATTTTTTTCTTTCTTTTTCTTATTTTTATAGAGACTTTGAGGTCTAGTTCATTCGCCTCTTTTCAATGGTTATATTTGATTCAGTAGCATTAGCCGGCATCGCGAATAAATGAACACATTTTAACAGTCGTTTGAAGTTAATTTTGGTTTAACTGAGTTCATTTGTTGTTCATTCCTGTTAAAATAAACGACCGTCAAAACAGTTAACGACTGCTCGATATCGCATTTAGGCAAACACGGGGAAAAGCATCGAGCAGTATAATTAAACGACTGTTACTTCGTATCGCATACGCTCTTGACAGTCGTTTGTTTAACGGCGGCATAGGACCAGTCGTTAAAATTAACAAATGAACTCAATGCGTTCACGATGCCAAATTCTAGCAATTTTTAACGACTCTGGTTAATTTTTAACGACTGTTAATTTTAAACCATTTCTTTCGCGATGCCAGCTATTGTCTCTTTCAGGTAATTAATAAGTTTCATTTCTATAGTTGTGTCGTTTTTTATAAGCTGTTCGATTTTCTTTGGTAGGTTGAGTTTGGCTCTTATGTTCTCATATTCTGGGCATTTGGTTAGTTAGTGCTTGACTGTTGTGTCTGCGGCGCTATATAGGGAGTTTGAAGGGCTCTCGTTGTTTTAAAAGTGGCGATGTGTGAGACGGGTGTGACTAGTGTTGGGAAAAAGAGCACAATTAGGTGTGCTGTGCGCCCACGCACGCACATCTCAGTGTGCGGTGCACATTTCGCTCTGTGCGCGCTCTACGCACTGTGCGCGCGCTCTGCACTTTTCGCACAGTGCGAGCACACTTCGCACGGTGCGCGCCCTTTTCGCACACTCCGCACAGTGCGAGCACAGTCCGAACTTTTCGCACACTTCGCACATTGCGAGCACACTCCGCACTTTTCGCACACTTCGCACAGTGCAAGCTTCACTTGCTTCACTTTGCATTGTGCGAGCACACTTCGTACCATGGTGGTACGTACACAAAGACCACGAACACACGACCAGTGTCAGCTTTTTCTCTTAGAGTTCATTTACTCAGCAATCGGGTTCGTCTAACAGTGGATGAACTTGGCGGACACCTGACCTCTTCAAGCCCCCCCCCCCCCCCGCCCATCCACGATGGCTATTATTGGTCCCAACAGAAAACATGTGTAGATCCATGCAAATATTGGAAACCCCATCGATTTGACATACACCTACATAAATGTGACATACAATCCTTTAAAGCAGGAGTCTCCAAACTTTTCAGCTCGCTGGCCGCATTGCTTCAAAAATAACTATGTTGAGGGCCATTTCATTCCACGAGCTGCACTTCATTCCACGCTCTTCTTTTCCACCCTTTTACGCATGGCAAAAGCGCAGAACGCTGAAACACGCGCGCACTGCTGAAATAGAGCGAGAAACAACATATTTCTTTGCAAGTGTGGATGGCCGGTGCACGAGCACACCGAAACCGCGCGGAGACATTTGCTGCGAGAATCGAATGCACAGAACGCTGCGCTTGACCACCATTGAAAACCCGTTACATAAACACAAGGATACAACACACCCAGACAAAAATTTAAAGGCCCCGAAACACAATATCAACACAGCGGTCCGTAGCCGGAGAAATTATCAGGAAAAATCGGTTGACACCAAGCACGCGTCTCTTTAAAACTACTATGAACTGTGAATGTCGTAGGTAAACGACGCTCCAGTGGGTTGAGGTTTCTCTTGAATTTGGCTGAGATGAGACGTGTCTGTGCTTGTACTCGGAGCCATCGCTTTGCGATTGTGCAATAAAAGAGACAGCTGGTTTCACGCGAAAACTGTTATTCGCGTCGCAGGCTTGCGCGCACTGTGCGGAGTGTGCTCGCACAGTATGAAGTGTGCTCACTCTGTGCGAAAAGTGCGCGCACTGTGCGGAGTGTGCGAAAAGTGCCCGCACTGTGCGAAGTGTGCGAAAAGTGCGAAGTGCGCGCACTGTGCGAAAAGTACGAAGTGCGCGCACTGTGCGAAAAGTGCGAAATGCGCGCACTGTGCGAAGTGTGCTCGCACAGTACAAAGTGTGCTGTGCAGTGCGCACAATGAGGTGTGCTGTGCGCACAGTGCGCACTCGCGCACAATGCCCAACACTAGGTGTGACCTATTCTTAACCTGGTTAAGATTCTCAGATGGTTTCGTGAAGGGTGGTCTGTCCATGGATCTATTGTTGTTTTTATATATTTAAGCTGTTTGTTGTTGGATTGTTGCCATTACATCGTCCAGTGCATTTTAGTCTGGTTGTGAAGCCAACGACAAAAATCGGCTCTGGACAATATGTTGCTTTGTACTGCGAGTAACAATCGGGCTTCGTTGGCCAGTCTATCCGGCTGTTCGTTTCCTGGAATCTTCTTGTGGCTGGGGATCCAGCAGAAGCTGAAGTATTTGATGTTGGGAAGTTGTTCTATATGTTGGATGTATGGATTGTTGAAATGTCCGTGTTCTATTGCTTTTAGGACGGATACGCTATCTGTGAAAATAACACACTCGGTGTTTTGAGGCGCTACTTCTTCGGCTGATTTGATGATAGCTATCGCTTCCGCTGAGAAGATAGTGGTGACAGGGTAGTCTGAGTTTTAGGTTTCTATTTTGTGTATATTGCACAACCGGCGTTGGGTGGTAGAACGGAACCAAAATGTAAATTTTGTAGTGGTTATCGTATTTATCGGCTATTTCGATAAAGTGTTGTAGTATGACCAAACTATTGTTGTTATGCTTGCTGATGTGTTGCATCGACCAGTCTATCTCGATGATAGGATTGTACCACGGTTTTTGCTTGTTTTTGTGTTTGGGTTATATTTGTGGAAATTCATAGCCTATGGTGAGTTTCATGTTATATTTTGCCTACTTTGTTCATCAATACTGTTGTGTGTGGGATGACGTTTTTATCAACTGCAATTATTCTTAGAACATTTTTCTTTTACTTGCCGACTGCGGCTATTCATGTGTGAAGAGTACAGTTATTCATAATATTGTTTGTTTCCCTAGCACAAGACCAATGGCAGATCCCAGGGCCTGCCATCGACATACGGGAAAGATCACTGACAGACCCTGGGGCTGAACATGTTGAAGGTGCCACTGAAAGTGTCAAAATAGCATTATTTCTTAGTTTTGTGATATTTGAAGCAAATTTTTCGTGCAATTTTGTAAATACAGTAGAACGTCGATTATCCGGGGGCGGATTAACCGGCGGGCGGCTTAACCGTGCGCATAAATGTGACAGCTGTTCAAACGTACAGCGAACATTTGCAGCGATAGTCAAGTGAGCAACCAGTTTTTTGTGCAGCTCTGTAGTGTCTAGTGGTATTTTCGAAATTCATTTTTGTTCGTGAAAAGTTTTTAAACCTATTGTTATTGATTAAAATAATATTCTACTAACGATTAATCGATAGATTCAAGGTAAATTAATCGTAAAACTAGTGAATTTTACATTTTTTATATGAATTTGACATTTCTTGGACGATTATCCGTGCAAATCGATTAACCGGCAACCGTGTGGTCCCGAGCTGCCCGGATAATCGACGTTCTACTGTAATAAATTTGTATATTTGTTGCGCTGATTGGTAGCCTACACTAAAAATATATTTTTCATGTTTTTTTTTATTGTTATATCGTGTTAAGTAAGTTGCATACGTTGACTGCCACTAAACCTTCTGAACGCCTGGAACCAGCGACTAATTCTAGTCGGCATTACCAAAGAAATAGTTAAAAATTAACAGTCGTTGAAACATAACCATGGGGCCCTTTATGATTCTAGTAAGATTTTTGTATGCAGTTTAACTGATGGAATCATGTAAACACTCTGTATAAAACCACACACAAAACTAGTCTGTAATTTTCAGTCTAGATTATTCTAGCCTCAAAACTAGAATTAGATCCGAGTATCTGCTCGAAAAGTGGCAAAACAAGGTGGTGTTTACATTTATCCCAAGGTGCATTAAAGAGATCTGGTGATGGAATCCAGAATCAATGTGTAAGTATTCCAGGTGGTCCCATAACATGTTTAATATAACAAAATTAGGATATCACTTTTTGACACGATGGGTGAACATTTTTGTGCAAACCAACTTTCTGGAGGCTTGACGACTAAACAAAACACTGTTAAAATCCTCATTCAGAAGCAGAGGCGATAAAAATCAGCCTTCTAAATTCATACATCTTGGGATAAGGGCACCTGTATATTATACCCACTTTGATAGCAGCTCGAAAACTGATATACAATGCTAACAGCTGACAGGCTGAAATTTCAGCCTATCAACTTAAGACGGAAAGGACCCTCATAGTTGTTAATAATTGATCGATATTGACATCACGAACGCATTAAGCGTATGCGCTTCAAATTAACTGTTGATTGTTGGGCTCACATCTAATAACTCTTTTATAAACGTTGAATCTCAAATCAACTCTTTTAATTTCTTTATGATCTAACGGTTATCTGACTGCGTAAAAACATGTTATGTCGCAAACGTATATCAGCATTTAGGTTATTTTTGAAGAAAAACAATTCACCAAAAAGATAAGAGCACATTCTTTTCTTTCATGCCAATTGAACTGTTGTATGAACCATACTAGTGATGGGAAAATGAAATTTTTGTCGGAATCGATTCCGGCTAGCTCCGCAGTTTTCCGGAATCCATTCCGGATAGTAGATCGGGAATCAGTTTCTGGAATCGATTTTTGCTTCGGAATCGAAATCGACTCCGGAATTAATTCCGGAATCGGCTCCAGAATAGATTCCGGAATCAGCTCCGGATACGGAATTTGTTCCGTAATTGACTCCGGAATCGGAATGGGTTTTCGAATCGGAATTGGCTCCTAAATTAGAATCGGCTTCCAAACAGAATCAGTTTCGGCATCGCCATAAAAAAGGCATTTGGGTTTAATCATACTACGTATCGATAACCGCTTAAAATCAAAATTTACTTGTAAAAAAATCATTCTTATACACGGTTTGAGCGAAATCGGCCTGATCTTTATTCCCGGCCTGATTTCGCTTTTAACTTATATTTTTAATTCAAGAACTAATTCACATTCCGGAGTGTAACGACCAAGCGTTCTACGGGTAGCAGAAGGTTAATTGACCGTTTCAATAATATTAAGCACGATTCGAAAGAGCACATAAATAATTAGACGCAGAAGTCAGTGGCTTACGTCTGTTCAGTTCAATGTCGCGCCAAGAAGAGCTTTATTCCATGACAGTTCATCTTGCACACCGGGTGCTCCAGCGGTCAAAGTATAATACGTTTATACTGCTGCGTTCGGGGTTCGGGTTGAGTGCACAGTGGGCGATATTAGTCCGGACGTTACAGGAGCTAATTCTAATTCTTGAGTTAATTATGATTCCGTTATCGGGGCAAATTGCGATTCCCAGGTCAATTCCGATTCCGAAGCCGATTCTGATCGCGAAATCTGGTAGGTTCGATTCCGAGCTCCCATCACTAATCGATTATGCTTTGGAAACTACAATCACTACGGTTAATGTTACCCGCCTCTTTTAACCACGTTGGATTGGGCAATACCCTGGATGAAAGAAAAAGACACACATGTTCTGCTTCAACTTAACTTAATTCCGGTAATGACTGATGTGTGCGTGCGAAAAAATCAATATTGTTTGATTCTGACGCATGCGATTGCAAACTGTCACCCGCTGCGGGTGTCAAATTCCATACATTTTCAGAAAACGCACGCACGCCCGCATCAGCGATTACCGCTGCCTAAGTAAATGTTTCTTATACAGTGATCGACAAAATAAGACGACCTGCAATCAATTTTAATTTCAAAGCATAGCAGTTTAATTAGTTTTTGCATCGATTATTTTATAACTTAGATCCGGAAATACATGAAAATGTCCTTAATCTACTGGGATTAATATTCCGAAAACGTAAGATCATGTATGAAAAGAAAATTAACAGTTGCTAATTCAAACTGCTATCGTAAAAAAAATCACAAAAAACAACGTAAAAGCGTCCCCCGAGTTTCGACGATTCGCAGATACGACGATTCCCAGATATGACGACTTTGATTTTGACAGTTAAAAGTTGTCATTGAGGAGAAACTAATGTACAGTAGAACGTCGATTATCCGGCATGCTCGGGACCGAACGGATTCCGGTTAATCGATTTGCACGGATAATAGTCCCAGAAATTTCGGAAACTCAAAAATGTTTGTAACTTAAGGGTTTAGTTCTGCTAGAATGTAAACAAAAACACCGGAGATTTTTTTTATATAGGCATTCCAAGCTAAGATTTATTTTCAATTCATTACTGTATTGTCGAAATGCACGTTGCTTATATTCATGTTAAGTAGAATTTTTATTATGATCAAAGAAATCCGTAATCTTTGATTGTTTTTGGGCAGACTGTATCATCTGATTGATATCAGTTATTATCTTACATACGGCTATTTTGTCGTAATATTCAAAGCCTTTCTGATCCATAAAAGTTAGAAGGCCGTCTACATGAATTTTCGCTTTCTTGAAGTCAATTTTTTCATAGGCAATATCTTCTTCCTCAGATCAACTCGAATCTTCCTCCTCATTTGCCATTGCTACAATGTCACAATCGTTTTTAGTTTCAAAGCCATGGGCATCTGCATGAACAAGGAGCCATTCTTCTACATGTTCAATGGGAAGAGATTCGCTAAAACATGATAACGTTTTGAGTTCTGCAAACATTTTGTGTACATGATTTTCATTCTCTTCTTCATCATCTACTATCGAAATCATTGTTGGCAGAATGTATTTCCTGGATCGTATCAGAGTGATGGGTTCTACTTTATTCCATGTACTCGATAAAGCGTATACAGCGTCCAAAATGGTGAGCTTTTTCCGAAACTCTAGCACCTGATCATTTTGGTTTAGAAGCATATTTAATATTGTTGATCGGTTAAATCGTTTTAATAAACTAATCATACCTTGATCCATTGGTTGAATTAGGCTGGTCACATTTGACGCAAGAAATTTTATCGAAAATATATCATCCGTGTTGAGAAGCGACTCTTGTGAGTGTGATGGAGCATTATCCAATAGTAAAATGGCTCTTTGAGGTATGCCTTTTGATGCCAAAAACGCCTTGACTTCTGGAGCCCATTTGTTTTCAGTAAATACGTCTTTATTCATCCAAGCACTCTTCTGGTTGTAGTAGACAACGGGTAAACCATCTGTGTTTATGTTTTTAAACGCTCTTGGCTTCTTTGATTTCCCTATCACAACAAATTTTATCTTATACGTTCCTGACGCATTTGCACAACACAATACAGTTAGCCTTTCTTTTGGTTCTTTGAATCTGGGTACAAACTTTTCAGCACCAGTTACCAGTGTTTGTTTTGGTAGACATTTCCAGTATAGTCCTGTCTCGTCTGCATTGTGAATTTGATCTAAGGTTAAATTTGCCTCTTCGAGAAATGTTTGGAAATTTTGATAAAAATCTTCGGCATTCTCTACACAACCACTCAAAATTTCTCCTTGCGTCGAGAGCATTCGGATGCCGTAACTGCATTTGAACCTCTTAAGCCATCCAGTCGAAGCTTCAAAGTTCCCCTGATACCCTAGTTTTTGGTGAAAATCTTTTGCCTTTTCAGTCTTAATAGTACCACTTATGGGCACACCTTCTGAACGCTTTTCTTTGAACCAGGTTAAAACGGCGGTATCGAGATGTTTATACGACGACATCTTCATGGTTTTTTTTCTCTTGGAAGGACCAGCCAAACTATCGCAATCTTGCACAAAAGTTTGCAATTGATTTTTTTGTTTTAAAGTGTTACGTACTGTTTGTAGTGATACGCCATATTCTTGGGCGACACTTGATGTTGATATGCCTTTCTCAAATTTACGAATGAAGCTTAACTTTTCTTCCACAGACAACACCACTCTCTTACTTTTTGGCACACTGGTATTTTCCATGCTGGTAAATGCGTTAAATGATGATGATCGATGATTGTGATTATTCGATGTCGTAATTGCAACAGGTCTAATTATTTTGTCATGTACAAAACACTGAAAGCGGAATAAATTGTTTATTTTATCTGTGCATGAAATAACCTTTGTCCTGTTTTGTTATCAAATCACTCATATAACTAACATCTGCAAGTCGAGCGGCGCTCTGGCACCAATCGAACACGACAACGAACATGAAAACTGTATGAGATTTTCCCTGTTCGATTTGATAACCAACATATCGAACAAGTTTAATCCCATACATTTTTCATGTTCGATGTTGTGTTCGATTGGTGCTAGAGCGCCGAGTCAACATGGCTATAATTTATCATCAAGGTTCCTCAACAAAATCAATGTGACTTATAGGCTTGCATCAAACCGCAGAAGACAACATAATAGCTCACGTGAAACTAACATGCTATTATATTGATTCGGAATGTAAACAATCGAATGATACAAAATCATGTATTAACATAATCCAAGTATTATTTCACGGTTTGATGCACATTTAATATAAATTTAAAAAAGCATCTTGACATGAGCTCAGAAAAATCATTTTTACCAACCTGTCAATCGCTACTCATGTTCTCCACATTTAAACAACTGTAAATTTTAGTCGCATGGTTAAGCCACCCGCCGGTTAATCCTTCTTCTTCTTCTTCTTCTTTGGCTCAACAACCGATGTTGGTCAAGGCCTGCCTGTACCCACTTGTGGACTTGGCTTTCACTGACTAATTGACTAACCCCCCCCCATAGCAGGATAGTCAGTCCTACATATGACGGCGCGGTCAATTTGGGGATTGAACCCATGACGGGCATGTTGTTAAGTCGTACGAGTTGACGACTGTACTACGAGACCGACCAACGGTTAATCCAGCCCCGGATAATCGACGCTCTACTGTATTTTTTAATTACTTTCTGATACCCGTTACACACACATTCCCCCAACGATTCCCCAACTACACGATCTTGAATATCTAAATCGTGTAAACAGCTTTTGGAGTAAAATTAATACGTAATCGAACATTACAGGGTTTCCAGTCCAATAAACTGTCCACTTGTTTATAACAATAGTAGTTTTGAATAGACACCGCTGTCGACCACTTGCTCACACGGCAGATGGTGTAAGTTACTCTGTCCAATTTAATAACACAATTTTCGCCTTCGATTATCAACTGTCAGATTCGGCACAATTCGCTTTCGATTACTGTCAGACACCGACGTCACCTGCATATAACTTTTTCGTTTTTCACTGTGATCCTTGGTTTGGGGCGTAAAAGCATTGTTTTTAAGAGGAATCTCCTCATTTTCAGTTCTCTCTGCCGGTGTTCTTCCATTTGACTAATTTACTGCGCTTTGCTCTGTACGACTCCCGTATTAATCTCAATCAGAATTGACTCTCTTTTGAAGTTGATTTTTTTACTCCTTTGCTACTCTTTACGGAATTGAAACTTGTTACTCCTTTGCGATTCTTTTTGGAATTGAATCTTTTTATTCCTTTGTCACTCTTTTAACTTTTAACTTTGTAATTAAATCTTAGAGGGATTGAATCTTTGCGGATTTGAATCTTTTCGGAGTAGAATATTTGCAGAATGACACTGCTAATTCCTTGCCGAAATTAATTGGTTTATTCAAGTGAGTAAATAACTGTATTATTCGCAGTAAGGAATTTTTATTTTGGAACGATGCTGGTATAAAAAATGGTTTTGGTTTTTAAAGGAACTAGGTTTAAAATGAACAACTCCAAAAGAGTAGATTTTTTCGTATCATGGGAATTGACTCACTCACTCAATTAAAAGAATGGCTCAGATTAATTTATCATCAATTAATAATTAATCATTAATAGTTTTGATTATTTCATAGGGGAAATTTAAATTCTTTTTTTTTACAGAACCATTCGGAAACGAATTGGAATTTTCCATCTGAGTGTATAAAACAATCGCAGTATCGTTTATGTTAGCTTGCAGTTTGGTTCCATCAAATCAGTCGATTCTCCTGCTATTCTATAATGATAGACTCAAGATTATTTGCCATCAATTTTGAATATTATGAATATTGAATATATATATTTGCACTGGATGTATAGATTTTCTTCTTAATTAAAATGTAACCTCCGTTACCAATATTCCTTTTCTTGGTAGATCTAATTTGTATTTTTGCACATGAATTGATCGACGGTTCCAAAGTCCATATACAGTGTTGTCGAGCCCATGTAAACAATGTTAAGTTGCTTTTGATAACTATTCAATTCTAAGTAAACATTTGAAGGTCAACTAAAATTCTGAAGCTTTTCTGAACTTCGTTCAATTGTAATTACTTTTGCTTTCCTCAATATAATGTGTGCTTAGATTACCCGGGTTCGTTTCTTCGCTGATAATTTTGTTGCTATTACATCAAAATCATTCATAGAAATCATGGATACAAGATCCACGTGACGATCTTTTACTATTTATGAAGTAAATTTGTAACACTGGATGCAACTGAAACGAAAAAACGATGTAATAGCGCTCTTAGAAATGCAAAGCGATAGTTGGATGTCCTGACGAAGAAAGAACTACTTAGATATCTATGAGGCCTATACGGTTTTTCAGTTGTTCCTTGTATCATGGGATTTAAGGGACATAAAAAAGTGAAAATTGTATGGCCTTTATCTGATGTCAGTTCTTGGTTCACTTTGTAAAGAGGAGTGCAATTATCAACCAGCAGCAACATCTTAGATTTCAGATTATTCTCATTTGAAAATTATTTTTCAACCGGGATGAAATTGTAGTGGAACCAGGCTCCAAAGATGGTTTGCGTTATCCACGCGGTTTTTTAGTTGCATTAGTTTACCGGAAGATACTCTGTTGTTACGTGTGTAACAGTATGTGAGTAGCTTTATTCGGACTTTCTTAGAACTGTCGTTTCGCGTATGGATTTTCGCCGATCAGTTTAAAAATTAGTCTTTCTTCTTTGGAATCACTTTTGCTACTGTCCTTCTCGATGGCGCCTATTCTCGATCAGCTGATCAGCCTTGACCTCACTTGAACCTGTTTCGCGACCGCTGCCGAACTTTGTTCCTATTGGCCCTATTTTTGATACGCTTGTTGTCTCGCCTTAAGGGTTATCCTTATGTCCTTGTCTGTTTAACAGCGCCATCTGGTGTTTTTCACTTTCGCTGTCACTTTCGTACCCCTTGAACTGCAGCTTGGATCTTTCCCATCAGAAGGTAAACGGTTTACGTAAAAATATGCTGGTTTTAACTGATATATCTATTAAAATGCTTGGGGAATGGCTATTTGCTAATTTTAGGACATCTAAGAATGAAAAATAACACGCTTCGGCACAGGGTGTAAACAAAACAAACGAGAGCTCAATAGTATCGCCGAACATGTCAACGCCTGCTTTCGAACAGTAAAATATCTCGCTGAAAGAGTCAATTATATGCTCGAACGAATCAACAATTCGCTGATCATGTCAATAATATCATCGAAAACCCTGTAAGTACCAAGCACTCAGAAAGTCAGTCTTTGCTACGGGTAACGGAACCACGGAACTGCGATACTTAACTTAACACTAGAACCGCCGATGGGACTTTTTTGTCCCATCGTATTCGAGAAAGGTGTGTTATTCCGCTTGCCATCGTGACAACTCATTGAAAATTTCTGACTTTTATTTATTTTTAACAATCTTTTGAGTACACCTATGAACAAAATTGTATCTCATATGGTATTTAAAAAACTCATTTTCAACCTAAAACCGCCATATGGGACATTTTTGTCCCATAAGTAAAATTGATTGTGATGGCTGGCATCCCTGCTGTCAACTAGTGACGCGTGTACTTCTGCAAGTCTGGCAGCACTGGCTTGTACGCGTTTTCGTGACAAGGCATGTCAATACGAATAGAACAATAAAAGTGCGCGAAAGTATTCAATTACATACGTGCTTTTACTCTTGCTTACTACGTGCTTATGTTTTCGCTATATTCAATCGGCTAGTCCATAAAAGCATTCTACCGTACACTCTAGCGCAATTTTATTAGTAGCACTGGTTCGTCGTCTTATAAAGATTTATTATACCTAATTATGGAGTTTATTAATTATTTTGCCACATGAAACCCTTAGGAAATAATAAACATGTCTAAATATGTACACATAACGAATGGGACAAAATTGTCCCAAATGGCGGTTTTAGTAAGGTTGAAAAGAGAAAGTAGTTTGAACTGTTTAAATAATCTTTTCTGGTGAAAACACGAAAAAAAAAATCACTGTTTTCAGTACACTGATGCACACAAAGGTTATCCGTGTAAAAAAAATATTCAACCGCTTGTCCTCGGCGCGGACCAGTGTGTTTCGAGAAATGTGCCGCAGATTCAGCATTGCATCCGATGAATTCAACTATCATCAACGTTTTCAAGCATCATACCGCAGTCTTGGCATTGACTAAGACAGATTCGGGAAGGGGTCCCGCGGTCTTGAGATAAAGTGGGAAACCCTGTAACGTACACTGGTGGACATTAAAATAGGAAAAAAAAATTGTGTGTTTTTTTTGCATACACTAGGTGTGTCATCGCCAACAGTTCGAGGCGTACTGAATTTGCAATAGCCGAATTTTGCCTTTTATACTCTCATTTTTGGTGCGCTACTTATCTGAGTTTTGAGTGCCGGCAGCGTTTTGCGGCAGTATAAAAGGAGAGCCAAACCGTGTTGTGCTTCATTCTTCCATCAGTGGTCAAGATGAAATGTTGCTGTTTAAAAATTCCACAAAATCATCATGGGTCGCGGAAAGCACTGTACACCAGAGAAGCGAAAACACATTCAGGGGCTGTATCGTGAGAACGTGCCAATCAAGACAATCTGCAAGGCGTTCGGCCGTTCGCGGACGTTTGTGGACAACGCCATTCGTAGCGAGGCTACGGGTAAATCGACAGGTCGTCCGCGAAAAACAACGGCCGACGTTGACGCGCAGATTGTTGAGATGATCAGGGCGGATCCTTTCAAAACTTGCACTCGTATCAAGCAGGAGCTTGGTTTGCAAGTTTCGGCGAAAACGGTGTCTTGCCGTTTACACGCCGCTGGGTTCTGTGCCCGGAGACCGAGGAAGGTTCGTAAGCTGCAGCTGCACCACGTAGAAGCGCGCATTCGGTTTGCCGAAGAACATTTAGCTGCATCCATCTTTTGGTGGAGCAAAATCATTTTTTCGGATGAGTCCAGAATCAATCTGGATGGTTCGGACGGCATTAAATACGTCTGGCGCTTTCCTAATCAGGCGTATCATCCGAAAAATACGATAAAAACCCTTAGTCACGGAGGTGGCCACGTAATGGTGTGGGGTTGCTTCTCCTGGCACGGCACGGGTCCTTTGTTCCGTATCAACGGGACACTGAACTCGGAAGGGTATAGAAAAATACTTAGTCGTAAGATGTTGCCATACGCCCAACAACAATTCGGAGACGAAGAGCATTACATCTTTCAGCATGATAACGACTCTAAGCACACATCGCGAACAGTTAAATGTTATTTGGTAAACCAGGATGTGCAAGTTCTACCGTGGCCTGCGTTGAGTCCTGACCTCAACCCGATTGAAAATCTGTGGTCAACTCTCAAGCGTCAGCTTAAGAACCAGCCTGCACGTTCAGCCGATGATCTATGGACACGCTGCAAGGTTATGTGGGAACGCATACCCAGAAGCGAATGTCGTAAGCTCATCGGCGATATGGCCAAACGCTGTCAGGAAGTGATAGCGAATAACGGTCACCAGATTGACCGTTAGAATGTGTTTTCGCTCAGTGGAACACCGCAACACCTCCTCCCAACAACCACTTAAACAGTCCTTTTCAGGGCTACCAAATATTTCTGACAAGAACTATGTCTTTCGGTCACAGAAAAAAGTTCCTATTTTTATGTCCACCAATGTACCACCTGAACAATGTGTTATATTCACAGGGATCAAAGCCGCCGTCAAACACTTTCAGAACATGAAAGTTCCAGGCTTTGATGGTATTTCCAACATCTGCCATAACCATCTGAATTAGCCGCGCTCTGTCTTTACTGATGAATATATTCAACGGTTGCCTTGAACAAAATATTTTCCCACCATCCTGGAAATGTGGTAAAGTGATCCCGATTCTCAAGCCCGGTAAAGATCTCACACAACCTTCCAGCTATCGTCCGATCAGCATGCTGAGCTCTTTTAGCAAACTGTTTGAAACGATTATCTTCTGGAGACTGCAAACCATTATCAACGAGTCTCAAATCTTACCACCACAACAGTTCGGTTTTCGGCCGGGTCATTCAACAACTCACCAACTACCAGCTCACCAACTATAGTCAGTAAGCACTATTGCTGTAACCCAACGTGGCCGAGCAATTAATAAAATAAAAAAAAATAAAATAAAAAACTAATACACCAACAAAATGCTTTATTAGAGAATAAGCGTATCTCAAGATCCACTGAAATTATGATGCGAAATGTAGAGAAGGCGTTCGACAACGTATGGCATGATGGGCTCATCCACAAGCTCCTTCAGTACCAACTTCCATTACACCTGATTAAGATGATCAAGAATTATTTGCATCAGCGCACCTTTCAGGTTGTCCTTGGGCCTTATGTGTCTGAGGTGCAACGTGTTCCAGCTGGCCTACCACAAAGCAGTATTCTGGGGCCGCTTTTATATTGGCTGTTTATGGCGAATATCCCTGTTCTTCCGAACGGCATTGAGTTGTTTCTGTTCGCAGACGACACAGCTATTGCATCAAAAGACAGAGCACCAGCAAAACTAAGGAGTAGTGCGCAACTATCCTTGGACATCTTGCAAGACTATGCTTTTGAATAGAAGATCCGAATTAATAATACCAAAACACAAACCATGATTGTCCCCCATTACCCAAGTCATAAACTAGTGAAACCCACAGCTGATTGTGGGTGGAATATCAATCCATTAGCTTCAGAAGGTGAAATATCTGAGTCTCATCATTGATAATAAGCTCCTATATAACCATCACATTAAAGAACTTTCAACTCGAATGATCACACTACTAAAAAAACTTTACCCTTTGCTGAATCGTATTTCCCGGCTGTGTCCATAAAACAAAATTGCTGTACATAAGCAGATAATCTTACCAACGGCAACGTACGGCATCCCTGTATGACAACGTAGTGGTTACACAAGCATCCACAAAGTCTTGGGATTAAATCGTTTTTTGCGTCTAATCACGAAGGCCCCACGCTGGATGAGGTTCGAAGAATTGTATGATACAATTGGCAATAAACCTCTAACTAAAATCGTCTATAAAAAACACGAAAAAAAAAAATTAGCTGTTTTCAGTTCACTGATGTACACAAAGGTTATACGTGTAAAAACATATTCGACTGCATGTCCTCGGCGCGGAACAATGTGTTCGAGAAATGTGCCGCAGATTCAGCATTGCATCCGATGAATTCAGGTATCATCAACGTTTTCAAGCATCATACCGCAGTCTTGGCATTGACTAAGATAGATTCGAGAAGGAGTCCCGCGGTCTTGAGATAAACTGTGAAACCATGTATCAATCGCGCTGTTTTATGGTGGTATCGGACGAGGTTTTTCCTTCAATAATTTTGGCATCTTCCAAAAGGCAGGTGAATGTGCTGGGAGTTGTTCAACTTACCTTGCAAAGTTTGTGTTGCGGATTATAGCGACTCGGTCTGACATGATGTGCAAGAGCATAGTCGCTTGTTGTTTTATTTGCTGGTCTCCACTTCTTAGGAATTGACGTCGAAGTGTACTTCGTCGTTGGTTCAGTTGATGAGTATGATCATCCAGGGTGATAAGCCCTCCACGTACTCTGATAATAGAAGCACCAGTGGCGGGCTTACAGTGTTGGGGGCCCTAAGCAGTAAGATTAGTTGAGGCCGTCTTTACATGGTTACCGAGGGGTAATCAGCACCCGTCTTGAATAATGTAACATTTTAACTTAATTTTTTTTGCTGTCGGAGGGGGAGAAGTGATGATGGTGGTTAGGGTTCGTCTAACACGGGGCCCCAACGTCCATCATCCACGGGGCCCGCCTCGCTAATACAGTGCCGTATTCGACCAACTTTTATAGATGCTGGGATACAGATACACGGGGCCGCTCATCGACGGGGCCCCCCGCAATTGCTTACTTTGCTTACCGTTAAAATGGCCACTGAAGGACACATATTTATCGCTGTTTTGATGGAGTTCTACGACATAGTAATGGCAGATTCAATTGCCGTTGGCGCCTGAAGTATTTCTGTTGATGAAATGCCTCGGTCAACTAATGCACCAAATCGGTCCCAATAAACATTTTAATAGTTTTAGCGACTCACTGGTGGTGCGCGGGATGTCTCAAAACCAAACTTAGTTATAATCGGGAAGTGATCTGAATACAATTCAGCTAATGGTTGCAAGATCACAGTGTTGATCAGAAATCACTTCAACGATGAAGAAAATCATTTATAGGATTTTTTTAGCCCTCACAGACATTGCGTTCCATAGCGCAATTCAAAGATTATCCATTAAGCATGAATAATTCTTCGATAACGGCGAGTTGCTCAGTCTTGTTGCGGCATAGAAGGATTTTCGATATCATCTTTTTAAAAAAATGTTAAAAAGTTCCTCCATAGAAAAAAGTTCCCCATCAGCAGCAGACGTTGATACGTCTGGGGAGTTTCGCGCATTCTCTAAACGTTGAGCGAGTGTGGTGAAGCCAAGTGGGGAGCGTGTTACTTCTGGTACAGTACGATTTGCTGGTAACACTATACTACTGTGAGGAGAGGACGGTCGAACGGTGGGAGACGGTGTCACTAGAGTAGATGTTATCGCTGGTGGAGCTAAAGCTAGTAGTCTCAAATTTATAGTCCGAATTCCCAGGTTTGGCAAGTTCTGATGTTTTGTCGGACGACGAGTCGCCTGTTGTCTAATCTCTACATACTTGGTTCGACGAGGTTAGATCATCAGCCTGGTGAGGGCCTGCGCAGTTTGAACATTTCAATGCTTCCTGTTGGTCTTCGGTTGGACAGATGTCAGTGATGGGCTGAACTGCACATAGAGCATATCGTGGATTGGTTTAGCTGTGCCGCGTACCGTGACCGAAGTTCTGATATCGGTGAATCTGCGTTTTGGACCCTTTTTGTTTCCACGGTATGGTTCCCATCTGATGATTACTTGTTCAATGGTTCGGACCATCTCCATTTTGTAAGTGAACTAAAGTGCTTATAATGCACAAGATACAATCTGGAATTAATTGTATTAATATGCCTTTTAATTTCAAACGTCTCAAAGCCGTCAAGCTGGTGTACTCCCCGGAGATCTTCTATTACGTGAATTTCCATTTCTGGAAGTCCTCGTAGAACGGCTTTGAATGGACGGTGTTGTTTGGCATCATGGGTGAAAAATTTAGCATTGCGCTCATGCAGGTATTTTATAACACCTTCATATTCAGTCTTCTAACACGAGATGATTGAAGTACCAATTCCGCTGAGCCGGAATGTCGGCCTGAACCCGCATGATAGAAGCTCCGGTCGAAACTCAGTAATGGATATTGTTTTCATAACAATTGGTAGTGGTTTGTAAGTTGGTCCAGGGGATGTACACTCATTTCGATCTGCCAATGGAGCGATAGGTACTGCAGGTGGATGGACTGGCAGGCCGGTGGATATTTCGGTGGACATTCGAATGGTGTTATTTTTCTTCCGACGAGTTACTACAGTAAATTCATTACTGAACTGTACCCGTTAGCTCCTTATTTCGTTCTGTCGTAAAGGCGGTGCCCTTACACATTAGCGCGTTACCTCTCTTACACATACTTTTGCAATTCATCCTTAGTTTATACTTAAGTCTAATTCTTAATCTTACAATACTTCGAACTTCGTCTTGATCCATGGTATCAGAGGTGCAGGTTTCAATGGTTTCTTGTTGTTTCCAACTGTATTTAGCTAATAAATGATACTCTTTCTTTTTTTTTTCTTTTTTTTTTGGCTCAACAACCGATGTCGGTGAAGGCCTGCCTGTACCCACTTGTGGGCTTGGGCTTTCAGTGACTAATTGATTCCCTCCCATAGCAGGATAGTCAGTCCTACGTATGGCGGCGCGGTCTATTTGGGGATTGAACCCATGACGGGCATGTTGTTAAGTCGTACGAGTTGACGACTGTACTACGAGACCGGCTAATAAATGATACTATATACTAAAATAATTAAACTTATATTAGACCTTGGTCGGCGCAGACGTGCCTCTATTGGACTCGATTATTTAATACTTATTTATTATTAATCCATAGCAAGATGTTCTCTTTTGCATATCGATGACTCTGGCCATACGAAACTCAAACCTTTATGTGTATCTCGTCATTAAAGTTCTCTATCAGCTTTCCCTGGAGCATTTCCGGCTTCCCGTAGTGGTTGAACTAAAGCGACTAAAAAAGATAAAATTGTTCCATTTCTTAAACCGAACAAACTTCACATTTGGGGTCAGAAGTGGGAAGAACATCCAGACAAGAGTAGTTTTACGCCTAGCTTGTGGGGTTAAAATCCAGAAAAAAGTGATTTAAATTTACATCCCTAGTTTTGTGGGATGTAAATCAAAGAGAACGTTGAGTGTATTGATCGAAGAAAATCAATTGAAGTGAGGGGAAAGTAATCCCGTGAATAATTGATTTGGTGATTAGAGTAAGACTCAACTTTCTGTTAAATGGAGTGAAAGTCAATTAAAGTGAAAGATAAGTGATCCTGTGATCAATTGACTTAGCTCAACTTGGCTGTTTGTAAAGTGAGCAAAATCAGTCAAAGTAAATGAAAGTGTTCCTGTGACCGATTGATTTTCACGAAACGAGTTGAAAGGCGCTGGGAGCAAAATTCGATGAAAAAGTGCGTCCGATGGACATTCATCGTCAAATTGCATAACGGTGACGAAAAAAGGGTAATCTGCTTTGGTTTTCTTTTACTCTATGCGCATCAGCTTGGCCTTGACGATAAAAGTATGTGTGAGTACATCGTTGATGGTACCGCCGAGAGCGAAGCACAACGTGCCCCGACAGGCAAAGAGAGCAAAATTTTCAGGCGAGGGAAATGTAGAAACAGGAAGAAGAGGTTCGGTCGAATTCGTATAGTCCGCCATAGTAGAATGCCATGTCGCGCACCCGCCTTACTGCCTGTTTCTGGTTGTTTATGTTGAATACTGTAAAAAATAACTTGGAAATAAAGCAGCGCAAATCACTTATACATGAAGAATGATAAAAGATTAAAGCAACTTTATTTCAATGCGCACAACACTTCAACGCCTGAAAATTCAGCCGAAGCCGTAATAATTTGAATTTAAATAAATAACACTTCAACACTTCACTTAATATTACATCAGGCGCCCGAGACTTAAGCCTAAATGCTCGCGGCTTCAAAATGCGAAGGCTTGATCTGTACTGCCGATTTTGTGTGGTAGTAAGAAAGAAGTGCATGAGGAAAACTCGCTGCACTAGTGCGAGCGAGACATCGACACCAGCATTGGTCTAGGCGACCAACTTTAGTACCGCAACAATTTTCGGTGACAATTTTTTTGACAGGTCTTTGTTCTAAATCTGCTGTCAATATCGAAAATGTTGCTAAATTTTGCTATGGACGTCCAGAAAGCAAATGTTGCAAATCGTTTTAGAGCTGTCAAATTGTATTCACTTGTGATGAAGCTGTTTTGCCAATCTTGAATTGATTGTTCGGTATAAGCAGATATAACGTAGACACAACTCATCTAATGAAATGTTGTATTAGTTTTCCTAATTTAAAATATACTTAGCAGGAAAATGAATCTAACAAATGTTTTGCTGGGATATACAGCTGCATGGATCAATTTTATTCGGTCGCATACACTGCAACTGAGACAACCCAAAAAGCGGTTGTGGATGCGACCTATTTTACGAGGTAGTACATCTGCATTACTACATAAGACATAAGTACAACAAAATATTAGAAGAAGAATTGGAAAACACTGTCGTAAATTTCCTTCGACTTTCAATAGAAGATTTTGATTATTTATTGGCTCTAATCACTCCAATGATTGCAAAAAAGATACGGAGATGAGAAATGCTATAAGTGCTAGAGAACGTTTGATAATAACTTTAAGATTGTTGGCAAATGGAGACAATTATAGAAGTTTGGAGTATACATTCAACGTAAGTATTTAGCTATTGACATGTTTATATAAGTAGATATTTACTGACTTCCGGATCAACCTGTCTGCCGGGTTGGAGTCATCCGTTAGTCAATGGTCTAATGTTGTTGGCAACATGAAAGACTTCAAAATATTTTGAAATCGTATAGCAACGTAGAAGCTTCGTTCGCTGGCAACTGTATTCTGTACAACTGCAAACAAGAATATTGCCGGAGTCTTTCCAGAGACCCTAAAGGTACAAGTAGGTTCAGTTACTGCAAGACAACAGTTGGAATGCAAGTCGATCATGGTTTCTTGCATCCATCGGAGTGACTTCTTTTTCTTCTTCTTTGGCACAACAACCGCTGTCGGTCAAGGCCTGCCTGTACCCACTAGTTAAGTGAGCTTGGCTTTCAGTGACTTTTTGTTACCATAGCAGGATAGTCAGTCCTACGTATGGGGGCACGGTCTCTATTCGGGACTTAAACCCATGACGGGCATTTTTTTCTTCGTACGAGTTGACGACTGTACAACCAGACCGGACCAGATCGGAGTACACTCGGAGCACCCACAGATGGGAATCCATTCCGATTGCCTCGCATCGAGTGCGTTTCCTGTAAAATAAATCTTATAACCAACAACTAATATCTGTATTGTATGTCATCCAATAGGTTTCGGCATAATCAATATCTACGTTTATCCTAGAGATTTGCGATGCTTTTATCGAAGTTCTTGGCAGTTATGTACATGTATGTTAAAGATAAGTATGTATTCAGAAGAAGAAAAGGCGTCCGTTTGTACACTGAAGAACAATAAAAAAAGTAGTGTGTATGTACCGCAAATGTTCGTTTACAAAGACTTAAATGCTTTGATCAATGAACGAAAGTAGTTAAGCCCGAATTTTATCAAAAAAAAACATTAATATTACTTTTGAAGGATCCCAAATCTTTTTGGGATTTATTGGAATTTATTCTTAGTTGTAATAATTTTCATAACGTGCCGTGCGTTCAATAGATTGCATAGTACCAACACGGGCTACTATTCTATTACGCCTCTTTGGAGACCATGATTCAATTTCTTTGTCAGCTCTGACAAAGAAACGCATTTCCTCACTGCCCTCGTCATTTATTGAATTCAAGAGAGTTTGTGAAACTGATGAAACTGTTTTTAGCGTCTGAAGGACTTCTACATTATACGTCAAATTTGCCTCTACCCGACGCTTCTTCGTTTTTCCAGCCTGTTGGTGAAGCGTAATTGCGAGCAAAGGTGGCTCAAGAACAGCGGTTTGCTCGTTGTTGGCTGGTGACGAAGGCGACGACTCGTTGGCCATTTGTGGGTCCTGAATAGCCGAACTCGAACGATGCAATGAGTCTTGCGTGTTGACATTTGCTCCTCTGTATATGTTCCTTCTATCAAGTTTTCCTCGGGACAATGCCATTCAATTTCTAGCGATTCCTCCGGAGATGGCGTTCTTGTGAAGTCGGCATTACACGTAGAGGTCTCTAAAAAATATTCAGGAGTGTCTATATTGCAAATTTTAAAACGATTTTGATTTTTATGCTGGATGATATAGATAATATGAATTTAATATGGATATATTCATCAAATCAATGAGTTCTATGAGAAATCAATGAGAATCAATGGTTGAAAATTTCCAATGATTTTAAGCAACAATACGGTTTCCTTAATGCCATCGGAGCTATTGATGGAAAGCATGTTCAAGTCAAATGAGAGTGAGAGTGGAAGTGATTATATTAATTAAAAAATATTCAGCATTGTGCTTCTTGCCGTTTTTGACGCCAACGTTTTTTTTTTGTTTGCCGATGTTGGTGCAAAGGAAAGAATTTCGGATAGTGGGGTGGTAAAGCATTCTCGGCTATATGAGCTATTAGAAAAAAAGAATGATACATATACCTGAACAATGATCAATACGAGAAGGAGAACATGTAAGAGGGCCTTTTATGTTACTCGGTGATAGTGCGTTTGCTTTCATAGATTATTGTATAAGACCCTGTGGAGGCGACCCAGAACGGCACAATCAAAGTCAGCGGAAATTTAACGAACGGTATTCTAGAGTTCGTCGCGTTGTAGAAAGAGCATTTGTGATTTTTAGCGCAAGATTTAGGGTATTAAGAAAGGCTATGGAGTTGGAACCTGGCATAGCCAGCTAAGTAACGCTAGCGGCAATTTACCTGCAGAACTTTATCCGAAGAGGCTAGTGATAATTTAGTATTTATACTTTATATATAGGTTAGTAAATTATATAACAATGTATCTTGCAAATAGTTTTTCGTCGGTATCATATTATTAATCATAATGATTTTCTGGGTTATTTACGGAATGAATTCATTCTATGAATATGTTACGCAAAACAGCTGGACTGTCACTACTTGAATAACAAAATAAATACATAAATTCACAACATACAGCAAGTGTATGTGTACCAATAAGATAAACGACTCCTCTCCTTAAGAACATTCGGATCGTTTACCCGTAGCAAATACCACCTATCCGGCTGCTTAGTAACGCCGAATGGAAAGGGAGAGAAAGGATAATATCACACCGTGAACTATAAGTGTAAAAGTATGTATATATCTAGAACGATTCAGCGTATCCGTTAACCAATGAAAAAATTCTCTTTTCTTCTTTAGTTCTACCTTCTTTTTTAAAATAAATACAAACAAGATTGACTTTATACACTTACCAACGTATCTACTGTAGTTCCACATTCGTTGGTCACCGATATGAAATTCATTGCATCATATGCAAACCATTTTTTCCTATTGGGTTGCGCAGCTAAAATAAAATAAAATAAAATAATAATATTAGTCTAAACATCGTCTAGGAAGCTGGATAGAAATTGCTTATTTCGTTAAAAAGTTGTTTTTTTATAATGTTTATGCATCATGCGTAATGGTGTGCATCCTTTCCTTATCCTTTGATGCCTAGGAGACGTCATAATTTTCGCTCCAAGTCCAGCTACGTTCCCAGCTTTAGTTTCAAATCATTCGACCTCGACGACGAGAAGGAGGAATGCGAAACCGATCATCTGCTGAAGGGCGGGAAGCTGGGTCTGGAGGAAGCATCCGTAGGGAATCCGTTTACCGGGCAACGGTGCAGGGGCAGCCACGAATTTTTCGCTTAATACAATTTAGCTATTTATCCCACTTTTCCACACTGTTAGCTTTTTGGTAGGTTAGAATAAAATTACCATAACGGTTTGTGATACCCTTAAATCGATAGAGCAGTCGGCCAGTTATACACCAAAGAAAGTGCAATGGAACCATTCATTGGATCGGTTTCGATTGACAAAAAAGTATTGCGATTATGAAATTACTGAAATACACAGTACTGCCAGGCATGGTTTTCAAGGTGCTCAATTGTTTTGTTTAGCCTACAGTAACGTAATCTATTTCTTTAGCACACTTAATTAACTTACCAGATCCCGTTTGTTCGCTGTTTTTGTAAACATCCTTGAAGTGTCGGAACGAGCTTCCCATTAAATTCTCCAATTGAAGCACATTCGTCGGCCTGTTGTATTTTATTTTTATAGTGTAAATCACGTCGGTCCCATAAGCATTCACGCATTTGTTTTTGCTGTATGAAGAACAAAGAGTCTTCCTGAGACACGTTTGCTCTCTAAAAACGAAACAAAAGAGCAAATAAACTAAGTCCACTTATTGATAATGTTTTCATTGTTTGTTTCATGTAGGGTAAGTGTATCAATTGTGGCTATAGCACCAATTATGGCTATAACGAATACTATTTTTGCTATAAAACAGTTTATTTGCACTCTAAACCCACGGAAGGATTTTTCATTTCAAATATGAACATTTTAACACATTTGTGCTTCATTGGTTCCGTACTGCTCACTGTCGTTTGTTAAATATCACCCTGATAAATTGTGTTGCCAAGATTTTTGGTATCTCTTATCATTTTGCTTAGAGCAGCACTGCAGGATATTAGCGATTTTCAAGCACCTAACCATATTTTTTCTTTAAACCATCATTTTGGTGCAAAATATTAGTTATTTAACGACTACACATCAAAATCTACCTAAATTTCAGCGAAAATATCCCTTTTTTCCGGTATGTCCATAATTGGTACAACTAACCTTCGGTGTACCAAATATCGTAGCATGCTATGGATGCTTTGTTGACAAGTGTCGTTTTGTTCGTAGTGCTTAGTTGACAAGTGAAAAAATGCGGGTTTCTCGTTGTTATTTTCGAAATATAGTCAGATATAAATAGTTGAACACTTTTTAGTTGGCATGCTTTTTAGTTGAACGCTCAATAGTTGGCTGATAGTTCAATTAAAAAGCATGCGTTTGTATGGGAAAACCGGTTTCTGAAAAATTCTCAAAAATCTCATGGCATGCCCAGAAAAAGTTCTTTCAATGATTTTTTTTTGTATGGAAAAACGTGCCAACTAAAAAGCACATATTTAATAGCTGGCAGGGAATCGAAGTTCATCCAGTGAGTTTGGACTGTATAAAGTATAACAGTCAACTCTCTCTTATTTGAGAGGCGATGGGTCTGTCGAGTAAGAGGGGGTTTCAAATTACCGAGGTTGAAAGTGAATGGTAGGTCCATACTAACAAGAAAGAGACAGAACATTTAGTATGCAGCCTTAACTGTTGTTATAGGAATCATTGAATAACCATGGCAACGCCATACACAAATAAGAGGGACACAGATTTCAGAGGTTTTCCAAATTAAAGGGACAAAAATGTACTGGAAATAAGGGGACTGTGGAAAATGTTTAAACAAGAGAGGGTTTTCAAATTGTAGAGGTGTCAAATAAGAGAGGGTTCACTGTATATTGTGTTTTAAGCATCATTCTCTTCTAAAATCATACAACATCGAGCATAAGTTTCATCGAAATAACGCAGTCTTGAATGACTTTCACGAAAAAAGGTGTAATCTGAATGCCGCTCGTGTCGTACTATTGCCAAGTGCGTTCTTCTCTGATCGATAATAAAGCATATTTGACCAGAAGTACTTTGAAGATAGTTGGGCAATGGCTACAATTTTTCTACGATTTAAATCAATTTAAACAGCCCACCCTGATTTGCGCTCCTCTGTGACTCGTGCTGAAACACGGTAGCTAGTTTCGGTATAGCTCCCAAATGAAGGAATATGAAGTTTTATCAGTAGAATAAGTCCATAACATTTTAGACGAACTGGTTTCAGCCACATTATTTCTTTCTCTCACTCTCTCCTATTTTATTTAACTATACTCTCTCTAGCGCTTCCCTCTCTCGTGTTATGTCCATCCGTGACCTTGGTATTATACTTGACTGTCGTCTTAACTTTAAACTGCAGCTTGATGAGGTGCTACTAAAAGCAAATCGAACCCTTGGGTTTATCTTACGTTTTACCTCTATTTTTAGAGATCAAAGCATCCTAAGAATCCTTTATTGTGCTTTGGTAAGGCCTATTCTTGAATATGCAAGTATCATCTGGATTCCTCCCACTATTGATGGCTGTTCGAGAATTGAAAGCATTCAGCGCCTCTTTACCAGGATTGCCTTTCGTCGTTTGTTCGGTGCTGCCTCACTACCTCCCTATGAAACGCGATTGCAGTTATTCAATCTTCACTCCTTAAGCTTCCGCCGCCAAGTGTTTCAGGCTTGTTTTATTGGTGGCTTATTACTTTCTGCTACTGATGCTCCTGATTTACTCTCGTCCATCTCGCTGTATGTTTCCTCTCGTTCTCTTCGTCCACGTGATCCTCTGTCAATTGAAACACGTCATACTCTTTATACTTTCAATGACCCTCTTCTGTCCTGTTTCAGGTTGTTTAACCACTTTTACTATCTCTTTGATTTCGACTCCTCTCTTAACTCTTTCCGTAACCGTATTTTTTCTTCTAATTCCCTTTAATTAATCTCCTTAGTTTTCTATTACTCTCTTTTTTTTTGTTTTTGTTAAGTTTATGATAGTCTCTACGCTCTACTCTAGTTTTTTTTCTTTTCTTTTTTGCTAGGTCAAGACTAGGTTAGTTAGGCTTAGTTTTTCATGAATTATTTTGTTTATTTGTTAGTATTAAATTAGTTTGAAGTCTATTATATTTAGCCTTGATGGCGGATATTGTATTAAATAAATGAAATGAAATGAAATGAAATAACAGAAAAATATTTTCATGCATCGACTTGCAACGTGCATATCATCAAATACCTGTGGCTCCTAAAGACATACCCAAAACAGCCATTTCAACACCATTTGGGTTATTTAAATTTAATTTTATGACATTTGGCCTTCGAAACGCAGGACAAACGTTACAACGGCACTTGCATTCCATTCTTGGCGATTTAGATTTTGTTTTTCCGTATGTTGACGATTTATGCGTCGCCTCCGAGAACGAAGAACAGCACCACCAACATTTGCGCATATTGATCGAACGTTTGAGGCAGAACGGACTAACAATTAATGCAACAAAAAGTCAAATCGCGCAAACAAAAGTAGAATTTCTCGGTCATCTTGTAACCGCAGATGGCATTTAACCAAAACCCAGCAAGGTTCAAGCTATGTTTGACTTTCCAAAACCAACCAACAAATGAAACGCTTCCTTGGCACGATTAATTTTTACCGGCGTTTTATACCGCATGCAGTGATGAATGAATTTTGCACGGTATGATGAATGGCAATATAAAAAATGACTCCAATATACTTAACTGGGATGAAAACAGCACGCAAGCATTTGAACAATGCAAACACGATCTGGCAAACGCAGCTTTATTAGCTCACCCTTCACCAAATGCAAAGCTCGCCTTAGATGTTGACGCTTCAAGTCATGCTATAGGAGCTGCATTAATCCAGTTGACTGACAAGTGTATCGAACCTCTCGTTTTCTTTTCTAAGAAATTGTCACCTGCACTTAAGAAAGCCAGCACTTATAATCGCGAACTTTATGCTATATACGAATTAGTGTTGGGCATTGTGCGCGAGTGCGCACTGTGCGCACAGCACACCTCAATGTGCGCACTGCACAACACACTTTGTACTGTGCGAGCACACTCCGCACTTTTCGCACACTTCGCACAGTGCGCGCACTTTTCGCACAGTGCGCGCACTTTTCGCATAGTGCGCGCACTTTTCGCACACTCCGCGCTCTCTCTCTCTCTCTCTCTCTCTCTCTCTCTCTCTCTCTCTCTCTCTCTCTCTCTCTCTCTCTCTCTCTCTCTCTCTCTCTCTCTCTCTCTCTCTCTCTCTCTCTCTCTAATGATATGTCATTGGTTGCTTTGTGTACGTTCGACATACATTTGACAATGTTATTTTGAGATTTTACGAATTTGAAATGAAGCTTACAGTTGAAGCTTGAGTCAGTTAGAGAAACCCCGCATTTTACAACCTGGTGAGAACCTGTACGACAAAAGGCGGTTTGTCAAAATATGCTCAGTATTACACCACCTGACTTCCTATAATATGGTACGAAGTGTGCTCTCACAGTGCAAAGTGAAGCAAGCGAAGCTTCCACTGTGCGAAGTGCGGAGTGTGCTCGCAATGTGCGAAGTGTGCGAAAATTCGGGACTGTACTCGCACTGTGCGAAGTATGCGAAAAGTCCGAACTGTGCTCGCACTGTGCGAAAAGTGCGCGCACTTTGCGAAGTGTGCGAAAAGTGCGCGCACTTTGCGAAGTGTGCGAAAAGTGCGGAGTGCGCGCACAATGCGGAGTGCGCGCACAGTGCGTAGAGCGCGCACAGTGCGTAGAGCACGCACAGTGCGAAATGTGCACCGCACACTGAGATGTGCGTGCGTGTGCGCACAGCACACCTAATTGTGCTCTTTTACCCAACACTAGTTGCGCTAATACACCACACCTGCGTTACACCACACTTGTGTTACACCGCATGCAAGCAATCGGCTTAATTCGGTAATCGTACCGAACCGGATAATTGCACTAACGTGCATCGGAATTAGAATAAAAATGTTCTCTTTTCATTTTGACCGCAAAGCGAACCAGACGTGAGTACAATCATTCCGCACATCCGAAGTAGCTAATAGTTGATACGCATAACCCTATACGGCTACTTCGTTTACACCCCCTCTCGATCGTTCAACCCAAGTTTCTTCCTGAAGACTTTGAATCAACCAGCTTCTAATGCTGTATTGGAATGTAGCTTCGGAAGGGTTCGAATCAATTTCATTACCTTCAATCCAACATCCTGTAACAATCCCAAGAATTGCCTCAACAAACCAGGAGGAGCTTCAGGCAGTTTTCCATGAAGAAATGATACTTCAAAATTAGATACTTCAGGCCTTGATGTTAACGATTCACCTTTGATAGCTTTCTTCCTAATTTCACAATTATAATGACTTACGTTTGCGCTGAATTTTGAAGTTATCGGATATTCCCTTTCGCCACTTTCTTTTTCACATATTCCTTTATCGCTTAATATTTCAAAATATTCCTCATTATTCTCTTCAATATCGACTAAATTTTGATGCACTTGCAAAACCGTTGGCAGCATTATCTTTTCCGACCATTTCCCCCTCTTGCTGAAAACGGTCATTGTCCCGCTGTTCACGAAAGGGGAATTTTACATCTCGATTTTCAGAACCACAAGTGTCGTTATCCAATGAGATAAACGCCAAATCTTGATTTTCTTTATATGGTTCTCGGCATACTTCGCAAAAATGTGTCGATTTTCGATCACCATTTGCGATTTTCGAGTTTTGCATCACCATGCCTGTAGCTTGAAATCGAAAATATTCTTTACGAGGCTTTAGTGTACTCACCGCTGTCATACACATATTTGCAGATCGTCTCGTTTCTAACTGCAACTCTAACTCATAAAGATTTTGTTTCATATGAGCAACGCCAATTACCATCTTCTCTAGCTTCATTAGGACTTTTTCAAAGCCATCTTCACGAGTGAAAAGGACATCGATTCCAGCATGCGTCATTTTCTTTACTGAAACTAAGTTGCTCCTCAACTCTGGTAAATAAATAACATTCTTCATTTCTAAAATTACGCCTTCTTTCGTTTTTCCATACCTTCGGTACCTTCGTATTCTCCGACTAAAGTTACATCGTCTTTGGCAACATCAACAATAAACGGTTCTTTCAATTTTTGAATGTTTTAAAGGTATTTGATGTTGTTGATGAAGTGATCACTGCATCCGGAATCAATTACAAATGAATAGACTGCTTGCTCTTTTTCTTCCATTTAACACTGAGGTTTCACCATGAAACTCACAGTTTTGCCTGCCACAACAGAGTTAGCGTTTCTGTTTTTTATCTTGGATCGGCAATCCTTTTGCATGTGGCCTAATTTTCCATACCGGTAACATCTTCCTTTGAATTTCTTCATCTGATTACTTCCACCGATAAAAGCGGTTGAATTTTCCTCGACATAGTAGTCTACCCTGTCGACTCGCTTACGCCAGGACTCCACAGAGCATAACACGGAGCGCAACATAACAACTGACAGCTGCCAAACGCTTCAGAAAACGCTTTATTGCTGGTATCATATTTTGAACATCCTTAGTAGGCCGCTCATTGCTCGTAGAAAAACTACCAGCCTACTGCGATAACCGAAAGTTAATGAAACGCTTTACCTCCTTTCCCATGCGTTTTGGGAAGCGTTTGGCAGCTGTCAGTTGTTATGTTGCGCTTCGTGTTATGCTCTGTGGAGTCCTGGCGTTAGACTCTTCTCCTAGTAACCGATGTTTTACCATTTCTAATGAGAGGTCTTTATCTTGGATATTTTCGAGGGCTGTCACAAGAGGATCGTAGCTATCCGGCAACGTTAAAAAAGTTGCGATACCAAATCGTTCTCTTCCATTTTCGCACCTGCATTTTTCAACTGTCGCACTAGCTTGTCGAATTCGGCAAAATGACTTCGCATAGAACACCCTTCCTTCATGCGTAACGTGACCAGTCGTTTGCGCAAGATCGTCTGGCTTGCCCCCGACTTCTTCGCAAAGGTGTCTTCAAGAGCTTTCCACATTTCCTTGGCTGTTTCCTTTTCTTCGAATATGGCTAGATAATCGTCTCCAACAAATCCAACCAGCAAGGATTTTGCCTTCCTGTCCATTTGCAAAAACTTTCTCTGTTTGTTCTCCGACCGCCTCAGGCACGTCTTCTTCGAGCGCCTCCCAAACTTCCGAAGCTTCCAAGAACAAACGAACTCGAAAACGCCATTTTCCGTAGTTCGGTTCATTCAGCTGGGGAATGCCAGCACCTTCCTTTACAGAGGAGCCCATAACCTAAAGGAACTCTGTTCTATGAAATAACTTCGAATTTTTTATTTAAAAAGTTTTTCTTTTATATACGACCGTTCTCGTCAATGGATCATTTGCGACTAACTTGTAATGAATCGATACTTCTTAAATCTATAGAAGACTACTTCGATTACACGCGGCTACTTCGTTTACAATAAAAAAACAACTTACCGTATCGAGATGCGTGTCGTCCTTCATGGTATCATCAAGGAACTTCATCGCGTCGAAGGCGAACCATCTTGGCCGGAAAACGTCCTCAGCCACTACGAATGATAAAATTTTGTCATTGACCACTTACATATTATTTTAAATGTGATGAGTACCTGCTCCGCTTTGCTGACTTTTACGCAGCTTAGACTTATATGTCCGGTAGCTGGTCAGCAGCTTCCTCCACTGATAGCTGGCCTGTTCGACGGTGAGGTCCAAGAGTCCATCAATCTCGGTCCACGCATCCCTTCGTCGAATACCGTTTTTATAAAATTCAGAGCGCTTTTGCCATAAAGCAGGCCGTCTCTCCAACTCGGCAATTAGCCGAAGGCTTTTCTCAACGTTCTGGAAGCAAACCAATATTTAAAAAAATGATTAATCTCGACTCTATTACTTATCATTCACCATCCCCATGACCCCGTTGTTGTTTTGATGGCCCGGAAGATGCAGCACTTTTCTTCCATTATTAGTTCTCTAACTCGAAAGAGCTGTAATATTAAATATTTAAATATGCATAAACGTTCCTGAAAAATAAGAAACATTTTATAATAGCAGCGGCAACAGCAATTGCTTCCATTGTAGCAGTTGGGGTAGATGTTGCAGCAAAAATGGTGCAGGAAAACAGGGTCAGAAGGAATAATTGGTATACCGGATTAGATGAAATATTTCCTGTTGGAAGAAGAACAAAATCGCATAACCTAGATTCCAGGATCCCGAACAATAATTAGTGTATGCGGACTAATAAGAAACACAACATCCCGTGGTACAGCCAGGTCAGTTCTCAAAGAGCTGCAATGTACAAATAAAACATTTCAGTTCAATGGTATATTCCTGTAAAAATAGACTAGTCAGCAAGACTAGCTAGGTACATAAAATTAGTACAATTTTAACAATTTACAATTTTTAAAATTTAATTTTTTTTACAATCTACAATTTTTACAATTTAAAATTTTTACAATCTACAATTTAAAAAAAAAATCAAACAAACTCCTAAGCAGCTGTCGTTTAAAAAAAAATCGCCAATAGCTGGAGAAGCAGCAGAGGTTATGTTTTTTTCGAAGCCGGAAAATAATCGAAATTGAATAATAATTCAATCGTTCCTCATATTTTTAAATTTCTACCGCATACACAAATCACAAACACTGAACATATATGATTTAAGTAAAAATAAATCTACAAAAAAACACCCAAGAATTGCTTGAACTACAAAAACACCGGTATCAAAAACAGAATGATTTTATATTTACCAATTTTTCATAGTTCCGGCGATTCGGCACGTTCGGCAATTCGTTCTCCATGGCTGAAATCAAAATGTTATTAGATTTTTGGTTCAAAAATCAACGCATCATCTCATTTTTATTCGTTTCAATACCTACCGCTATATGTAAACAAACGTATTATTCCAAGATTGCGCTAAGATTGCGCATATATTTTTCGAGATTTATATGGCCGAGGTATATAATTTTTTTTCCAGAAGAGGAAATCATACTTGATGTAGCTAATGATGACTTCGGCAGTCAAGAAGAGCAAGAAGATTACCCTGGCCACGAAATGTTCAATTTTAGAGATCATTATCTACTTGACTGTCTTCGTTTTTGGGCTCGGAAGACGAATGCACCGCATTCTTCTGTAAACATAATTTTGAGAATTTCTAGAGAAAAAACCGAACACACTCCACCCAAAGATGCGAGAACATTGTTACGGACTGAATAAAGCAGAAAGGATATTGTAAACATTGGTTATGGCAGATTTTGGTATAACGGGGTTGGTAAATGCCTTAAAAATGCGTTTAGGTGAGCATAAACTTGTAGATTTGTTTTACTACATATAAAAAGTTCTACATGTTTTCACATATTTGTGTATTTTATTAATTTTTATGTATTTTGTTTGTAAAATTGTTTGGTATTGTGTATGTTGAACTGGAAGAGAAACGCAAAGTGGAAATACCGAGTGGACTGTTTTACCAAATGAAAAGACGTGTGTTCGCTTGTACGCTTAATGCAGGAATAATCTTTATTCAGAGTTCATTCGTGTGTGTGGTGTGCAAAGTGTGGCCCGATTGGTAATCATTCGGTGTTGCCTGATAGGCACTTGTCGCAACAATCCGAGAAGCTCAACAGTGTATGGGGTTATTCAAGCTGATTTCACTACTTTCGGGTGTACGAAATGAGTTGGCTTGTTGCTCACTTGATGGTCACTCGTAGAATAATTTTATTTCTAACATAAAATTTAATTCTAATCTAATATGTAATGGTAGCAGTGCAATCGTTTGCTATTGTTAGTGTACTAGTTGTTAGTGGTAGTGTTACGCGCGATGCGTTATGTATGTGTTTGCTATGCGTAACGCGTCCTAAGAAGCGATTACACGTTGTGTCACCACATGTGTTTTGTGGATATTATTTTAATGCATTAAATCATTTTTGTATGGTCTCAAAAGAAATATTAATGTAGCACCTAACACTACATTGTAACTAAACCTTTCTTTGGATGAAATACCACTGCATAAAAGTGGCAAGAGATACTTTTTGGCCGGTGTTGATGAGTGCATGGGATGCCCCACATCAAACCGATGACGGTAGCAATTTTTTGTGGTACCAGCAAACCACATTCAGCAGATGAATATTTTCGAAGATTATGATGTGCGTTTTTGTGCGAAGGCATCGTTATCGGACGTAATCAAGCAATGCCGGAAATACGCGTGCGAGCTTTTATTGCAGATTCACCGGCGCGGTCGTTTATTAAAGGTACTTAAAAAAAGTATTATATATGCATATTCCTTTGAAACTTAAAATAAATTATTCTGATACATTTATTCCGTTGTAGGTGTGACAGCACACGTAGGGAACACGGCCGCATGAAGTGTACTGTGGTTGGTTACCGGCACCCAGTTTCACGTGCAGTTTGTTTCCCGGGGGTGGGTGCTCCGCCTAGAACTAACGAAAATTTTCGAGGTCGTGCCTGTCCAGAACACCATAACAAAACATCACCTCTAGAAAAACTTCTTAATTTCGACATGGTGTTAAATGTTGTTTTCATCGACCGTTTGCACCTCAACGATTTAGGTGTTATGCGCAAATTTATACAGGCCTATGTGTTTGGATTGTTTGGAGCTGAGCAGTGGTCGGCCAATGATCTTAACGCTATTTCCCGAGAATTGCAAAACATTGCTTTGCCTTGAAATTCACCGTAAGTTTCGAAAATTAGACGATATAAAATATTGGAAAGACTCTGAAAATAGTTCATTTTTGCACTATGTTAGTCTTGTTGTACTACAAGATCGAATAAGCCCTGAAGCATACAACCTCTTCATGCTATTTTTCTGTGCAGTGACCATTTTGTCATCAAAATTTTACAAAAGATTGTGGCCTGTGGCAGGACAAATGCTGAAGCATTTTGTGACTGACTTTGCTAAAATATATGGGGGAGGATACATCAGCAGCAACTTACACAATTTGTTGCGTGTGTCTAGCGAAGCTGAGGATAAAGGGCCACTCAACACAATGATGGCATATCCCTTTGAAAATGCATTACAGCTTCTGAAGCTTCTAATTCGAAGTGGATGGAAAACCTGGAGCAGGTGATTAATCGGTTGTCAGAACTATAAATCTTCAATGCTCCAGAGGACAATGAGTCTTTTAATTATAACATCCAAGGAAAAGGCATTAACGTCACTCTTCACTGTAAAGATTTCATTTTAAAGATAGGTACTCGAAATGGTTGGTTTCTCTCCACTCACAACGAAATCATTGAGTATTGTTCAGCAGCAAACGTAGCTTCTTCTCTAGTGATACATGGAAAGAAGCTTACTTTTGAAGAAGAATACTTTACCATCTCATTTTCCAGTGCTCAACTTTTAATCAGTAAGGGTAACATAAGAATCGCAGAGCCCCAAATAACTGAGCATACCCCATCCAACATTTTATGTAAACTTGTATCTGTTCCTTTGAAAGACCACGGTGATATGTTATTCGTTCCATTAGTTCATACTCTTGACACCGAAGAATAGATAGACGATAGGCGAAAGGGTTTACCAGTCGAATAAACATATGTCCATTTATTTATAAGCGTCTTTATGTGCTGTGTTATCTCTTCAAGTGAACGATTGTTCTAAACACGTGGACAGTTGTCTATTGGAATTTTAAACCCAGTAGGTGTAAATTAAAAAAAAAATCTGTACTAATTATTTATATAATGTATGATACGCGCGAAAGTTTTAACAACAATGTTTTCACACAGATATTTTTCTTTAAAAAAAACTTAAACAATATTGATTCATAACCTGCTTACAAAGATTACAACAGTTAAACAACATCACCATCTTCCTTGTAGGATGGCAATTGCCAATTTTGCGAAAGCACTGGTTCTCTGGGACTCGGTTTTCGTTACCCTAGCAACCCTATTCGCCGTTTTGCATTTTTTGTTTTTGATTGAAAACATTTTTGTACCAGAATATCATTAAGTTCGCCCAAGCGTTCAGACAATCTAACTATGTGGATGTAATATCTCAATCCTATTTTCGCGCCGGAACGATAGCATCCTGTCCAACTACAATCGGCAAATAAGCTCCGCGAAAAAATAACATCAATTACCCGATGCAATATGTAATTTGTTCTGGTGTTATTTATTATCGACAAAATAAAATTAAAAACATTTTCTTTAAAAACACCATCACATCCAAGCTGGTTATCGAATGCATCTATTTCTGCCTTGCTTTGCAGAGGACTGAATTGGAATATTTCATTTTGGCTCGTTCTGGGAAGAACAAAGATTTTTGATTGCACTGCGTGTTCCACATATTGATGCAAATGATCTATTTTTTCCAATGATGAGATTGAGCAACTATGCTTTGATTCCGTCTGCGTTGATACGGAACTTGTAGCCCTGGTCGTGCACATCTGATGTGTTTGTTTTGGCATGCTGTTCTGATTGTTTTCGACTAGAGACGACGGTGCCAGGGAAAACGACATCTTTATCGGCCTCATATTCTACCGTGACGTACCAGGCTGCCTTGTTTCAGCAGAGACCGGCGGAACAGCGTTAGGCCGAGGCACCTGTACCGACCTCATATTCTGCCGTGACGTATCACGCTGCCCTGTTTCAGCAGAGACCGGCGGAACAGCGGTGTGCCGAGGCACCTGTATCGGCCTTAGATTCTACCGTGATGTACTCGGTACATCTTCCAGCATATTTGATGACGGCCCGGAATTGAAGTGAGATACTTTCGTTAGCATCATTTTTGGTTCACCGACATCGTTTGTTCTAGGTATAGATACACTCCGATACGGCTTTGCAGCATTGACTATATGCGTGAATTCTTTATCAAGACTATCTACTGGCAAAGGATAACACAATATTTCCTTTTCGCCCACAATCATCCGAATGGTGTTCTTTCTTTGACCGACTGGCAATTTAACTTTACTTTCTGGTTCTAAGCCGACAGAAGTAACGGTGATTTCGCTTTGCTAAAAGTAAAAACTCGTACGACTTCACAACATGGTTTCAAGCCCCAAATAGACCGTGTCGCCATACGTAGGACTGACTAACCTGCTATTACGTGTAATCCAAAATTCATTGAAAGTTAACCTCACAAGAGGAACAGGCAGGCCTTGACCGACAACGATTGTTGAGGCAAAAGAAGAAAAAGAAGACATATGCCAAAATAGCAGACCATTTGGGTGGGTTGGCTTTCGTATATTAATATTCCCCATAAATACATAGATTAAGAGTTAGATAGATTACTTACGCCTATTCTTACTTTCTTCTGAATCTTTATCCGGTTGCTATGGATCGCAATTCATGAGAATGGGTCGCAATCAACTACGTCTGAATCGTTTTCAGCTACGTTTGGATCGTCTTCAGCTACGTTTGGATTGTTTTCAGCTACGTTTGGATCGCTCTCAGCTACCTTTGGATTTTACGGCAGCTCGCGCAAATTTCATTGCAGCGCAACGTTTATTCTGTGACCGCGCGATGCATTAAGCTTATGAAAAGAAAATCAAGTAATTAAGGCATTCATTTCAATTTATGGCCGTTGTCTTCAATAACGCTTTTTACATCGCGATTACGATGAAACGGCACATTGTTCATCACCATGACACATCTTTGAATGTTTGAATTTTAAAGTTTTGCGTGGAGATTATTCAAAAAAAATCCTTCAATTTATCTCTATTGATGGTTCTGTTGTGTAGCTAATAATAAAGCATCCCGTTTCTTGTCATAGTAGATACAACTGAGAAATTACGCGAACGTAAAGCAGGCACCACTTGGACTGCTCTTAGACCTACCAACGATCGGCCATAATTAACTCTCTTTGAAACTTGGAATCCAATTTGATCAATAAAAATAATGGTATCGTCTGCATATTCATTGCGTAGTTGAATGAAATTTTCAGCATATTCTTTTCTTCCGTCCTCAGCGGATGGCAAAACAGCCCGTGCAGCAACGTTATGCATTCTTTTGAATGTATAATGGAAACCTTCAATAGCCCGTGAAACAGTTGAAATTGAAACAGTCACGTTATGATTTTCATTTAGTTTAGCGACAAGATGCTTCAATGTTATATATCCAGTCTTTATCTATCCAACGACGCAAGCTTTCAACGTGCTCTATAATACCTGGGAAACATAAAGAAACAGATCAGGAAATAGAAATCGCTCCAACTGGCTTTGCAGTGGCAAAGAATTACGCGAAAACTCAATGAATTTCGATATAGCGGAATTTGGGGCAAGTGTGCCACCTTAAGCATTTCAAGTTATAACTCACTAAAACGTGTTTTCCAAAAGCCGATTTAAATCTCACAACCATTTTACATCTATTTCCTCACTTATAAATGAGTTTCGCCTGAAAAAAGTGCAAACAAAACAGTTTTTGAAGCGTTTTAAAAAGGGTCCAAAAAGACGTTGTTTTTTGGGCTATGGGGCAAGAGTGCCACTCGTATGGGGCAGGACGGCCACCTGGTTAAAATAACCTTATTTCTTTGATAATTGGAAATTATTACGTATGTTACACTAGTGTATGTATTCCTACATGTCTTGAGTCACCAATGAACCCCTTTTCATCACAAACTATATCGCAATATGGGTTGTTGCTGGTCTGTTTTTCCGGAGTAGAATCCGCTCGTAAAAGCGCACCATACCGCTGAACGCTACAACAATGTTTACATTTTTGACAGCTCGCGCCTATGAAAGATGGTGGCACACTTGCCCCAAATAGAGATGGCTCTTTTGCCCCAAAAGTTGTAACTTTTTTGAAATTGAATTTTTCAGTGACAAAAAGAAAGTTTTTTTCAACTAACCCCACAAAAAATTTCATGTTTTCTCAGCTATACGGTGGTGTAAATATTTTCTCGGTTGATTGTTCGCATGATTTTTGAGAGCTTATTTGGTTGGATTAAAAAATTATAGTATTCTGCTCAATTTTGAAACTCAACACAAATCAGTTCAAAACAATGGGAAATATCGATTGGTCTATATGAAATTCGGCTCAGTATACCTAGTCATTGGAAAGCAACCAACTGTATACACAATTGATCATTAAACTAAAGTTTTTAAGGAAAAATGCTTGGTGGCACTCTTGCCCCGTATGGCACACTTGCCCCAAATTCCGCTAACACCCTAGTCCGCAAACTGGTCCAGCATCCGGCACCTGTGTCCAACCGTTTTTGTTTTCTACACCGACGTGATGCAAAAATTCTACTCTAATAATTTTGTAGCGAAAATATTAGAGGAATTGATAAATGTAAAGAAATTATCTCTCCTAGTGTTTTTCTACAGCTAGCCGAAAAAAAGTCAATTGTTTCCATGCAAAAGTTACGGGGATATTGATCTCGAGTTCGAACATACTGAACGGTCCGTTATTCCATAGTACTTTAATTAAAAGTTTAAAAAGTACGATGGTTTAATATGGTATACTAAAAGATCTTCAGTAGTTTGTGCACAAATCGTTTCTTCCCATCTTTCAAAATCAGTCAAATCCTTTCGCGGGCCGGATTTAATGTTTAATGTTAATGTTCCACCTCCTACTCCTACTCAATACGTCCCCGTCGTACAGAACGGTAACATTTCTCTCAATTATCCAAGCTTGGGTATACGGGGAAACCCAACCCCTTGGGCGGATGGGTTGCATGGCTAAATAGAGAGGGGGGTAGATGATTGATCTTCATGATTCTACCTGGGAGCGTCTGTTATTCAAGTTAGGAACGGCTTCCCCCCCGCGTATGTCTCTTCCCGAAGGGCTGCGCTGGCTTCTTCCGTCTTGGCTTGCAGCAGGACTCTAAAAAGCCAACAAGCGTAGGCCCTACGACGAGACTGGAGATTAGGGGAGAGGACTTGCAAGCCACCCTCGTAAAAAACACCAAAGCAACGAACAGTCAACAAGAAGAAGTACCGTATCGGACCAATCGATTCAGACCCACGCATGAGAAAAAGATTTACGTTTGGAAGCTCGGGACATAGAACTTCAAAACCCTCTCATCGGATGTGAAGACCTGAATTGCGTTCGATGAGGTCTGGGCCCGTGGTTTCGAAATAGTAGCACTTCAAGAGGCATGCTGAACAGGCATGACGGTGTGCCAGAACCGTAGCAACTGCACGATCTACCAGAGCGGTGGAGAGACGCGCGAGCTCGGTACTGCGTTCATGGTCCTGGGTGCGATGCAGCAGAGAGCGATCGGGTGGTGGCCTGTCAACTAACGGATGTGCAGGTTGAGAATTCGTGGCAGATTCTTCAACCTGAGCATTATAAATGATCCCCCAATATATATATATTGATCCCTCCAACTCTGAACACTATAACAAAATAGAATGTAAGTTATCTGCTTCATCAAATGAATGAGCTGTCAACGCACAAAAAGCTGTATTGTTTAAATTGGACCAACCATCTGCCGTTAATGATATAGCCTGGCTTTACTAAACTGCTGGGATACTTGTTCGAATATTTTTTCCAAATTTCCAAAATTCGACCTCCTAGTGTAACAAACTTTAAGGTTGGAAGAACCCTCCCCCCTCCTTTATTCTTGTACTATAGCTCCAAAAAAATTAAATTATATTTTATGTAAAGAAAAGTTGTCCCATACAGTAATCAAATACAAAAAGATTCTGATAGTCGGATCCTCAGAACGGTGAAATTACGACCAATGATCAATTCTGACGAAAAAACGGCAGACTGCACAACTCCATCTCCAACTTTTTTCTTGTCAACTCTTCCGTATGAAGTAGTATTAAAGATCTACGAAGAAAACTCCAGGTATGCTAATGCTTAATTTTTGAATCACTAGTATATTCGATTTGGTATGAATAAATCTTAATAGATTTTTGTATGCTTTGTGTTTTCATTTCTTCTTTTTAAGCGTTAAATGGAACAAGACAAGCCTTCTTGGCGGCAACATTTATTTACCAGCACCGTAAGTACATACAAATAATGCGATGAAAGCCAAGATATCTGCCAAGTAACAAAACGAACCAATCATTTAAAATGTTGTGAATTTTATTTAAAAATTATGTAACGATACGTAAACGTATGTTGTACCCGAGGAAGTACTGTTGCTCTATGTACAACAACGCAAGACTATTAAATCTTTTTTCTCCCATAGAATTTCGCAAATAAGGTTTCACTCGTTTTAATGCTGAAAACGATCTTTCGCCAGATGTAGTTGAAACTGGAATTGTTAAAAATATTTGAAGTAACGTTTCCATGTTTGGGAAAGTGCACGACATGTTTTTAGCCACTTCATACATAGCTTGAAAATTTACCTTGCAATCTTTTCCATCTGTATATATTTGACAAGGTTTTGCCAAGCCTTCATTGTCTTTAATAAAGATTAAAAAAAAAAGGTCAAACTCTTGCAAATTACTACTATTGATATCATTTTTATATACTTCTGATAGTTTGTTTTGTGATTTTTTTCTGTTTACCTTTGACAAATTCCAATCATAAAAACATTAAATGGTTCCAGAACTGCCTCGTACTTTTCAGCCCTTTGTGATATATGTGCTTTAACATTATCACATACCACATAGAAAGAATTTACTATAAAGTCTTCCCGAACTGAAAATTCATATCTATTTTCTTGCGATTCGTCAAAAAACAATTTTCATTTACGCGAGCGCCTTTCTGTGGTAAAAAATGAAGATATATCAGATATTTCTTTGGCACTGTCTTCGACTTTTGTAAAATCAACACGAAAATGATCTACAAATTTAATAAGTGTATTCAGTAATGTAACCCCTTTCAATAGTTTACATTCTACCGTCTGAAGGGATTTACTCACAGCATAGATTATCTGTAGAAGTGTGTTCCAAATAACGCAGCGCTGTTTCATGTTTTGCTATTTATTTTAGAAGTGCTTTTGCTTTGTCTAATGTCGCATATTTTTCCTCTTTGTCAGAATAGATTTCTTACAAATCATCTTTGATATTTTTGAAACCCTCTTTCAAGACATCTGCTCTTGCTGACCATTTGGTTATTGAATATCTTTTCAACAGTACGGGTGACTGATGCGGGTGTTTTTTTGAATTGTCGGTTAAAACTTTCCATCGATGGGTTGAAGAGGAGAAAAATGTAGATAATATTTGCAGAAAATTAAAATAGTGTACAGCTGCTGTACAATTTTTGGCTGCAAAATTATTGACTAAATTTAACAATGATAAGCACAAGAGATAAATAAGGCACTTGCAGTAGGTTGTTTAATGCGAGCTTGTAGTCCCGAATATGTACCGGCCATGTTCGAAGCATTATCAAATGATTGTCCTCAACAGTTCGAAATAGTCAACACTACATTATCTAACTTATCCAACACTTCTTGTTCTAGATAAGACGCATTATGTTTGTCAATCGGGATAAAATCTAAAAAACGTACCTTGACTTTACCACAAGATGCAACAAAACGTGTTATGAATGTTAGTTGTCTATGTGAGCTATGTCTGGTGTGAAATGTACTATTGTACTGTAATATTTTACTAACTTTACTTCTTCGACTATTTTCTTTTTTATAGTTTCACTCATTATGTCTAGAAACTCATCGCAAATATGATGCAATAAATAATTGACTTTTCAGCGACCTTGGTTACCATGTTTCTCAAAATGTTCTTTTAAAAAACTGTCATATTCATTCAATTACTCCGGACATGATTAATAATTTCTTTTCCGGTCACTTTGTTCACTTTCGTTGGGTCCTCTAAATGCTATCCCTAATCTACTTAATAATTTTATTGTACTAACTACACGCGTGAGTACTTTTCTCCAATACTCTTCCTCTTTTCTTATGTCTAATTCTAAGTCAGTATCGATTCTATTTAATAGATGGGATCTTTTATAAAGAGTACACATTGAACCTTTGTGCTTCTTAAATGTTTCACGTGTCGTCAAAAGGCTGGTAAAAGATTTCCAGTTATTTAACCTAGCGACAAATGTAGATGAAGAATTGCAGAAAAGTAAACACGGATAGCAATAAACACATTTTGAAGTCTCTGAGAACATAAGCCAAGTTCTCTCTTCAATACCACCGTCATTTTTTTCCTGTAGAAGTGATCTTTAGTGAGACTGCGATAAATGGGTTAAATGTATAAAGCGTTTTTGAACTTGCAATGTCGCCATAGTTTGAAGGTATCTTGTTAACAACCTCATTGATGAAATCATCCGAAAAGGGACGTTTCCGGAATGCAATATCGTTAATATTGGACTAATTTGTGGACGGACAATCATGTGTTTTCAATGGACTATTCTGTGTTTCATTGGTTTCGAAAAGATTTTGATTTTCTTCTAATGTTGAATATTGCTGGGATGTAGACGGAAAAACATCATTATTTTCGTCTGAATTCAAAGAAGACTGCGGAAAGAGAAACTTGTTTAAAGCATTTTTTTGCGTGTTAATAAATTCTTCTTCTTTCTTTATTTTCTTGCGCTTTTCTGTGCCGCTTAGATAATTAGTTTAATGTTTAATAGTAGAAGTAGTAGTAGTAGTAGTAGTAGTAGTAGTAGTAGTAGTAGTAGTAGTAGCAGTAGTAGTAGTAGTAGTAGTAGTAGTAGTAGTAGTAGTAGTAGTAGTAGTAGTAGTAGTACAGTATCGGACAGAAAGATATCCAAGTGTAAACGCACAATGTTTCACATGATAACACACATAATAAGAATAATTTCAACGCAATATGACATCATGGCAAGCTATGTTTTTCAGACACAAACCCGCGCACTTGCTAATACACATTAAAAAGCACACTCTCTTTCTACTACTACTACACACACACACACATACACACTCACACACACTCACACACACACACACACACACACACACACACACACACACACACACACACACACACACACACACACACATACACACTCACACACACTCACACACACACACACACACACACACACACTCACACTCACACTCACACACACACACACACACACACACACACACACACACACACACACTCACATACACACACACAAACACAAGTAACGTGGCAAAAGAAGTGCACGGTGCATTGAAAAAAAGGGTCCTATCTTAATGTCCGATACTGTAGTAGCAGCAGTAGTAGTAGTAGTAGTACAGTATCGGACATTAAGATAGGACCCTTTTTTTTCAATGCACCGTGCACTTCTTTTGCCACGTTACTTGTGTTTGTGTGTGTGTATGTGAGTGTGTGTGTGTGTGTGTGTGTGTGTGTGTGTGTGTGTGTGTGTGTGTGTGTGTGTGTGTGTGTGTGTGTGTGAGTGTGAGTGTGAGTGTGTGTGTATATGTGTGTGTGTGTATGTGTGTGTAGTAGTAGTAGAAAGAGAGTGTGCTTTTTAATGTGTATTAGCAAGTGCGCGGGTTTGTGTCTGAAAAACATAGCTTGCCATGCTGTCATATTGCGTTGAAATTATTCTTATTATGTGTGTTATCATGTGAAACATCGTGCGTTTACACTTGGATAAAAACTAAAGTTTGCATCGACAGCAGCGCTTGTTCCTCGGACGAAAACGCAGGTGTGCTGTTTCATGAATGTGAATGCGACACCGGTGCGAAATGGACACGCGCACAATAGCAATGAACTCGGCATTCCCTCACAGGTGTTTCTCCAGTGCACGCCATTGAAAGGCCTGCGTGCATCTCTGCGTTGCACGTTGTGTGCGAATGGTAAACTTTTTTGCGTGCATTGAGCTGGCGCGCAGTTATTCTTTTCCATGGGCGTTTTGTTTCATGAGCGCGGCAGTATTCTTTTCTCGATTTTGAAGGGAAGACGCTTACTCGCGTACTCGTTGATAGTTTTATCCATGCGATGTTTTCGCTGCTCGACAACGATGTAATTCATCGCGTATAGAAGTAGAACGCAGGCAGAGCACGGGATCAGCCGTGTCCAAGTTTTTAACCAGCGCGTTCTTGACGGTCCAAGCAAGCAATGTTAGTAACAATGGGTCGAGGTAAACGTTGTACCGATTATCAGCGCCATATGTAAAAGCGAATGGCTGCTGCTGGCATTAAGCGCAAAAGGATCGAGTTCGTAATGGAACGATCGCGCACTTTTGTGGCAAACGCGCTTCGGACAACCGAAACGTGCTTAGACAACTGAAACGCGCTTGGACAACCGAAACGCGCAAGTCAACCGGACGTCCTCAGAAGACCACGGCGAAAGAAGACCGTAACATTGTTAATATATCGAAAACACACTGATCGCGAGGGTGGTGGTCCTGCTTATCACACCAAAAACCTAACCCAAAACACAAAAAACTACTTACAAATCTATTCGAAACGACCTACTTGTGAAACAAACACACACATCAATACACATTCAAACATACATCCACACACACACACACACACATGCACACACACACACACACACACACACACATACACACATACACACACACACAAACACAAACACATACAAACCACACATAAACTTGGCCCAACGGGTGCACGGTGCGTTAAAAAACCAATGCCCTATCTTTCTGTCCGATACTGTAGTAGTAGTAGTAGTAGCAGTAATAGTAGTAGTAGTGCCGTTCAAGTGCCGCAATTTTCGCCAAGCTTTCCTGGAGCTCCTTACGGCAGAGGCGAAGCTCCTTTGAAAGCTGAACAACCTGCTTGGCCAGGAGCTTCAAGCTCTCGTTCACCTCTGAGAGAGATGGTTCAGTAGAAAGACACTTACCAGCCTTTGGTGTTGAGGTGGCCGATACCGTCATCTTCGCACGCTGTTGAGTCTGGCTAGGCAACTTGTCCAGCACCACCAATGGCACCTTCCCCATTGGTGGAACTGCTAATCTCGACGGGCCTGAAGGGATCGTGCAGTTCAGTTCTTCTTCGTCGTCGTCACTCGAATAGACGACGCCTGCAGTGGGTGGTGGTTCCACCGGTGTTGGAGAGTCACGCACTTTTAGTGCGTCGACCCGGTTGAGGGACACCGATCGAGCTCTCGGGCGAAGTACTCGTCCCGAGCTCCCTGGGGGATGGGCATCATCGCCCAGCCCCGACATGTTGGTTTCAACGTTACGCGCACCTACCTGAGGGTTTCATTTCATTTCATTTCATTTCATTTCATCTATTAATTTCAATATGTCTGCCTATGGGGTTGAACATATAATTGCTGAAAACCTAGTTAGCCCTATTGGTACTAAACAAACTGTAACTTAACTAAACTAAGGGGAACTAGAAAAGGATGTAACAGAATGGAAATCCATAGTGAAAGGAAAATAAGCAGCGGAGAAGAAGAAAATATTTAAAACAAAAAAGAAATTAAGAATAACATAGACATAATTAGAAAGAATAACAAAGAGCCGGAACATAAAATTAGAAATTAAAATCCCGGTAATGTTCTTTGAATGGACGCAAACAAATTAGCCACGGGTCGTTAATGCCAAACGCTGCATTGCGGAAAAGTATTGCAAGAGCAGTCCGATTTCTTAAACACCTGGAAGGAACATACCAACTACTGGGCAGACGATGATTGTTACGAAGGGAAGTGATATAGCTCCAGAACTGTATTGGGTGAAAAGTAAATCGGTATTGCAAGAAAGCTATGTAGGACTTCTAACGGGCCCGATTGTAAATACGATACGCCGTTGCTGCATATTTGAACAGTCGTTTAGTGTGTGGATTACGGTATTCCCGATAGTTGCGTAAGTAGCGCTGCTTATCACGTTTCATGGATTTAAGGATTGAATTGAACCAGGGAGGAAAAGAAGGGGCTTTACGTAAAGGACAGCACAATGGGAAAGCTAAATACACTAGCTGTGTGAAAATAGAGACCGCGTCGTCCAGCGAAGGTGCCTAGTGCACACGGGACCAATCGGTATCTAACAGCAAATTATTAAGTTTTTGAAATTCACACTTTCTAAAATTATATGAGCGATTGAGGTTCCCTGCATTAATCCTAACATGAGACGACAATTGATTAACGGATGTGTGATTAATATAAGTACACAATTCTAATGCTGGGTGTTGCTGATCTTCAGGTAATAGAGGAGAAGCGGCTAATTGAAACGACTAAACTACTTTTTCGGAAACGCACAGCACTACTTCTATTATTAAATAAATTAAATATTCCTACTGCAACACTTTATTTAACATCCACTTAAATCCACCACCAGAATGAGAATGAGTCCACGAAAAATGTTCGCGTCTTCCTCAACCGCCATCGCTCCGCCGAACCTCCGATCCACGAACCCCGCACAGTAGCCGTCGATTTTGATAAGGCCGCCTTAAGACGCGTCTACACGTATCTTGTCGATATCTACATCTAAACGAAGCTCATCTGATCGATATTTTCTTATCGTAGCGGCCGAGGTCAACTGCGGCCGAGGTAGCGGAAGGAACACTGACGTGAGAAGCGTAGTTATCATGAGGAGAGTAGTAGAAAATTAGGTCTAATTGTACAATCCGATAATTTAAAATGCCACTGAGCTGACGCAAATTATAAAAACGAATGTGAAAATTGAAAGAAAGAATGCTTTTTTAATTTTTATCATCAAAAATGTCGAAAACACAATGAATTATAGAATAAATTCACGGAATAACACAAAATAACACACTTTAATCCATGTTTTAATGTTAAATAAGAACTTGCGAAGTCCAAAATATTTTTTAAAAGAATGTTTAATCAAAAAAATGGGGTAGATAAATTATATGAACAAATTCAATAAATGTAAACAAAGTTGGAACCCTGGGGACCTTACGTCAAGTGACGAATTGTCAAAATGCACTAGAATCCACCACCTGATATTTTTAAATCCACCTTCGCCGTCCGTGGTCCGATCTTGGCGTTCGACCCTTCGTTGGAAAGATCTCAGACCCCTCCACCTGTTTCGCTGGGTTGACAGGCCGTCTGACAGCCCGTTTGGCTGCTGTCACACGAATTGGCTATCTGTCACTTTTGACACTTTGGATTTGGTTCGGCGGTCGTCAGATTGAACCAGGACCTAGGTGCGCACTGGCCCTTACCACGAGAGGCCTTAACTGTCACTTTTTCCCCTCAGCTGTCACTTTGACAGGAGCTGTCACTGTCACTTTTGACACTTTGGATTTGGTTCGGCGGTCGTCAAATTGAACCAGGACCTAGATGCGCACTGGCCCATACCACGAGGGGCCTCAACTGTCACTTTTTCCCCTCAGCTGTCACTTTGACAGGAGCTGTCACTGTCACTTTTGACACTTTGGATTTGGTTCGGCGGTCGTCAAATTGAACCAGGACCTAGATGCGCACTGGCCCAAGGATAATGAATTTAGAAGGTTGATTTTTATCGCTTTTGCTGGGCGACATTGTGGGGGACATCTGTCATTCTTTGGATACAAATTTCATTACCCCGCACCAGCCCTCCCCGATTTTTATACCGGAGCCCCCGGAAGAGAAATGTCAACTCGAGAAATGTCATTTTGCTCTGAACAACTTCACCTTGTCATTTATAACACCTTGCACTGGCCCTTACCACGAGGGGTCTCAACTGTCACTTTTTCCCCTTAGCTGTCACTTTGGCAGGAGCTGTCACTTTCACTAAAACTGTCAGTTTGGTACTGACAGACACTTTTGCGCTACCCTGTGTCACGGGAGGATTTTTTAGAGTCGATTTACGACGATTTTGCACTATTTTTACGTCCGTTTTTCGGAGCCCAAACACAACGTGTCAGTACAGTGCGACCTCCCGTTTGACACTCGCGGGTTAACTGGCTTTTTTTTTAAATGGAATTCTTTATCATGCAGAATCCCTCACCCGCCCCTACAATGCATACCCGCGAGGGTTTTCCCTGAAGGGGGTTCTTAGCCATATTTGGCCAGTCTACATCCGTGCTTGTGCACCTTCCAATTTTATTTAAATTCAATTCAAATTCAACCCCAGAGAGAGATCGACTGTCAAACCGAGTGGTTGTGCCTTCCTTGTGCTCCTGATTTTTGATGCTGTTTTGCCGTGTTACTGCCTGACTTTCAACATTTGCAACATTGGTGCTGCTGAGTTGCTTGTACTGGCTAGTGCGTGCCTTCGATTGTTATCAAGTTGCACTTGAGTTCTTGCACCTAGTCTCCTGTTATTTCGTCAGTTTTGCCGAGATATTGTTTGGCTTCGTTCCTGCTCCTGTCACTCATCAGTTTGTGCTGTGTCATCGTTATGCAGTGCTCAACCTGCAATGCACCCACCGATAGTGCAAATTCGGTGTCCTGCGCCGGTGTGTGTGGTTCCAAGCATCATACCCATTGCACGGGTTTGTCCCGTGTTCTACTCGTGAGCTTGGGCGGAATAATCAATTGTTGTGGTTGTGCAAAAATTGTAACGAGTTTCGCAATGGCACAAACTCACTTCTCACAAGTGAGATAGCAGCCCTACTCGAGTTGGTGAAAGCAGATATTCTCACCACGATTGACTCATCTCTCTCTTCTCTTAGATCGGCTATCAAGAGCGATTTGCTTGCTGAGATCCTCGCTCTCGCTGATAAGCTAACACCCATATTAGCTAAGCCGTCTGTTTCTCACGCATCGCGAACGCACACGTCCACTAATGCATCGTCACTCAACGCCACTAATACCAGAACGACTAAAACAGCATCCACTCGCCGTACATTTACCAACTCAATGGAGCTCACTGCAGATATCCAACAAGCAGCGAACGATACCAACACTGTGGAAGCTTCTGATAGCTGCAACCACTACACTCAACGTACTAAGGTGACTAGTGATATTAGTGCTGGGCACTGCTGAACAAATACAAAATCATCTTCTGATCCTGTTTTGAACCATGATACCACGAACACTGGCATAGCAGAGAAAGTATGGTTATACTTTCCTGAACATCAAATCGCATGTCTCCGCTGATGATATGCGTGTGTGGCTTAAAGCTGTGCTGTCAACCGACAACATAGATGTTTATCGTCTCACGATAAAGGGTGCGAACCTTGATTTGATGTCCTTTATATCGTTTAAAGTGAGTATTCCTAAATCACTTAAGGATCTGGCGCTTCAATCTACTATTTGGCCATTTTCACTTACTGTTCGTGAGTTTGTTGATCGTGGCCTACCAAAGCAACGTATACATGAAAGGGCCCGATTTGACCCTTCTGCGCTTACTTCGCATCGTTCAAGCAGTGCAAATTGCTCTTCAGCTGCGCCAAAAAGCACCGCTCATCCGGATCATTTTTTGGATCATCGATCGCCATCCCCACAGCGCGGGAATCAATCACTATCCCAGATGACCGAGATCCTAGAGGCTATCCAACCGAAGTTTCCTCCCACACCCCCTCAGTTATCACCGGGGGTGGGGCTTCAATCACAGAACAATCTCAGCAACACGAACCGCTCACCACAGATCAGCCCGTTTGCCAAACGGATAGCTCACAATTAATAGACCCCTTCGTGATCTATTACCAAAATGTTCGAGGCCTTCGCACCAAATACAATGAATTGCGCCTTTCTGCGAATGAATCAGGGTTTGAAATGCTTGCCCTTACTGAAACCTGGTTAAATGAATCTATTCCATCCAACATGGTCCTTGATAGTGATGCCTACAACATATACCGCTGCGATCGCAGCAGGTTAAACAATGAACGATCGCGTGGGGGTGGTGTGCTGCTTGCATGTTCCAGTCGTTATCCGTCTGTGGCACTTAACATGAATCAACCTACGCTTGAAGCTTAATGTATTCGTGTTTCTTTTCCTAAGTTTCGTCTTTATGTGGGGATTGTTTATGTGCCACCGTATTTGAGCAGCGACCGCAACTATTTCGAATCCCTTTCTGCTTTCATCAGCGATGCATACATGCATATGAAACCGAATGATCATCTTATCCTTCTTGGCGACTTCAATCAACCGGCGTTAGGGTGGTCGCCTGCAGCCGCAGTAAGGTCAGATTCATCTTTACCTATGAGACATTATGTGCCACATATATCTTTGAATTCATCCAGTTCCTGCTTTTTGGATGTGTTAAATTTGCATGAACTCTATCAGCTGAACGGGGTGCATAACCATTTAAATCATTATTTGAACCTGGTGCTCTCTAACTCTGCTGTTGCTGCTTGTTCTTCTGTGTATCCTGCTTCGTCACTGCTCCTGCCCCAGGATGTCCATCATCTTGCTCTGGAAATTGCGTTACCGTCTTCTTTATTTAGGGCTAGTAGGGTTAGGAATGAATTGCCTTCTGCTCCTAATTCATTGAGTGTTCGTTATAATTTTCGTCTTACAGACTATCGTAAACTTAATTCAATTCTATCTCGTGCCGACTGGTCTTTTTTTATCAATGTACATCGGTCGACGAGGCTGTCCAATCGTTTAATGCTGTGTTATCCTCTGCACTCCTTTCATGTACACCTATTTTTCGATCCCCTCCTAATCCTCCCTGGTCCAATCGTACTCTTGACTACCTCAAAAAGGATCGAATGAAATTTCTTAGCAGACATCGTCTGAACCGATCTGCCTACAACTTTCGTTTATTTAAGTACGCTGCCTCTGCGCATCGATTGTACAACAGGGCTCGTTTTGAGGCCTATTCGAGTAGACTGCAATCGCGTTTCCGTTCGGATCCAGCATCCTTCTGGCGATTTGTTAGGGTACGAAGAGGGTGCAATACGTTACCTAATGAAATGGTACTTGATTCTCGAACTGCCTCTACGCCTGTTGAGATCTGTGAGCTATTCTCTGCACATTTTTCCCAAATGTTTGAGCCACCGGTTAGTGACCCTAACCTTATTGAGGGTGGGCTACTCTACACGCCAGAGAACTTAATTAATCTCTCTGATATTTCAGTTAGCTCTGAAACAGTTGTACAGGTGTTATTTGAGTTGAAACGTTCTTTCACTCCTGGTCCAGATGGCATTCCTGCCTCAGTTTTAATAAACTATAAGGACGTGCTTGCTCCACACCTTGCTAAAATTTTCAACCATTCACTTTCTCTCGGGGTCTTTCCTGCTCTTTGGAAATCCTGTTGGCTTTTTCCGGTACACAAAAAGGGATGCCGTAGCATTGTCTCTAATTAACGTGGGATAACTCAAACATGTGCCACAGCCAAAACTTTTGAGCTATGTATCTTTCCAACCATACTTCATAGTTGTAGTTCCGCTATTAGCCCTAAACAGCATGGGTTTATGCCTGGTAGGTCTACTTCAACTAATCTCATGTCTTTTGTTACCAATATTTTCAGATCTTTTGAGGTCGGTACCCAACTTGATGCAATATACACTAACTTTCATGCTGCATTTGACAGTTTGCCCCACTCTTTACTATTAGCTAAACTATCTTAGTACTATAAACTATTTTTGTACGTCAGGTGTCCCTCAGGGTTGTGTGCTAAGTCCACTTCTGTTTTCTTTGTTCATAAATGATGTCTGTAATGTTTTACCTCCTGATGGTCATCTCCTTTATGCGGATGATATCAAAATCTTTTTACCTGTGTCTTCTTCTTCTGATTGTATGAGTCTTCATCATTACCGTAATGCATTTGTTCATTGGTGTTCATCCAACTTACTTCGCTTGTGCCCTGAAAAATGTTCTGTTATTTCTTTCTCTCACTCTCTTTCTCCTATTTCATTTAACTATACTCTCTCTAACTCGTCTCTCTCTCGTGTTATGTCCATCCGTGACCTTGGTATTATACTCGACAGTCGTCTTAACTTTAAACTGCAGCTTGATGAGGTTCTACAAAAAGCTAATCGAACTCTTGGGTTTATTTTACGTTTTACCTCTATTTTTAGAGATCAAAGCTTCTTAAGAAACCTTTGTTGTGCTCTGGTAAGGCCTCTTCTTGAATATGCTAGTATCATCTGGAATCCTCCTACTATTGATGGCTGTTCGAGAATTGAAAGCATTCAGCGCCTTTTTACCAGGGTTGCTTTTCGTCGTTTGTTCGGTGCTGCCTCACTACCTCCCTATGAAACGCGATTGCAGTTATTCAATCTTCACTCTTTAAGCTTCCGGCATGTTGTGTCCGGCATGGATTCTCAGGCATGTTTTCTTGGTGGCTTATTACTTTCTGATACTGATGCTCCTGATTTACTCTCGTCCATCTCGTTGTGTGTTCCCTCTCGTTCCCTTCGTCCTCGTGATCCTCTGTCAATTGAAACACGTCATACTCTTTATACTTTCAATGATCCTATTCTATCCTGTTTCAGGTTGTTTAACCACTTTTACTATCTCTTTGATTTCGACTCCTCTCTCAACTCTTTCCGTAACCGTATTTTTTCTTCTAATTCTCTTTAATTATTCTTCTAAGTTTCATTAAGTTTTGATAGTCTCTACGCTCTACCTATGTTTTTTTTTCTTTAATTTTTTTGCTAGGTCTAGACTAGGTTAGTTTGGCTTAGTTTTTCATGAATTATTTTGTTTATTTGTTAGGGTTTATTTAGTTTTAAGTCTGGCTTATTTAGCCTTGATGGCGGATATTGTATTAATAAATGAAATGAAATGAAATGAAATGAAATGAAATTCAGATTGAAATTCTTTAACTCCTATCATACTCCAATTGGAGTCTGCCGTATCAGCATTCGCAGCTTCAATTTTAGCGCTGCGAGTCTAGCGGTAGGCAACTTCCGCCTCGACCGCCGCCGCTTGTTCAGCAGCGCTAAGGCCACCACTTCCACTGCGCCGGGAACGTAGCGCGGTTGAGGCAATCCTGGTACAGGACCCGGAAGACCTCCGGGAACATGGTGATTGCCGTCTTCACCGCTGCATTCGGGATGCCATCGAGCCCTGGTGCTTTGCGGTTCGCCATCTGACTCACGATGAGTAGCAGCTCGTCGTCTGTTACAGGTGCTATACCCGCCGCAGTTGTTCCTCCCTCGTCGTTTCCAGCGTTGCTCAGCTGCGACCAGCCACAGGGCGGATGCTAAGGGAAGAGGTCGGACACAATGCGTTCGAGGATGTCCCGGTCCGCTTCCGACGGCATCCGACTACCCTGGAGCCGAGACATGACGACACGGTTTCCTGCCCCGAACGCATTCTCTTCTGCAATTTCGATTAGCTCCTGGAACATGTTCCGCTTGCTAGCTCGAATTGCTCGACTGAGCTCCGCCCTTGCTGTCATGTGCTCAGCTGCTGCTATGCTGCGCTCCTCCAAATCAGCCGTCTGCAGCATCCGGTCACGGGCAACCTCGCAGTTGTTCCTCAGGCGAGCCAGGATGGGAGACCACCAGAATGTGTTCCGATGCGGGTCTTGGTGCAGTCGGGTAACCCGCTGCATCGTCTCATCGCAGGCCTTTAACATGGCTGCGATCATACCCTCCTGGCTCGTTGCACGTTGGACAAAGTCCGCAGCGAACAGCACCTCGAGGAATGAGGTAGCAGAAAACTGCGAGGTCTTCCATCTACGGCCAGCGTGACGCACACGCCTCTGGCTGGAGGAAGCACCCTGCCGCGACGACGGTTGCCGCTGTTGCTGCTGCTGCTGTTGCGATGACTGCTGCTGCTGCTGCAGCTAAGATGACTGCTGCTGCTGCGAAGAGGACTGTTGCGCTGGCTGCTGTTGGTCCTGCAGTTGCTCGGGCGATGCTTGTGTTCCTCCCACGGTGTAGAGGACATAGCGGTGGTCTGATGCGGTGTAGCGTGTGCTCACAACCCACGTATCAGGGTGAGCAATCGACGGGCTCTCGAACGCCAAGTCAACTATGCTCGGGAGAGCCACCCCGTTGCCATCGAACGTGAATTCCCGACCTTGGTTGATCACGCTCAGGCCAAGCTGCTCCACCATTCCGTGCAGCTCTTCCCCACGGTCGCAGGTTCTCGGACTGCCCCACTCCTCATGCCTGGCGTTGAAATCGCCGGCGACGACGACTTGAGGGTGGGAGAAGGCTTCGAGTTCTATGGCTTCCGAGAAGCGCTCGAACTCGGAGAGGTTGAGGCTTGGTGGGGCATAGCAGCTTATGAAGGTCACTCCGCCAATTTGCGCTGCTACCAGCCCCCGAGCTTCGCTGCACCACACGCGCTGAATTGGTAGCTCACCGACAGCTACCACCCCGGTACCAAAATCCATGCGACTTTTCGCTAACGGATTGATTAAATGGCGCCCGATTAGACGATCCGATAGAAGCACTTTTCAGGCTTAACGGATTGAGCGAGATATACCGTCGCGGCGACACGATACATGTTGCATACATGTGTACTACATTTTAAGAACCCCCCTCGCTTTCTTTCGGATTGCAATGAGTTCAGACACACTTAAAACTTCGTTTAACATATTTCATATTCGTTTTTTATTTTTCACTTTCTTTTCTGAAGTACATTCTTTCATACACACATCCTCCCCCAGGTATTTTTCGAAGAAACTAAAAAAAAAAACTAACGCACACAACTAGATCCGCGAGAGAGTGCGAATCGGCAAAGAAAAAAAATACATACACACACACACCTCCTCCTCCCCTTGGTGTTTTTCGCAAAGTGATCCCGTAGAACGTGAACGCAAAAACACACACACAAAGCACGCAGGCAAGCACACACACACTTCACTCCTCCCCCCCCCCCCCCCACGTGTTTTCGCAAGGTGATTCCGTAGGAGATCGCCAAACAGCAAAAGCACACATACACACACATACACAGCCACGCACGCATGCAAGCACACATACACACACATACACAACCATGCACGCATGCAAGCACACATACACACACATACACAGCCACGCACGCATGCAAGCACACATACACACACATACACAGCCACGCACGCATGCAAGCACACATACACACACATACACAGCCATGCACGCATGCAAGCACACATACACACACATACACAGCCATGCACGCATGCAAGCACACATACACAGTCACGCACGCATGCAAGCACACATACACACACACATACACACATACCTACCCCTCCCCCTCTCTTGGTGTTTTTCGCAAGGTGATCCCGTAGGATCTCGTTATGCGAAGCGGCAAAAACACACACAGCCACGCACGCAGGCATGCACACACATACACACACATAGACGCGCGCGCGCACGCACGCACGAACGCACGAGGGAGCGTAAAGGTTCTATACGTTGCCGGTCTCCCCCTCCCGTGTTCTCGTTCTCCGAGAAGGCTGATGTGTGCACGTTTGTGCGTGTACCTTTGCCGTCCTGTAAGCTGGAGGATTAGTTCAGCGCTGTTGAAGAAATGAAAGTTAAGAATAAGATTACTCACTCTTTTTTCGTATGCTTTGTGTGTTTTCATAACTTACCTTATTGGAAACAAAATCCGGAATGAATCTCCTCGTTTCGAATATTCCGCATTCGATCACATCCTCGGCGATGCTCGACACCATCAGTGGATGAAAGCAGGAAAAGAAACAAAGAAAATCATCAGTCACCATCAGCATCATCTTACTCTCACACTTTTACATCGGTTAATGATTCTTACCTTTTCAAATTCACCAAAACAAACAGCGATGGAACCAAATCCAGAACACCAAAATCACACACGATTTCTGGAGCAAACCGACACATCCTCCCCCTCCAATTGTTTGCCACAGACTGACGTGTGTGTGAGCAGCAATGTTCTTGAAGCGGTGAGCAACGGTAAAGCACACACAAGAAGAAGCGAGACGGCTATACGAGTAGCGACTTACGCCGCCGCACAGACAGCGCGCGTCATAATTTTATGCGCGAAAATCTTAAAATTCAAGTTATTCATGACAAATTGAATCGACATTTTCATACTCTGACGAACTTTTACGAAAGATATGTAAAAACTTAATTGTCCTGGGGCACCGCTACCCCCAGGACAATCGCATGGCAATCGGATTGAACGCGCAACATTTTCCATACAATCCGCAGTGTTGCGTTTTCTTCGCACCAACTTTGTCTGTATTTTCAATGAGCCAAGCGATTTTACCCCCTCCTACACGCGTTGTATCCTTCAGTACGCTTGTCGCGGCAACGTTCACCACATACACACACATCTCCACACTCAGCGTACGACATCTTCCCTGTTGCTGTTCTGGACTCAGACAAAATTTGTGTTTCTACACTTATTGTTCAAAAAAGTAGTAGCTCCTAGGATCTGACTTTACAAACAAATATCAAAATTTTATGTTCTGCTAATGATATTGCACTGAATTTAATTGCACTACATTAAGTTTTTACATATCTTTCGTAAAAGTTCGTCAGAGTATGAAAATGTCGATACAATTTGTCATGAATAACTTAAATTTCAAGATTTTTGCGCATAAAATTATGACGCGCGCTGTCTGTGCGGCGGCGTAAGTCGCTACTCGTATAGCCGTCTCGCTTCTTCTTGTGTGTGCTTTACCGTTGCTCACCGCTTCAAGAACATTGCTGCTCACACACACGTCAGTCTGTGGCAAACAATTGGAGGGGGAGGATGTGTCGGTTTGCTCCAGAAATCGTGTGTGATTTTGGTGTTCTGGATTTGATTCCATCCCTGTTTGTTTTGGTGAAATTGAAAAGGTAAGACTCATAGACCGATGTAAAAGTGTGAGAGTAAAGTGATGTTGATGGTGACTGATGCTTTTCTTTGTTTCTTTTCCTGCTTTCATCCACTGATGGTGTCGAGCATCGCCGAGGATGTGATCGAATGCGGAATATTCGAAACGAGGAGATTCATTCCGGATTTTGTTTCCAATAAGGTAAGTTATGAAAACACACAAAGCATACGAAAAAAGAGTGAGTAATCTTATTCTTAACTTTCATTTCTTCAACAGCGCTGAACTAATCCTCCAGCTTACAGGACGGCAAAGGTACACGCACAAACGTGCACACATCAGCCTTCTCGGAGAACGAGAACACGGGAGGGAGAGACCGGCAACGTATAGAACCTTTACGCTCCCTCGTGCGTTCGTGCGTGCGTGCGCGCGCGCGTCTATGTGTGTGTATGTGTGTGCATGCCTGCGTGCGTGGCTGTGTGTGTTTTTGCCGCTTCGCATAACGAGATCCTACGGGATCACCTTGCGAAAAACACCAAGAGAGGGGGAGGGGTAGGTATGTGTGTATGTGTGTGTATGTGTGCTTGCATGCGTGCATGGCTGTGTATGTGTGTGTATGTGTGCTTGCATGCGTGCATGGCTGTGTATGTGTGTGTATGTGTGCTTGCATGCGTGCGTGGCTGTGTATGTGTGTGTATGTGTGCTTTTGCTGTTTGGCGATCTCCTACGGAATCACCTTGCGAAAACACGTGGGGGGGGGGGGGGAGGAGTGAGGTGTGTGTGTGCTTGCCTGCGTGCTTTGTGTGTGTGTTTTTGCGTTCACGTTCTACGGGATCACTTTGCGAAAAACACCAAGGGGAGGAGGAGGTGTGTGTGTGTGTGTGTATGTTTTTTTTTCTTTGCCGATTCGCACTCTCTCGCGGATCTAGTTGTGTGCGTTAGTTTTTTTTTTAGTTTCTTCGAAAAATACCTGGGGGAGGATGTGTGTATGAAAGAATGTACTTCATAAAAGAAAGTGAAAAATAAAAAACGAATATGAAATATGTTAAACGAAGTTTTAAGTGTGTCTGAACTCATTGCAATCCGAAAGAAAGCGAGGGGGGCTCTTAAAATGTAGTACACATGTATGCAACATGTATCGTGTCGCCGTGACGGTGTATCTCGCTCAATCCGTTAAGCCTGAAAAGTGCTTCTATCGGATCGTCTAATCGGGCGCCATTTAATCAATCCGTTAGCGAAAAGTCGCATGGATTTTGGTACCTGGGTACCGTCTTGCAGCTGCTGAATGCCCACCGGCCGTTGTTTTCTGGCGGGCGCAGAACATCAGAGAGGATGAGCACGTCTGCTTTTTCCTCTCTGGCAGCTTGCAGAACTAGGTTCTGGGCATCACGGCCATGGCCCAGGTTCGCCTGCAAGACTTTCAGGGCCGGGAACATCGCTGAGCCGAACAAGCACATTCGCTGTGGTCTATGTGGTGAGCGCCACCACACAGTGCACACTTCGCCTCATTTTGGCAGGATCGTGCTTTGTGTCCGTCTAGTCTACAACGGATGCACAAATTCTGCCGATCTGCGATGGAACGGCAGTTCGAAGCAATGTGGCCCATCTCCAGACAGCGGAAACAACGCTGTCGCTCTGGAGGGGTTGGTGGAGCTGCACGTACCTTACTAACGCAGTCGCACAGGAACAGTTTGACTCCTTCCAGCTGACGAGCCGACTTCGCTGGTAGCCGGATGCGTGCTCGCTTCGATCCATCCGGGAGTTCTCAAATACTGGCGGAGACTACTCCAGCACTTGCGCCAATCTTCTCATCGAGGGCGGCAATGATGTCCTCCTCCGCAGCGAGGGGATCGTTGTCGACCACGAGCAGCTCACCCATTTCGGGGACAAGCCGACTTACGCCTGCATCACCGATGATCTTGCGGACGCCATTCAGCATAAGTGGAGCATTTGCCGTCTTACTTAGCTCCATGCGTAGCAGCCTAGCATGGGTTCGGCGACCCTGCTTGATATGTCCTTTCATGTCACAGCCATCCCAGGTTTCGCCTTCACTGGGTGACACCTCTATGACATCGGGCCTCGGCTTTCGCTTACGCTGTTGTTGCTGCTGCTGCTGCTGCTGCATACGCTCGTGTTGCTGCTGCTGCGATCCGGCGACCGCCTGTCGCTGTGGCTGACGCTGCTGCTGCTGCGGTTGCGGCTGCTGTTGCTGCGGTTGCGGCTGCTGCTGGGAGCGTGGCTTGCCTTTGGCCTTGCCACGATACCTGCGACGTACCACCTCGCTGAATGTTAACTCCGGCACGACGTCTCCGTGGACGGCTGTCGATGCCTCGCTGCGCGGCGGCATGACTGCGTGCGACGTCGACGCACGGGGCTGCTCCTGCTCGTGCTGGTTCCGCTGCTGCTGTTGTTGTTGCTGCTGCTGCTGCGCAGAGGATCGGCGCGGCAACGGAGTTAGAGGTTGACGCGGACTAGCTGACGGTTGTCCGCCGCTAACCTTTACCGCCAGAAGAGAGTTGAGCACATCTCGGTCCCGCTGATGTGCGGCGGCGAGCTTCTCCATCAGCGCCTCCAGCTTCTCTTTGGTTGGGGGTGGTGGGTGGTGGGTGGTGAAAAATTCGGGAGGGTGCGTCGCTCACGTGGGGAATTATTCCGCACCAGTCCCGATTTTTCCCGGCACGTTTACGCGGTCAAACGGCTCCACCCACAATTTAGACCTATTTCCGGGCTATTTTTCCCGGGCGGGGGAGGGGAGGGTGGGAACGGGGAAAATAATTTTTTCGGACTGCGGGGGTCCAACTCTACCACCCTGCCAAAAACCAGAATTTTCGGGCGACATCGACCTTATCCGACTCTTATCGGGCGCCCTACTCTGTTCTGGCCCCTGGGGGGAGTGGGAGAGGGGGAGAGGGGGGAAAATAATTTTCCCGTAATCAGGGACACGTCCTCTACCACCCCTGCAAATTGCAGAATTTTCCGCCGCTATCGGTATTTCGGCCAAATGTACACACAAAAACACGGTTTTTCAAGTTCGCAAGACATCACCGAAATTTGACCGGATAACACTATCTGTAGGTAAAATGGGTGCTCTGAACACGATTCTGAGGTTTTCAGAGCGATTCGCGGTCGTTTTACACACTTTTTCACGGAGTGTTCACGGAGCGTGTTTACACATGTGCTCATACTTCGGCTACCCAAGCAACACACGCGGGTTAACTGGCTTGTGGCCGCCAAGCGTTCATAGCGACGTGGCTTTTTGATCCTTCAGTGTCGGCTCTTTCTATCATTGTGAAGCAAAATTCACCAAGCGTAGGATTGTTCACCCTTTCAAGGGAACGTGAGCTGGGTTTAGACCGTCGTGAGACAGGTTAGTTTTTCCCTACTTGTGCATGCTTATAGTCGCTATCTTAACGGAATTATAAAATAAATGAATAACATTTATTCCTAATGTATTTCGTTTTCTCAATCAACTCGAGATTGTATGCTTCGGTGCCTTTTGTTTTATCTAGTGCGTCCTGTGTAATGTGCATTCCGTGGACAGTGTAGGCGATATATTTATGTGTAGGTTCCTAAAGTGTTACAGCTAACCTTTTTTTTCAATTATCCTAACTTCTAATTATACAAATTTCCACATGGATATATTTAAGAACTATATAATAAGGTTAAATAATTCGCGATTTTCAATGCTTTCCGGTTATATTAACTTACCTTACTATATGAGTGTTAAAATATATCCATTTACATGTTATCGTAATGCTAAAAGTACTATGATAGAATGCCTAGCTATTCCCTGTTCTTCATCTGCTCCATTGTTACCCTAATCTACCCTATCTTTACTTAAATCTAGCACAAGGCATTTCCTCCTTGCGATTGCCTTATCCCGGGCATACTCGGGTGCAAACCTGTTTGATGAAATCACTCGTTGAACCTTTTTAATCGGTTATTATGTATCTTTTCTAACTTCTTTCCATTTTTAATGACACACGTTTGCTCACTGGGAATCTCTACGACCTCATATGGTCCTCTCCATATCCCTTGTAACTTTTGCCCTACACCTGTCTGAATATTCCTGACTAACACCATCTCTCCCCACATAGGTTGCCATTCAATTGCGTTTCGGTCATATTTTTGTTTCCGTTTTTCTTTTGATTCAATCAAGTTTTTTCTTGCTATCTCGTGTATATCTGTAAGTTTTGTTTTCATTTCTTGGCTAAAGTCGGTATACGTTCTTTTGCAACCCCTTTCCTTGTATATCGATGAAGGCAACCTAGCTTTTCTACCAAAGACTAATTCGTATGGAGTAAATCCCGTTGAAGAGTTTGTAGTAGTATTATATTCCATGGCAAAATATGGTAAAAACCTATCCCATATTTCATATTTTTTCCAACAAACTGTCTCAAATATATTTTTAGCTCCCTATTCGCTCTTTCCACTATGTTTCCTTGGGGATGATAGGCAGAGGTATTGATTTTTTTAATCTTTAAGAGTGAACAAACATCTTTCATAACTTGGCTCATGAAATTAGTCCCTTGATCCGTGACTAATTCGTTAGGAGCACCCGTAAAACAAACAACATTTTCTACAATTTTTTCTACAGAAGCTACAGTTGTGGCTTCTTGATTTGCCATAGGTGTCACTATAAGGTATCTCGGTAAGGTATCTGACAAGACTTGCAACTTCTAACGTATCCTTCTATATCCCCATCAATTCCTGACCAGAAGAATAGCTCTTTGATTCTTTTTTTCATCCTTCTCACACCTACATGTCCACCTAATGGTGCATCCTGAAATTCTTTTAGAACTGTTTCAATTTCACCTCTTTCAACTTCTATCCTCTCTAAATCCTTAATGTAATTTTTAAATTTTGCTTTGACTATGTTTTTTTGTTTGTTCCAACCTTTGTTTTCTTTCTATTCCCCTGTCGCTAGTTTCATTTTCTACCTCTATTTTTAATAGATTCTCCCAGTGTTCTACTTGTGGGGTATGATCTAGGAGTTCTGTTTTCTGTTCTTGTTTGGGTTTAGAAAATTGTATTTTTTTCTCTTGTTGTCTTGTGACCACTGCGACCGTATTACTGATTTTGCCTATTTGTTCTTCGGTTTGCTTTATCTCTGGGAGTCTTGATAGAAAATCAGCAACCACATTCTCCTTCCCTTTCGTATACCTTATTTCGCACTCTAGGCCTTGGAGTCTTAATCGTAAACGGGACAAGATTGGGGAATTTTCTTTAAGCCGCCATATCGACACTAACGGTCTATGGTCGGAATATTTAATAAATTTCTGGCCATAAATGTAATGCTTAACGTGTTGAACTGCCCAAACAATTGCTAGCAATTCCTTTTCTATTGGATGATACCGTTTTTCAGCTCCTATAAGGGATCTACTTGCATAGGTAATTGGACATTCTATCGTTTTTTCATTAGATAGCACCGCCCCAAGGGCGTAATCACTTGCGTCAGTAGTAATGACGAAAATGTCTGTAAAATTTGGTCTCAATAACAAAGGTTCAGAAATGAGATATTGTTTAAGTGTCTTAAAGGCTTCATCGCACTTTTCATCCCATATAAAATTAGTATTTTTCTTTAAGAGTTCGTGCAACGGTTTACGAATATCAGAAACATTTGGAATGAATTTCCCATAAAAATTGATAGTTCCCAAAAATGAACGTAACTGTTTAAGGGTTTTGGGTGTTGGCATTTCTAATATTGCCTTAATATTTGCTCGGGTGGGTTTGATTCCGGATTCATTTACAGTGTGACCCAGATATGTTATTTCATTATGCAGGAGTTTGCATTTTGAAGGTTCTATTTTGAGGTTATGTTGTTTCAATCCATCCAAAACTTTAATCAGGTTTTTAATGTGTTCCTCTCTTGATTCACCAAACACCACTATATCATCTAAATATACGAACGCTTTAACCGGTTGAATAGTATAAAGTACCGTATTCATGAGCTTTTGGAACGTGGAGGGACTGTTTTTGAGGCCCATCGGCATTCTTAAAAATTCGTAATGCCCCTTTGACGTAGAAAAGGCTGTTTTTGGCGCATCTTTAGGAGCAATTGGTATTTGAAAAAATCCGGATTTTAAATCAATTGTTGAAAAGTATTTACTATTACCAATGTTGTCCATGATTTCCACTATACGAGGTATTGGATATATAAAGGGTTTTGTTATCAGATTTAGTGCGCGAAAATCAACAACAATGCGATATTTTTTTTCCCCATCAATATCCGATTTCTTCGGTATGCACATCACCGCCGCCGCTCCTGCTACTGCCGAGGTCTCTGGTGCAGTCGTCGCTAAACCCAGCGGCAACAAGTGCTCCACTGGCCTTAAAGGTACCGCTCGATGTCCTTCCTGCCCTCTTTCCTGGCCCTTCCACGGATGAACCGTGAATGGTAAAACGTAAGCGAACCACTTGCACAATGGGCAGTTTAGAACAAATTTCGGGATAAAATTATTTTTGCAGAAATTGTTTGTTTTTATCGTTTGTAGTAAAGTGTTATGATAGTAAATAACATTTTATATGTAGTTTGCATCCATACCACCAGGTGGCGCTACATACAATAGTGTTTTAAGGGATCTTTGCTTTGTTTTTTTTTAATTTTGTGTGTTTTTTTCTTGTGTTTGTTGTTTCTAATGGTATTAACCATTTTAAAATATACTGTGATGTTCCATAATATATGAACAAAACATAATCATTTTGAATAAGATAATTTTTTCTGCTTTGTAAAGGACAATTGTAGCTAATTCTCATCACTTTTACTCACAGGTAGTACAAATATAAAAAATGTACATACACAACCTAGGTGGATGCTATTACAAGCTTCTAACGTCTAGTTCACATTTCTAAAGACATGAATAAAGGCATTTAAATAATTAGATGGAGCAGGTACATTGAAATAAAGTAGTTCCCAAATTCGTAACGAAAAGCTGAACATATTTTTTGTCTTTGAAGGTTAAAATTTTAAATATGTTGTTTAAAAAATAGGAATTACACATTTTCCTGGGCATTGATATCACACAATATTCATAGAAGGGGTAATAAAACTAAAAATCTGATGTTCTTGGTTTTACAACTATCTGAAAAATCAGAATTCAACGATAGCTACAAACAAAGTATTTACTTCATTTGTAAAGTTAAACTCTGTCTTTGTTTTAGTGCGTGTAGCTACTGATTTTGAACTGGTTAACGAATCAGAGGAATACAGCTCATTATACAAAATGTCCTTCTGGATGCATTTTCTTTCTTGCAAAATATTCTTTGTAGCATATTCCCCTCTATCCTTATATTTAGTTTGTCATGACGTTTGGGAGTTTCTTCTCGGCAATAGATGCTGGTGTATTCATAACATTTTCATGTTATGCGTATAATTTTAGAATTATTTTCCTTACATCCGTCTATAATCTGGAGCAGTACCAAAAGGTATTTGGTTCTGATTTGCTTCATTATATTTAATAATAAAGTCAGCAATACGGCCAAAGCCGTTCTTTCTGAATAATAAATTTAATAATAAAGTTAGGTTAGAATAGAAATTTACATATAAGATAAGCACATGAGCTGAAACTAAGATACACAGCTTCGTAATGGAAATTAAAAGTGATCAAAAGCACGTAGAATATATTTTTGTAGAATACACTAAATACGCTACACTAGGCATCTATGGAGCCGCCTAGTTACGCATGTGTCTGTTTTTAGAAAAAGTTGATGTGAAAAAACTTCAATAAAATTCGCATTCGCAAACTTTCGCAGAATATTTCTTCACAGATTGATAGTATATATATGTGGGAATGGGTTCGACAACCCTGGTATAATTTGTCAATTGGGAACGAAATGAAATTTTCTTCGAGTGTAAGAGTGTGAGGGGTAGCAGTAGCAATCGGGAAGTCGAAGCGAACAGTCAATAAACGAATTTCATGAACCTATACCCTTTCTACATGGGGGCTCAACCGGGATGGATTCAATAATTCGAGAAAAGACTGCGAAACCGCGATTGTGAAAAAGACGAAAACGATTGTGCGTAAAGACGACGCGCATCGTGGAATAAGTGTATGTGCGTATGACGACGTGCTTACACGGTAGAGGAAAACGCGCATGACGGCGTGTTTGTATGTGTGCATAAGAACATAAGACGACGTTCTTTGTACCGGTAGTTGGGAGTGCGTATGACGACGCGCATTCTAAAGACGATAACGCGTAAGACGAAGTGTTTGTGTATGTGCTCAAAACGTGCATGACGATGTGTTTGTATGTGTGCATAAGAACATAAGACGACGTTCTTTGTACCGGTAGTTGGGCGTATGACGACGCGCATTATAAAGACGATAGCGCGTAAGAGGAAGCGTTTGTGAATGTGTTCATAACGCGCATGACGGCGTGTTTGTATGTGTGCTAAAGTGCGTAGGACGACGTGCTTGGTACCGGTTGTGTATGACGACGTGCGTCTTAAGAAACGAGAACGCGTATGACGACGTGTTTGTGTGTATGCGTGTGCAAAACGCGCATGATGGTGTTTGCGTGCGGGCATAAGAAAGGCGCTTAACTAAGACGCTTTGTGCCAATTATCTGATGACGTGTTTGTGCGATACGTGTATGAACGTCATTGTGTGAGATCAGAGGCGATCTCGTGTATGTATTTGTGCGTATGAGAGGAGTGCATTTGACGGCGCGCTCGTAGTAGCACAAAAGAACGCAGGTGGCGTGATTGTGAGTAAAAAAAAGGCGTTCCGAAAAGACGGCGCGCGTGTTGAACAAAAAAGTTCGGTGTGCGTGAAGTAAAGGTGAAGTAAGCGAAATGGCGGAAGAAAGAGTGTTGATTCTCATACAAGACTATACGCGCACGGGACTTATGCGGTTATGTGAGTTGAAAGGTATACCTGCAACGGGAACTAAGGAAGAGATGGCGATGCAATTGGTGGAACATGAACAGCAAACATCAAGCGGTGGATCGGCTGACATGGAGCAATTTCATGATGCCGATGCAGAATCAATTCAAGATGCGGGACAGGCATCAGGTGTAAATGAAATGGATTTGTCGGTAAGAACGTTAATGCATCCTTATTCATTTAGAGATGTAGAGGAAAGTATTCCTACGTACGGTTCCGATAAGACGATCGATTTCTGTGTGTGGATGGATGAATTTGAAGCGGTTGCGCGAATGGCAAAATGGTCCGATGACCAAAAATTCATCATGTGTCGCAAGAAAATGACCGGCAGTGCGCGGAATTTCTTACTTACGATTTGCAACATAACGTCATTTTCGGCATTGAAAAAAGCACTTTTGGTCGAGTTTGGGAAAAGAGCGCGTCCCTCCGATGTTCATCGCCAGCTAGCAACATGTCGACGTGCAAAGGACGAGACGGCACTTGATTTTATCTATAGAATGCAACGCATTGCTAAACAGATAGATTTGGACGAGGAGAGCATATGTGAGTACATCATAGATGGAATCACGGATGACGAAACGCAGAGAGCTGCTTTATATGAAGTGCGTACGATCAGTGCATTAAAAGTAAAAATTGAACTTCGAGAGCGTGCTATTCAGAAAGGAGCGACCCGAAAAACATTCAGTGCTTCACAGAATACCGTCGCTAAACAAAAGACGATGAGCACAAAAGTTCGTTGTTACAATTGTGGTGAAACCGGTCATCGTAGTTCTGAGTGTGTGCGTAAGAACAGCGGACCGAAATGTTTCAAGTGTGGTGAGTTTGGACATGTGTCGTCGAAATGCACAACAAAAGATGATCGAGCGACCAACCAACAAAACGTGTTACTGGTGAAAAAGCTTCCAAGTATTCCAGTAAGAATAGCGAGCGAAAAATACGATGCGGCTGTCGACACAGGTAGTGAAGTGACATTGTTACGATCAGACGTGCATAAGCTGATTCCAAAAAATCTGCAGAAGTGGAGCCCAACGACACAAAGGCTTTGCGGTCTGGGTGGCAAAGTAACAAACACTTCAGGAGAAGCTATTGTCTTTGCAACTGTCGGCGAAGCAGAATGTGAAGTAAGATTTGACATTGTTCCTGATGCGGCACTTGAGGTACCGATGTTATTAGGAATGAATTTCCTTAGAAGTGTTGATTTTGTGATTAACAATACGGGCGTAACGATACAGCGTAAAAAAGTGGATAAAAGCGAGACCGGTGGTACAGGCAATGGTGAAAACGTGGAAGAGAATACATCATGGATTTTTCAAATTTCATGTGAACGTGATGAGTTGGATGTTCCATGTGAGTGGCGACAAGAGGTAGCGAATATAGTGAACAATTATGTACCCGCTGAAACAGTAAATTCCAATTGTGAGCTAAATATTGTGGTGCAGGACAATAGTGTTGTTCGGATGAATCCGCGTAGGTTGGCTCCGTTGGAAAGAATGGTTGTTCGGGAGCAGATCGAACAATGGTTGCGTGACGATATTATTCGGCCTTCAGAAAGTGCATACGCGAGTGCAGTGGTAGTGGTTCCGAAAAAAGACGGTTCTCATCGGGTGTGCATCGACTATCGTGAGATAAACAAGAGAATCGTTCGTGATCCCTATCCTATGCCGAATATAGAGGATCAAATTGATCAGCTTGCTGATGCTAGAGTGTACACCACTTTAGATTTGAAGAACTCATACTTCCACGTACCGGTAAAGGAAGAATGTAGAAAGTACACTGCCTTTGTAACACCAGAAGGGCAGTACGAGTTTATGCGTGCACCGTTTGGGCTTTGTACGAGTGGTAGTGCGTTCGGGAGATTTATCAGTTCAGCGTTCCGTAATTTGATAAATGAAGGAGTAATGTTGGCGTTCGTCGATGATGTCATCATCCCATCGCGAGACGAGGAGCAGGGGCTAGCAGCGATCAGGCGTGTGCTGGATGTAGCGCAAAGCGCGGGCCTGAAATTCAATTGGAAGAAATGCGTATTCCTGCAACGACGTGTCGAGTATCTGGGATACCAAATCTACGAAGGGCGAATCGAACCATCGTCGCAGAAAGTGGAAAAGGTAAGAAGTTTTCCCGTACCGACGAATGTGAAACAGCTTCAGCGTTTTTACGGTTTAGCCAATTATTTCCGGAAATTTATTCCTGATTTTGCGAATATGATGAGGCCATTATCGATGTTGTTAAAAAAGGAAGTTGAATTTATTTTCGAACGTAGTGCAATGGAATCATTTGAGAGAGTGAAGCGAATGCTAACGGAATATCCAGTTTTGCACATTTTTAAATTAGGTCGTAAAACAGAAGTGCATACGGATGCAAGCAAAGACGCCTTGGCAGGGATTTTGATGCAGTATGATGATGAAGGAAAGTGTCATCCATGTTATTTTTATAGCCGGTTGACAAACGCAGCGGAAAAGAATTATCATTCTTTTGAATTAGAAGGATTAGCAGTGGTTGAATCTCTCAAAAAGTTTAGATGCTACTTGTTAGGTCAAAAGTTTAGTGTCGTTACGGATTGCGTGGCATTCAAGCAAGCATTAAGCAAGAATGTAGTCAATGCAAGAGTTAGTAGATGGCTTGTCGTATTAGCCGAGTTTGATTTTGATATTGAACATCGACCCGCTGAGAGAATGCAACATGTAGATGCATTATCACGAGTAAGTGTGTTAAAGATATCGGTATTGATTTGTAAGAAGATGATTAAGGCTCAAAAAGAAGACGAAAAATGTTGTGAAATAGTACAAACTATAGAGCATGGAGGAAACTGTGGTAATTTCGTATTTGATAATGGATTACTTTATAAAGAAACAGGCGGACACAAAAGAATTTACGTACCACGTTCCATGGAAGTAGAAATAGTTAGGCGTGCGCATGAACAAGGACATTTTGGAGTGAAGAAAACTATGGAGCGGTTAAAGGAAGAATATTACATTCCGAATGTTGAAGAAAAGATTAATGACTGTATTAACAATTATGTTGAGTGCATTTTGAGTGAGAAGAAGCGAGGAAAGGCGGAAGGTCATTTACAGCCAATTCCTAAGGGCGATGTACCGTTAGATACTTTTCATATGGATCATTTGGGACCCATGCCTTCGACTCGAAAATCTTATAATTATATTTTGACTATTATTGATGCGTTCACCAAGTTTGTCTGGATGTTTCCGACAAAGACGACATCAGCGCAGGAAGTTTTGAAGAAATTGGAAGTAGTGGCTACTATGTTCGGAGATCCTAGGCGCATAATTTCTGACCGTGGAGCAGCGTTCGCGTCAGGAGCTTTTCAAAAATATTGTGAAGATCGTGGAATAGAGACACATACGATAGCGACAGGGATTCCTAGAGGTAATGGTCAAGTCGAACGAAATCATCGTGTGATCATACCGGTACTGACGAAACTTTCTATTAAGAATCCAGAAGAATGGCACAAATATGTCACTGACGTTCAGAAAGTATTGAATAATAGTTGGCAAAGAGCGATACAAACGACGCCATTTGAATTACTATTAGGAGTGAAAATGAGGACTAAAGAAAGTGTAGGATTAACTACTCTATTGGCAGAGGAGCTGCGAAATAATTTTCAAGAGGCCCGTAATGAATGGCGAAAATGTGCAAGGGATGGAATTCAGAAGATACAGGAAGAGAACAGGAAGTATTACAATCTTCGCAGAAGACCAGCACGAATCTATCAAGTGGGTGATATTGTAGCTCTGCCGGTAACACAATTTGTCACAGGAAAGAAGGTTAAGCAAAGGTTTTATGGTCCTTATGAAATAACTAAGAAAATGCCATATGGGCGATATGAGATAAGAAAATTAGATGATAGTGAGGAAGGTCCTAGAGTGACCACTAGTGCTGCGGATGCGTTAAAGCCATGGGAACATTCGGGACGAATGTAGGTCAGGAAAGGCCGTGTGGGAATGGGTTCGACAACCCTGGTATAATTTGTCAATTGGGAACGAAATGAAATTTTCTTCGAGTGTAAGAGTGTGAGGGGTAGCAGTAGCAATCGGGAAGTCGAAGCGAACAGTCAATAAACGAATTTCATGAACCTATACCCTTTCTACATATATTACACTATAATGTGACATATATTAGACAACGCCACTCTACGCCACTTCCATAATGGCATCAAGTCAAAAATTAAAATGATGAACATTTTCGGGAAGTTTTTTCAGTTCTTATTATATATTTTTGCAAAAAAATAACTTAACTCAAAATATTTAATAAATTATAAAGCTGAATAAATATCCTTTTTAAAATGTCTAAATTTATCAAAATCGGTTCATATTTGAAAAAGTTACAAAGGTTCAAAGTTTTCCAAAAAAGTTTAATTTTTTCTGCGTTTTTTTAACAAGTCTCGACTTTGAGAGGTCTTTTCTAGAGAACCAGAAAAGATAAAGAGCTCAAATTTGGTATTTTTCTTAGTTTAACCCTTAGTATTAAAACCTATTATTTGGAATTGCGCTATTACAAAGTTGATTTTTTGAATTTCATCCCGGCAAATGCCCATTGTGCACTGAGTCAGATGTCGAGAGTGACGCCTCAAGTTCATCTATGAACAGCTTTACGATGCTACGCTAAGCGTAAGCCTGGTCGACCATCCAAAAAGGCCACTACCACTAATAAACTCTGAATTTCGTTGCGACGGATATGGTGACAATAACATAGGAGCAGTTATATTATAGCTACTATTAACATCAACACCATATCCAGCGCAACGAAATTAGAAGCTCTTAAGACATTTATGAGAACGATGGATGTAGGTGTTATATTTCTGCAGGAAGTATATCATACAGATCTAGCGCTTCCAGGATACAATGTTTGGTCTAATGTTGACTCGTCGAGGAGGGGTACGGCGATCGCTTTACGGAACCATTTAAAATTTTCTCACGTCGAGCGCAGCTTAGACTCACGTCTGATCTGCGTTCGGTTGGAGAATATAGCCACCCTGTGTAATGTTTATGCTCCTTCGGGAAGCCAGCGTAGGGCGAAGCGGGAGGAATTTTTCAACCATACCGATGCGTTCTACCTGCGGAATGCATGTCCTCATGTCATTCTTGCGGGTGATTTCAACTGTGTGTTGAAATCGAAGGATGTCACGGGTGGGGGGAATTTCAGCCTTGCTCTGCAAAACGCCGTAAACATGGGTATGAGTGATAGCTGGGAGGCTCTCAGAGGCAACTCTGTGAAGTTTTCCTACATCACTAGTGGTTCGGGGTCACGCATCGATCGTTGTTATGTCTCCTCTTCGCTGGTAACACAGTTAAGGACTACCGATATGCATGTGCTCTCCTTTTTCGGATCACAAGGCACTCACAGTGCGCCTCTGCCTCCCAACCCCGCCTAATCGTTTGACCTAAACGATTACTGGCAGCTGAGGCCACGCGTTTTAACTGAAGGAAACCTGGAGGAGTTCAGATGCAAGTGGAATAACTGGACTAAACAGTGTCGAAACTACGGCACGTGGATTTCGTGGTGGGTGGAGTTCGCGATGCTTTAAATAAAATCATTTTTCCGCTGGACTATTAAACTATTAAAACAAATGAGAGATTCCGAAGTTTCCACTTGCACCACGAACTCCTCTACAGAGGGTTGAAGTCCTCATACGAGCGATATCTGTCTGATCCTTACGAGTTGACGAATATCAATCGTATAAAAGGTAAAATGCTTCTCCTTCAGAGACGTTTTTCCGAGGACTTCAAACGTATCAATGAAACCCGCGTATGTGGCGAAAACATTTCGACCTTCCAGCTTGAGGAAAGGAGGAGGAGGCGAACTGTGATCGAAAAACTAAACATTGAAGACGGGACATCCTTAACTGATAAAGACGCGATAAATGTTCACATTAGGACCTTCTTTTTAGAGCTATACACCACAGACAACACAGACAACACACAAACAGACGACACATTTACATGCACACGCGTCATTCCTGAGGATTGTGAGATCCTGGTGAGATCCTCTATGCGATCAAAAACTGGGAGACTGGGCTCGAAAGTCCCCTGGCCCGAATGGAATACCCAAAGAGTTTTATCTCCGCGCGTTCGACGTCATCGAGCGCGAGCTTGGGCTCGTGATCAATGAGGCACTCCGCGCAGAAATTCTTCGAAGCTTCGTCGACGGGGTCATAGTGCTGGTGAGGAAAAAGGGGAGATACCATGTCTTCAATTCGACCTATATCACTCCTTAACACAGACTGCAAGCTTTTGTCGAAGGTTGTTAAACCCCGTCTCGATTGTATAATCGAGAACTGGGGAATAATCTCGACAGCGCAGAAGTGTTGCAACAAACATTGTAACATTTTTCAAGCTGTACTCTCTGTTAAGGAGAGGGTGGTTGATTTGAAGATGAAACGCAAGTGTGGTAAACTCATCTCCTTTGATCTTTCGCAGGCATTCGATCGCGTCGATAGAGGCTTCCTCTTTAATAACATGATCTCTATGGGTTTTAATCCTAGGCTGGTGAGGCTTTTGAGAAGGTTTGGTGATCAGTCTTCCTCCCGTCCCGCTGCGCAAAGCGATCGAAAACTTCTCAAACTCAAACTGCAAACATATTTCACAGCCCATGGCCCATGGCTGTGAAATATTTCGCATTCAAAACTGTTGCAAAATTTATAAATGAAATATTTCAAAAGTTTCGGTGCTGAAAATTTTGGAATGAAATATTTCTTCGATCGGAATCCAAGCGTTTTTCCTGACATTTCTGCTCGCTTTTTCGATCCCCGCTCGACAAAATCGAGCAGTTTTGTAGCTCGGATTTTCGATCGCTTTCCGCCAAAAGCGATCGAAAAAGCGAGCAGAAATGTCAGGGAAAACGCTTGGATTCCGATCGAAGAAATATATCAATCCAAAAATTTCAGCGTTGAAAATTTCGAAATATTTCATTTATAAATTTGCAACAAGTTTGAATGCGAAATATTTCACAGCCATGGGCTGTGAAATATGTTTGCAGTTTGAGATAGAGAAGTTTTCGATCGCTTTGCGCAGCGGGTCGCTTTTGGCGGAAAGCGATCGAAAATCCGAGCTACAAAACTGCTCGATTTTGTCGTGCGGGGTATCGTAATCAACGGATCCCTATCTCCCCCCCCGCACGACAAAATCTAGCAGTTTTGTAGCTCGGATTTTCGATCGCTTTCCCCCGCACGACAAAATCGAGCAGTTTTGTAGCTCGGATTTTCGATCGCTTTTCGCCAAAAGCGATCGAAAAAGCGAGCAGAAATGTCAGGGAAATCGCTTGGATTCCGCAAGGTGGATTAAAAATATCAGGTGGTGGATTAGGGCCTTTGGGGGGTCGCCATAGTTGAGGGACTTTACGTCATTTTTGAACCGTTAACCATTGGTTTCCGCACACAAAGCTTAGCAAATAGAACAGATTTCTTTGTTATTATGTGCATTGTTGTGTGTCTATTGATTTTATCGAAAAAATGAGATATATTAACAAAAGATTTGATGATTTGTTTACGCACGACATATAAAATCATGTGAGTATGAGTTCTAATCTCACATAAATTGTCCATGCGGCTCGTAGATAATAAGGAATCAATGTGAAAATTGAAAAAAATAATGTTTTCTCAATTTTTATCTAAAAAATGTCGAAAACACAATGAATTATAGAATAAATTCACGGAATAAAACAAAATAACACACTTTAATCCATGTTCTAATGTTTAATAAGAACTCACAAAGTCCAAAATATATTTTTAAAGAATATTTAATCGAAAAAATGGGGTTGATAAATTATATGAACAAATTCGATAAATGTAAACAAAGTTTGAATCCTGGGGACCTTACGTCAAGTGACGAATTGTCAAAATGCACTAGAGTCCACCACCTGATATTTTTAAATCCACCTTGTGGATTCCGATCGAAGAAATATTTCAATCCTAAAATTCAGCGCTGAAAATTTCGAAATATTTCATTTATAAAATTGTAACAATTCCGCACGACAAAATCGAGCAGGTTTGTAGCTCGGATTTTCAATCGCTTTCCGCCAAAAGCGATCGAAAAAGCGAGCAGAAATGTCAGGAAAAACGCTTGGATTCCGATCGAAGAAATATTTCATTCTAAAATTTTCAGCGCCGAAACTTTTGAAATATTTCATTTATAAATTTTGCAACAGTTTTGAATGCGAAATATTTCACAGCCATGGGCCATGGGCTGTGAAATATGTTTGCAGTTTGAGAAGTTTTCGATCGCTTTGCGCAGCGGGCCGCCAAAAGCGATCGAAAAAGCGAGCAGAAATGTCAGGGAAAACGCTTGGATTCCGATCGAAGAAATATATCAATCCAAAAATTTCAGCGCTGAAAATTTCGCAATATTTCATTTATAAATTTGCTACAACCCGCTGCGCAAATTCGAGCAGTTTTCTGCGTAGTTTTTTGCGTCGTTTTGTGTCAAAAAATACGCAAAAAAATACGCTAGACTTCAGCCAAAACTACGATAGCCAGCGTTTTTATTGCACTTCCTCCTCTTCCTCTTACTCCCACTCCCCTCCCTGCCTTGCCTTATACTTGCGCTTCAGCCCGTGCCTTTCGCCGTCAGCTGATTGTGTGTATGCGTTGGTGTATATGTAAATTGCGGTTTATTTATTTATTGAAGATAATTGCGTGGCGCGCGCAGGGGCCTTTGCAATATTAAAATAAAGTAATACTTAAAATAACCTTACTTGCTATATATTTGAAAACAGACATGAACATTTAAACGTGGCAACTGTAATGTTGAAGTCAAAAAAGCAGTAGAACTTATTGAAAGCTTTACACATTGAAATAATTGGATCATGAGCTCCTCTGGAAGTACGGGCCCGGTCTATTTTGATCAGAAAATTTCGAGGACGTAGCGCGTGGTCAGGGGCGTACAAATTTATTTTAAGAAGAAGCTCGGGAGCATCAATTTCGCCTTTTATTAATTTTGCTACAAAAACTGCTTGTGCTACCTCCCTACGTCTCTCTAAGGACTGCAATCCTAGAAGAAGCCGTCTAGTTTGATAGGTTAGAGGCTGGTCCATGTTCCACCGTAAGGTTCTTATAGCTATTTTTGTGAATTTTTTCTGAATTCGCTCAATTCGTGTGGACCAGTTGTTAGTGTGCGGAGACCATGTTACAACATTAAATTCAAGTACGGACCGGACTAACGCGACAAACAGTTGTTTTAAACAGAAAGGGTCATTAAAATCAGATGTCAGACGATGAATAAAACCAAGCTGCCGATATGCTTTGTCGATGACGTACGAATATTGTTGACGGAAGGAGAGTGCTGAGTCAAGAATAGTGCCGAGGTCCTTAGTTTCTATGTTACGTGGGATTATACACGAGTCAAGATTATAGTCTCGCTTGATAGGGTCTTTTTTACGAGTAAAACTAATCACGCAACACTTATTGACACACAAGGATAGCGAGTTCGCAGAGCACCAATTGCTAAATACGTCTAGGCTGTGCTGGAGAGTCGAGCTGTCCGAATCATTTCTAATGGTCGCATAAATCTTGATATGTAATGTGATATGATATGATATGTGTATTGTAATTGGTGGGTGTTAGCATTTATTTATTCGTGTGTGACCTTGACGATGCGGGAGAAGCTGGTTCATTTTGGGATTTAAAGTGTTATCGGTGTATTGATGGTTTATATTATTTCGTGCCGCTGCTGATGAGACCATTCGATGCCCCTGCCAATTGAGAGTGAAGAAGCCTATTTCAAACAAGCGTACGTCTAACACTAATCTAATATTTTTTTAATTTGAACATGTTTGATGCTTCAACGACCTTCTAAGCATCGTGTAGCACAATGTATAGCGGCAATAATTTTTTTTTTTAATGTGCCAAAATCTGTTTCGAGTTTTCGGGTTGCGACACACACACAATGCGGGGAAAGTGACCGTCCACTCTATCATGCCGCAATTCCCCTCCCCTCCCGGTGCTTTGGATGGGGATGTGCTACAAATTAAGCCAGCAATTCTACCGATAAGGTAGCGGAAATCGATCGTGCGTGTACGCGCGTTCGGGGGTGCGTTCTAGCGTACGCGCGTGCATGCGTGCGAGCGCGTGTGTGTGTGTGCGTGCGGGAACCCCAAAACTGTTTGATTCTGATGCGTGCATTGTCACCGGCTGCGTCTACACACTCCATGCATTCTCAGAAAACGCACTGTACGCCGCCCGGTCGATTACCGCTACCTAGGAGACAATACAACCATTTAATTGGCACCACCATCTTTGCGACCGGTTCTGCTGTTGGGGGTATTAAAAAGACAAACGATCGAAGCAAACGTGTATGTGATATGTTGGACATTTATTTCTAATTCAGCTAGCGGACGCAAGTGGAAACAACATTTTGAATTGAATCCATACAAAAGAGGATTCTGGATTTGTTTATTACGGTGCGCGTATGGTGCTGCACCTGTCCGTCCAGAATCTGGTGGCTTGTTGGTTTTGAGTCGGTATCATGACGCCGTGCGACCGGCACTGCCTTGGAATGGGTTCGGATCGGTAGGTTCATGTTTTGGTCGAGTGCATTCCGTGCATTTGTCGCGCCACAGCGGTAGACCCGGCAGCACCAAAGTCAAAACAAAAACCTTCCCCGAGTGTGGACTGCTATGCTAAGTTCTTCCTCTTATTATTATTATTATTATTATTATTGACATAATGGCCTACGCGATCATGCCGACCTTTTCAGGACTTGAGTACCACGTCGCCGGATAGTCAGCCCTTGCTACGGCGGACGGTTCATACGCGGTTAGAATCCACGACGGGCATGCTGTTAAGATGTGCGGAATGGTGGCGGTGCCGCGGGCCCGCTCCTATCCAGCGGGCAACTTGCATACTGCCACACTGTATCCTGCCAGATGCATACGCTGCAGGCAGGGGGAAGGATGCAGCTCCACAATAAAAAAAAAACACCGTCATGAACACCTTCCTTTCTTTGCTCGATGGATCATAACATTCCGGAAGAATACACATTTGGCGACAGTGTTGCACACACACGCACACTCACACCCTTGCGCAGACGGCTCAGCCTATCTATGTAATCTACGACATACGAAAGGAAAAGCATAGTGTCACATAAAGTTATGCTTTATGCAATTAGATTTAAGCTTTCCTATGCACGGCCATGGCCACCTGTGTTACGTGCGCTACTTGGGAATAGGGTTCTGCGCGTTGCACAGCAAACCCTCCAGCGCGAGCTAGCGATTCGTTAGTTATTTTTACATTGCAGCAATTGAACTCATTGCGCTTTTTTGGTTTGATTTGTGAAAATGCAACTTCATCGCCGCAATGTTTGTTAAAGGTTTTTTTGAGCGTCACAACAGCTCGCGAGCATTGACCACACGCGTGAAAGAGATAGCGCTATGGAGGGAAAAAGCACGGACGACGGCCGACAGCGATTGGCCGTCTGACGCACCAACACATCCAAACCTTCAGCAGCGCGCTCAGGCGAGGGGTATGAGACGGAGCCAGGGACGGGTAGCTTGAAACGCTGCTCGACAAATTTGCCGCATGAGGGAAAAAGAAGGCATGAGAAAATGCGCGAAAGGGAATGATTTCTTCCGTCGCTTTGCACAGGGGGAATTTTGAATGCGAAATATTTCACAGCCATGCTGTGAAATATGTTTGCAGTTTGAGTTTGAGAAGTTTTCGATCGCTTTGCGCAGCGGGCCTATTTCCATCCGACGATCCGTTCGTCAGGGGGATCCACTTTCCATGCACCTTTTCATCCTATACCTTCATCCCCTCATCACCAGACTAGAAGGCATATGCTGCGACCAGGATGACCTGGTCAATGCGTACGCTGACGACATCTCGGTGGTGACTACCTCATCCCAAAAAAATCGAGTTGGTGCGTGAGGCTTTTGAAGCGTTTGGTAGAGTCTCCGGAGCCCGCCTCAACGTCGACCAAATTATCGCGCTCGACGTGGGATACACCACATCAAATGCCATTCAGGTCCCTTGGCTTCGTACCGTGGAGAGGCTTAGGCTCCTCGGTATATTGTTTAGCAACAATGTACGAGAAGCTATGAGCCTCAACTGGGACCTGTTGATCCACCATTTACGGCAGCTGGTGTGGCTTCATCGCGTGAGGGACTTGAATGTGGAGCAGAAGGTTGTTCTGCTGAACACCTTCCTACTCCCCTAGCTGTGGTTTGTTGCATCGGTTGGTGGCGCCCATGCAATGGACAAAGCGAAGGTGACCTGCACCGTGAACTCGTTCCTCTGGGATGGATCCGGAGGCTTCCGAGTCCCACTGCAGCAACTGGCGCTGCCTCGTAACCGTGGTGGGCTTAACCTTCACCTTCCTGCCATCATGGCCAAGGCGCTGTTGACGAACCGGTATGTTGCGGAACAGGGGTGTCTACGAGTCGGAGGTCAGCACATTTCTTGTGCTGGGAATCCTCCGAACATCGCCGCTGTTTCGTCAACGTACCCGTGTCTGCGTATCGTCATACAGCAACGACACACTGGATTCGCCAAACACTGATGGATTTTTAAAGGCTACCTTCGGCTAGAGTTGCACTTCCGTCAGTGAATTGGCGGCTACTCTGGCGCAATATTCATTGTTCCTGTTTATCGTCCCTTCAACGCAGCACGCTCTTCTTGCTAATAAACTTGAAGTTGCTGATGCTTGGCAGATTCTGCACCAGCGAATTAGCGTTGTAATTTCAGGGTGTTCGTCTTCGTCAACGTTATTGTTCGGTTTGTTGCGTTTGCCTGTATTAAATGACATTAGAGCAGGTAAACGCAGCCATATCCTAAGTTTGTTTGCGAACTATGCAATCCACATTATTGGAAACAATGATGCTGTGATTGACATAGAAGCTTTGCGTTGTTCATTGTAAATATTCATGTTAAATAGAACCTAAGCACGTTTTTTATAAAACATTAAAAAAAGTAAAACAAATTACTCGTTTTTAACAAAAACAACCAATTAACAACAAATAAAAAACAAAAACTTGCGTTACCATTTCTTATCTTAGTTCACAAACACTGCACTTTCTTAAAATGTAGTTGCACATTCCTTAAAGCTTTTCACATATTTCACAAAACATTGTATAACTAGGAAAACTTTAAATATCGAACGCTTAAATTTATTTAAGCGTTCGATATTGTAAGTTTTCCTAGTTATACAATGTTGCTTTTGTTATGTTTGTTTACATCATTGAAAACACTTGTTTTACGCACACGCTAGTAGATTAAAGATAGAAAATTTTCCAAGTGTCAGCTTGTTTGCGTCGCTAAAAAAATTATCACGTTAGTCTGTGTGAGAAAGCTCGGGGTGCTGAGATCATAAGTTGTAAAAGCGCGGCAGGGGAACGCACATGCAGCGACGAGCACACCAAACTGAGTACGCTGGCTAAATTTTAACGCACACACCCACTGTTGCCAAAGCAGTTGTGACAGCCGAACTAGACCACCACGATCAGCCAGGTTGAAGCCACTCCCGAATATTGAGAGAATTAAAGCGAGTGGCGCCACGAGAAGATGATGTCAGTTTCGATCAATAATCGGAAGAAAGAGCATGGGCTTTCTTTTAACGCGCGTGTGCGCTATAGTAAAATACAGTAGAGCGTCGATTATCCGGGCAGCTCGGGTCCGGACGGTTGCCGGTTAATCGACTTGCACGGATAATGGTCCAAGAAATGTCAAACGCATATAAAATAAATGAAATTCACTAGTTTTATGATTAATTATCCTGGAATCAATCGATTAATCGTTAGTAGAATATTATTTTAATCAATAACTGTAGGTTTAACAACTGTTCATGAACAAAAATGAATTTCCAAAATACCACTAGACACTACAGAGCTGCATAAGAAACTGGTTACCCACTTGACTATCGCTGCAAACATTCGCTGTACGCATGAACAGCTGTCAGATTTATGCGCACGGTTAAGCCACCTGCCGGTTAATCCGTCCCCGGATAATCGACGTTCTACTGTAAATACTTTTGCTGGATTATGGCAAGGAGCGAGATAAGTGCGAGTCTTTTATTTTATCACTAGTGCGTTGTTAACACTCTGAGCGTTGTGTGGCTCGGTTTGGAATCACAGCTTTGTTCACTCTCCTTTTATGTCAGGGGTCTCCAAACTACGGCCTCCAAGCATGCGGCCCTCAAGAGCTTATAATGCGACTGCTTATAATGCTTATAATATGACTTTGCCAGAGTTAATATAAATATTACGTTATTATGACTTTTTCACATAGAATTGCATTTTTTACTTTTCTTAGACAAAAATCAAGCATTGGTAACTCGAAGCTGTACAAGTAACGTTAGTATTTTGTTATAAAAACGAGATTTAAACGTTCAATCATCATTAAAAGGTAGCGTCAGGCCGCGGGGCCATGGGGATTCTCAACGCTCATTTTCTCAAGCACTCATGAGTGCTTTAGAGGAATCCTCGTTCTCAGCATTTGTCGAATCGGAAAAAAATCGGTTTTGAGAATCTTTGAGAATTTTTGAGAAAGTTGAAGAAGCGCAGCGATCGGCTATCTGAAATATGAGCAATTGTGCTATTTGGTTTTCGGTAATCACTTTGTAAAATGTATTCAATGTTTATAATTGAAATTTCTGTTTAAAAATATGCGATCAAAAACATATTTCCTATTTAAAGCTCCAACTAAAGCTTGATTGGCAATATAAGTTTCTCAGAGTGAGAAAAACTGACGACGGCCACGGGCTCGCGTCTGTGAACAAGTTTTGAGTGCTTGAGAAACTTAAATGAGTGCTTGAGAACGTTTTCTCAGCTTGAGAAAGCCCCGTGGCCCCGCGGCCATATGTGAGGATTGGAAAGAGAGTGGACGATCGTAAGCCAATGAAACGCTCTCATCGCTCTCCTATCTTGCACTGTGTTCTCCGCAGAAAGCTAATGCAAAATACCAGCGCCCAGAGTGTTAAATTTGTGCGCTTTTATGTCACACTGTACGGGGAATGCTTTATCTCCAGCAATGTGCACAATTTAAAGCATGTATACGATGACGACGAATATTCAATCAACGTTTACGAAAGTGCACTTCAAGTGATAAAACATTTAATACGCACAGGCAACAACATCATGCCACAGGTTATAAACCGCATTGAAGAAATAGCAAGAATGCTTAACGAGCACCTCGCAACAGTTGCTCAGGATTTACAACAATAACCTGCTATCGTAAATAAAGGAAGTGGCGTGAATGTACACCTAAGAAAAAACTTTACGCTATAAAAGGGACAGCGCGATCAATGGTTCATGCAAAATAATGATATTATCTATGAATTTTCTAATGCAACGCTATTCGATTCAAAAGCTACTGTAGAAGGCCAGTATATTTTCTCAAACAAAGGTCCTATTTCATGAAACCATGTAACTCCGCATTGTTGCATATTTATGCTACAAAACTGAACGACATTTCTACCAACACGCATATGGTTTCAGTTGATGAGATCAAATGCAAGCTGGTTACAATCAACCTTGACGAAGACAGCATGCTAGTAATTCCATTATTGCACACATTAGATAATTAGCTTGTATTAATATAAATAGAATTAGACCATATGAATTTAGCTTGCATTAATGAATAAAATTAGACCATATAGATGATATTTAAGTATGTCGTTTTTTGTTGATCGTGTATTAGAACTGTACACAAAAATAAATATGAACAAGAAGCATGTAACACAAAACATAATAAAATAACTTCGGTCACGCGCCAGCCCTTCCGAGAGCCCTGCTCAATCAACTGCTCTCTACTTTCGTCCTCAGCGCACGAAACATACTCAGCTGCATCCGTTTAGAATAGACTAGCATATTGCAATACAGAAACTGCATTTGCACATTTTGTCACGTACGTACAATCATGTTAAATATGATTTGTTGTCTTGCATGTGTGTGATTTTGTAGAAATAAAAATGAACGAATGAAAATTAACAAAACTTGTTTAAACGCCTTTTTTCTGTTTTTTAATACTTTCATAAAGTTCACATATCAACTTAAAACTACTACGTAGAATTCTATTTATCTGCATCCAAGTCTTTTTCTACGAGAAAAAAACCGTTTATATACTATGCCGTTAGGTAGCAAACTCCTGCTTAAGCAGCTTGTTTGTCTATACGCCAGTATATTCACTTGATTTTTAGCATGTTGTAGTTCTTTTTTCAACAAACCTCGTTATATCAGCATCTGTACACGTATTGAATTCGGTACTTCCTACTGCTTTGAATAATCTCAAAATATTGGTCTGCGCTGCCATTGCTATTTTTCTTACGCCTAGTCTTGATACCCCCTTCCAGCTGCATTCGGAAACGAATTTGCGATTCAACACTAGATCAAGCGTGCAAGCGATTTTCAACATTGAGCTGATGTACGGATGCATTAATTCCCTACTTCATATTGTTTATATAATCGTCACTTGCCAATGCATTTTCAAATACAGATAGCTCTTCAGCAGAAGATATTTTGTTGAGAGTAAACTCTTTATTATCGTTCCTACGATCCACACATTGATGATTGCAGACACAATTGTGTCAACCATGGCTAACTTTTTTTCAAGTTGGGCGCACATAACATTCTGCTCTTTTTGTTCGCGTCTTATTTCTTCAACGTTTAAAAAAAATCGTCGATTCTTACATGCATTCGATGTAGCATTGTATCCTCATAGCATAATAGCATAATATCCTCATTTGGAACTGATGGCTTAGATTGTGTGCAACTTGGTTCGAGAGGGTTTAATTCGGTCGATGTGTTTGGTCTCTCGTTCCTGGATGGCAAGGTATACAAAGCCGGCGTTTCTGTAAAAATATGTTTAGACAGAAAAAGAAAATTACCAAACTGCTTGCCTCAGTTACGCGGTTTAGTAGTATGCAACAATTACTTACCCATCGCTTGTCGTTTCAAAGGAGGCTGCCCTGACATATTACCACCGACCAAATCAAAGGAGGCAAAGCAGTTTATGATCATCGGTAATGCGGATGAAGAAGACAGCAACCAGAGCAGAAATATCATCATTGGACAGCAGCGATCAATATCGGTAATGCGGATGAAGAAGACAGCAGCGCGCGCCACACAAGTGTATCAAACCAACACCATACCATCCCTCTCCCTTGTCACATATCAAGAATGGTATTGCAATACACGTATATCGTATCCAATTGAAAGAGTAAAGGTGAGAGCAAAGGTTAATGAGCTGTTTTCCTCCATGTGCAGAAACGCAATAATATGAGGGCGTTTTTTCTATACCCGTTAAAAATTGCGAGGGTAGCGTGTGGTATCATCTGCTCGAGGTCTTTTAGTATATGAAGACTATACATATATACTATATATAGCATTTGTGCTTACCCGCCATGCAATTCCCGCCATGCAATTGACAGCGATATGCGAGGGCGCGCGAGGGCTCGCACGCCATACAAGTTCACCGCACCAGAGCCCTCGCATTACAGGGTTTACCTAGCCAATCAGGCATCGCCAAAGCGTTATCGGGCGCCGTAAATACTTATTCAGGCAACGTAAACCCTCAATCGGGCACTGTCATTTCTATTCGGGCCCTGTTCAGTATGAATCGGGCAAAGTCAAGAATGAAAGCGTCCTACTCTGTCAAATCGGTGGCTCCGGTGTATAAGATCCATTAAGCCGTTAAATGATGATGATGATAAGTCCCACCTCTTTCCCCAACATAGGTTTGAGAAGGACGGAAGTATCTTTACGATAATATTACTCTGATAGGTATATAAAATATTTTGTACGAGCAAGTGGTGGCATCGGAAAACTCTCAGAGGAACTGTTCGAGTCATACACACACCCAAGATGACCAACATAGCTTCATCAAGAAAAAACGGGTCATACTCCATCGAATACAATGGTATTCCCTAGCATCCTTTACGTAGCCCGCCAAGAACCATTAAATGGATCTGGCGCACCACTTATCAGGACACAACTGCGACATGCATATGGCCAGTTCCACTAGTGCCAACCGCTGGCCCCAGGGTCTCTGGCACCAATGACAGGCTCCAGGGCACTACCTTCCGAAGCAGGAGAATCTAATGTATCCCTTACGTAGCTCGCCAAGAACCAACTAATGGATCCGGCGCACTACTTATCAGAACACAACTGCAACATGCATATGGCCAGTTCCACTAGTCCCAATGATAGGCTCTAGGGCACTACCTTCCGAAGCAGGTGAACCTAATGTATCTGGATTTGGCCACTTACAATCATCAATGAGTGAATCCTGTTGTGACCTCCCAGACCTTGTGCAAACCGTAAATTCCCCCAAATAGATCCCGAATATCCACTTGTACGCGCGCGTGTCTCAAACCTATGTTGACTCTTTCTTATATTTTTTTCTAATTTTAATTATAGTATATAAAGAAAAATCTTATCATCATCATAAAGATCGTGATGACAACTGCAGTTACACATTTAATAATGACATGGGATATCTACACATATTTCACATTATACAGTTTGTTCAACATATATGACGCACTTACGTTTGAAATCCGGCAAGCTTCTCGCATTCTTAATTTCATCTGGTAGACTGTTGCACCGTTGAATCCCTTTGAAAAACAAAGAGTTTCTGGCACTTAGGGAATGCAAGTTAGGTACCCTTGGCTCATTTGCCCTGCGTGTGTGGTGCCGATGGATATCGGACCCCCGAACTATGCTCTCCCCCAGGTACCCAGGCAACAGGCCCTTTAACATTTTATATATGAAAGTCATGGTCTGGTACACAATCCGCTGCTCTACTGACATCCATTGAAGAATATTCAGCATAACCGCGGACGGCGTACGACGACGCAGTTTGCAGTTTGAGTTTGAGAAGTTTTCGATCGCTTTGCGCAGCGGGCCTATTTCCATCCGACGATCCGTTCGTCAGGGGGATCCACTTTCCATGCACCTTTTCATCCTATACCTTCATCCCCTCATCACCAGACTAGAAGGCATATGCTGCGACCAGGATGACCTGGTCAATGCGTACGCTGACGACATCTCGGTGGTGACTACCTCATCCCAAAAAAATCGAGTTGGTGCGTGAGGCTTTTGAAGCGTTTGGTAGAGTCTCCGGAGTCGACCAAATTATCGCGCTCGACGTGGGATACACCACATCAAATGCCATTCAGGTCCCTTGGCTTCGTACCGTGGAGAGGCTTAGGCTCCTCGGTATATTGTTTAGCAACAATGTACGAGAAGCTATGAGCCTCAACTGGGACCTGTTGATCCACCATTTACGGCAGCTGGTGTGGCTTCATCGCGTGAGGGACTTGAATGTGGAGCAGAAGGTTGTTCTGCTGAACACCTTCCTACTCCCCTAGCTGTGGTTTGTTGCAACGGTTGGTGGCGCCCATGCAATGGACAAAGCGAAGGTGACCTGCACCGTGAACTCGTTCCTCTGGGATGGATCCGGAGGCTTCCGAGTCCCACTGCAGCAACTGGCGCTGCCTCGTAACCGTGGTGGGCTTAACCTTCACCTTCCTGCCATCATGGCCAAGGCGCTGTTGACGAACCGGTATGTTGCGGAACAGGGGTGTCTACGAGTCGGAGGTCAGCACATTTCTTGTGCTGGGAATCCTCCGAACATCGCCGCTGTTTCGTCAACGTACCCGTGTCTGCGTATCGTCATACAGCAACGACACACTGGATTCGCCAAACACTGATGGATTTTTAAAGGCTACCTTCGGCTAGAGTTGCACTTCCGTCAGTGAATTGGCGGCTACTCTGGCGCAATATTCATTGTTCCTGTTTATCGTCCCTTCAACGCAGCACGCTCTTCTTGCTAATAAACTTGAAGTTGCTGATGCTTGGCAGATTCTGCACCAGCGAATTAGCGTTGTAATTTCAGGGTGTTCGTCTTCGTCAACGTTATTGTTCGGTTTGTTGCGTTTGCCTGTATTAAATGGCATTAGAGCAGGTAAACGCAGCCATATCCTAAGTTTGTTTGCGAACTATGCAATCCACATTATTGGAAACAATGATGCTGTGATTGACATAGAAGTTTTGCGTTGTTCATTGTAAATATGAATGTTAAATAGAACCTAAGCACGTTTTTTATAAAACATTTAAAAAAGTAAAACAAATTACTCGTTTTTAACAAAAACAACCAATTAACAACAAATAAAAAACAAAAACTTGCGTTACCATTTCTTATCTTAGTTCACAAACACTGCACTTTCTTAAAATGTAGTTGCACATTCCTTAAAGCTTTTCACATATTTCACAAAACATTGTATAACTAGGAAAACTTTAAATATCGAACGCTTAAATTTATTTAAGCGTTCGATATTGTAAGTTTTCCTAGTTATACAATGTTGCTTTTGTTATGTTTGTTTACATCATTGAAAACACTTGTTTTACGCACACGCTAGTAGATTAAAGATAGAAAATTTTCCAAGTGTCAGCTTGTTTGCGTCGCTAAAAAAATTATCACGTTAGTCTGTGTGAGAAAGCTCGGGGTGCTGAGATCATAAGTTGTAAAAGCGCGGCAGGGGAACGCACATGCAGCGACGAGCACACCAAACTGAGTACGCTGGCTAAATTTTAACGCACACACCCACTGTTGCCAAAGCAGTTGTGACAGCCGAACTAGACCACCACGATCAGCCAGGTTGAAGCCACTCCCGAATATTGAGAGAATTAAAGCGAGTGGCGCCACGAGAAGATGATGTCAGTTTCGATCAATAATCGGAAGAAAGAGCATGGGCTTTCTTTTAACGCGCGTGTGCGCTATAGTAAAATACAGTAGAGCGTCGATTATCCGGGCAGCTCGGGTCCGGACGGTTGCCGGTTAATCGACTTGCACGGATAATGGTCCAAGAAATGTCAAACGCATATAAAATAAATGAAATTCACTAGTTTTATGATTAATTATCCTGGAATCAATCGATTAATCGTTAGTAGAATATTATTTTAATCAATAACTGTAGGTTTAACAACTGTTCATGAACAAAAATGAATTTCCAAAATACCACTAGACACTACAGAGCTGCATAAGAAACTGGTTACCCACTTGACTATCGCTGCAAACATTCGCTGTACGCATGAACAGCTGTCAGATTTATGCGCACGGTTAAGCCACCTGCCGGTTAATCCGTCCCCGGATAATCGACGTTCTACTGTAAATACTTTTGCTGGATTATGGCAAGGAGCGAGATAAGTGCGAGTCTTTTATTTTATCACTAGTGCGTTGTTAACACTCTGAGCGTTGTGTGGCTCGGTTTGGAATCACAGCTTTGTTCACTCTCCTTTTATGTCAGGGGTCTCCAAACTACGGCCTCCAAGCATGCGGCCCTCAAGAGCTTATAATGCGACTGCTTATAATGCTTATAATATGACTTTGCCAGAGTTAATATAAATATTACGTTATTATGACTTTTTCACATAGAATTGCATTTTTTACTTTTCTTAGACAAAAATCAAGCATTGGTAACTCGAAGCTGTACAAGTAACGTTAGTATTTTGTTATAAAAACGAGATTTAAACGTTCAATCATCATTAAAAGGTAGCGTCAGGCCGCGGGGCCATGGGGATTCTCAACGCTCATTTTCTCAAGCACTCATGAGTGCTTTAGAGGAATCCTCGTTCTCAGCATTTGTCGAATCGGAAAAAAATCGGTTTTGAGAATCTTTGAGAATTTTTGAGAAAGTTGAAGAAGCGCAGCGATCGGCTATCTGAAATATGAGCAATTGTGCTATTTGGTTTTCGGTAATCACTTTGTAAAATGTATTCAATGTTTATAATTGAAATTTCTGTTTAAAAATATGCGATCAAAAACATATTTCCTATTTAAAGCTCCAACTAAAGCTTGATTGGCAATATAAGTTTCTCAGAGTGAGAAAAACTGACGACGGCCACGGGCTCGCGTCTGTGAACAAGTTTTGAGTGCTTGAGAAACTTAAATGAGTGCTTGAGAACGTTTTCTCAGCTTGAGAAAGCCCCGTGGCCCCGCGGCCATATGTGAGGATTGGAAAGAGAGTGGACGATCGTAAGCCAATGAAACGCTCTCATCGCTCTCCTATCTTGCACTGTGTTCTCCGCAGAAAGCTAATGCAAAATACCAGCGCCCAGAGTGTTAAATTTGTGCGCTTTTATGTCACACTGTACGGGGAATGCTTTATCTCCAGCAATGTGCACAATTTAAAGCATGTATACGATGACGACGAATATTCAATCAACGTTTACGAAAGTGCACTTCAAGTGATAAAACATTTAATACGCACAGGCAACAACATCATGCCACAGGTTATAAACCGCATTGAAGAAATAGCAAGAATGCTTAACGAGCACCTCGCAACAGTTGCTCAGGATTTACAACAATAACCTGCTATCGTAAATAAAGGAAGTGGCGTGAATGTACACCTAAGAAAAAACTTTACGCTATAAAAGGGACAGCGCGATCAATGGTTCATGCAAAATAATGATATTATCTATGAATTTTCTAATGCAACGCTATTCGATTCAAAAGCTACTGTAGAAGGCCAGTATATTTTCTCAAACAAAGGTCCTATTTCATGAAACCATGTAACTCCGCATTGTTGCATATTTATGCTACAAAACTGAACGACATTTCTACCAACACGCATATGGTTTCAGTTGATGAGATCAAATGCAAGCTGGTTACAATCAACCTTGACGAAGACAGCATGCTAGTAATTCCATTATTGCACACATTAGATAATTAGCTTGTATTAATATAAATAGAATTAGACCATATGAATTTAGCTTGCATTAATGAATAAAATTAGACCATATAGATGATATTTAAGTATGTCGTTTTTTGTTGATCGTGTATTAGAACTGTACACAAAAATAAATATGAACAAGAAGCATGTAACACAAAACATAATAAAATAACTTCGGTCACGCGCCAGCCCTTCCGAGAGCCCTGCTCAATCAACTGCTCTCTACTTTCGTCCTCAGCGCACGAAACATACTCAGCTGCATCCGTTTAGAATAGACTAGCATATTGCAATACAGAAACTGCATTTGCACATTTTGTCACGTACGTACAATCATGTTAAATATGATTTGTTGTCTTGCATGTGTGTGATTTTGTAGAAATAAAAATGAACGAATGAAAATTAACAAAACTTGTTTAAACGCCTTTTTTCTGTTTTTTAATACTTTCATAAAGTTCACATATCAACTTAAAACTACTACGTAGAATTCTATTTATCTGCATCCAAGTCTTTTTCTACGAGAAAAAAACCGTTTATATACTATGCCGTTAGGTAGCAAACTCCTGCTTAAGCAGCTTGTTTGTCTATACGCCAGTATATTCACTTGATTTTTAGCATGTTGTAGTTCTTTTTTCAACAAACCTCGTTATATCAGCATCTGTACACGTATTGAATTCGGTACTTCCTACTGCTTTGAATAATCTCAAAATATTGGTCTGCGCTGCCATTGCTATTTTTCTTACGCCTAGTCTTGATACCCCCTTCCAGCTGCATTCGGAAACGAATTTGCGATTCAACACTAGATCAAGCGTGCAAGCGATTTTCAACATTGAGCTGATGTACGGATGCATTAATTCCCTACTTCATATTGTTTATATAATCGTCACTTGCCAATGCATTTTCAAATACAGATAGCTCTTCAGCAGAAGATATTTTGTTGAGAGTAAACTCTTTATTATCGTTCCTACGATCCACACATTGATGATTGCAGACACAATTGTGTCAACCATGGCTAACTTTTTTTCAAGTTGGGCGCACATAACATTCTGCTCTTTTTGTTCGCGTCTTATTTCTTCAACGTTTAAAAAAAATCGTCGATTCTTACATGCATTCGATGTAGCATTGTATCCTCATAGCATAATAGCATAATATCCTCATTTGGAACTGATGGCTTAGATTGTGTGCAACTTGGTTCGAGAGGGTTTAATTCGGTCGATGTGTTTGGTCTCTCGTTCCTGGATGGCAAGGTATACAAAGCCGGCGTTTCTGTAAAAATATGTTTAGACAGAAAAAGAAAATTACCAAACTGCTTGCCTCAGTTACGCGGTTTAGTAGTATGCAACAATTACTTACCCATCGCTTGTCGTTTCAAAGGAGGCTGCCCTGACATATTACCACCGACCAAATCAAAGGAGGCAAAGCAGTTTATGATCATCGGTAATGCGGATGAAGAAGACAGCAACCAGAGCAGAAATATCATCATTGGACAGCAGCGATCAATATCGGTAATGCGGATGAAGAAGACAGCAGCGCGCGCCACACAAGTGTATCAAACCAACACCATACCATCCCTCTCCCTTGTCACATATCAAGAATGGTATTGCAATACACGTATATCGTATCCAATTGAAAGAGTAAAGGTGAGAGCAAAGGTTAATGAGCTGTTTTCCTCCATGTGCAGAAACGCAATAATATGAGGGCGTTTTTTCTATACCCGTTAAAAATTGCGAGGGTAGCGTGTGGTATCATCTGCTCGAGGTCTTTTAGTATATGAAGACTATACATATATACTATATATAGCATTTGTGCTTACCCGCCATGCAATTCCCGCCATGCAATTGACAGCGATATGCGAGGGCGCGCGAGGGCTCGCACGCCATACAAGTTCACCGCACCAGAGCCCTCGCATTACAGGGTTTACCTAGCCAATCAGGCATCGCCAAAGCGTTATCGGGCGCCGTAAATACTTATTCAGGCAACGTAAACCCTCAATCGGGCACTGTCATTTCTATTCGGGCCCTGTTCAGTATGAATCGGGCAAAGTCAAGAATGAAAGCGTCCTACTCTGTCAAATCGGTGGCTCCGGTGTATAAGATCCATTAAGCCGTTAAATGATGATGATGATAAGTCCCACCTCTTTCCCCAACATAGGTTTGAGAAGGACGGAAGTATCTTTACGATAATATTACTCTGATAGGTATATTAAAATATTTTGTACGAGCAAGTGGTGGCATCGGAAAACTCTCAGAGGAACTGTTCGAGTCATACACACACCCAAGATGACCAACATAGCTTCATCAAGAAAAAACGGGTCATACTCCATCGAATACAATGGTATTCCCTAGCATCCTTTACGTAGCCCGCCAAGAACCATTAAATGGATCTGGCGCACCACTTATCAGGACACAACTGCGACATGCATATGGCCAGTTCCACTAGTGCCAACCGCTGGCCCCAGGGTCTCTGGCACCAATGACAGGCTCCAGGGCACTACCTTCCGAAGCAGGAGAATCTAATGTATCCCTTACGTAGCTCGCCAAGAACCAACTAATGGATCCGGCGCACTACTTATCAGAACACAACTGCAACATGCATATGGCCAGTTCCACTAGTCCCAATGATAGGCTCTAGGGCACTACCTTCCGAAGCAGGTGAACCTAATGTATCTGGATTTGGCCACTTACAATCATCAATGAGTGAATCCTGTTGTGACCTCCCAGACCTTGTGCAAACCGTAAATTCCCCCAAATAGATCCCGAATATCCACTTGTACGCGCGCGTGTCTCAAACCTATGTTGACTCTTTCTTATATTTTTTTCTAATTTTAATTATAGTATATAAAGAAAAATCTTATCATCATCATAAAGATCGTGATGACAACTGCAGTTACACATTTAATAATGACATGGGATATCTACACATATTTCACATTATACAGTTTGTTCAACATATATGACGCACTTACGTTTGAAATCCGGCAAGCTTCTCGCATTCTTAATTTCATCTGGTAGACTGTTGCACCGTTGAATCCCTTTGAAAAACAAAGAGTTTCTGGCACTTAGGGAATGCAAGTTAGGTACCCTTGGCTCATTTGCCCTGCGTGTGTGGTGCCGATGGATATCGGACCCCCGAACTATGCTCTCCCCCAGGTACCCAGGCAACAGGCCCTTTAACATTTTATATATGAAAGTCATGGTCTGGTACACAATCCGCTGCTCTACTGACATCCATTGAAGAATATTCAGCATAACCGCGGACGGCGTACGACGACCGCACCCCAGAATTAACCTCATAATCCGGTTTTGCAACCTTTGAAGTCTTTTGATTTGACCTTTGTTGCCAAGAAACAAAATGGATGAGCAGAAGTCAAAGTGTGGCGAGATCAATGATTTGTAGAGATGAACTTTCCCAAAAAAATCGAGATCCTTCGCCAATCTACTTATCACTCCACACTTCTTTGCCACTTTAGCGATGACCCAGTCAATGTGAGCGTGGAACTTCAACCTGTCGTCTAGGATAACTCCCAGGTATTTAGCCTGTCTAACTCTTTCGATTAGTTCCGAATTTATTACGATAGATGGAGGTTCTTCCAATACACCCGCAGACATCACCATGTAACAAGTCTTGTTAATGTTTAATGCCAGCTTTTTGTACTTCAGCCATCCATCCAGAGCGTTTAAATCGATATTCATCAGAGACTCTGCTTGCTTGATTTCTTTGTGCGAGGTGAACAAAACAGTATCGTCGGCAAAAAGATTGATCTCACAAGCCTTCAAAACCTGTTTCATGTCATTGATGTACATGATAAACAAAATTGGTCCAAGAACACTACCTAGGGTGTTTTCTATAGGCTCTGATACAGAGCTACCAAATAAAGTTCTCTGAGTTCTTTCTTTTAAATAACTTTCGAACCAACTGAGCTCCCTCCCCACAATACCAAAACGCCTTAAGGTAGAAAGCAACAATGGCCTAGATATTGTTTCAAATGCCCGTTTTAGATCCAAGAAAACAGCAACTATCGATTCCTTCTTATCCATCAACACCTTCCACCTCGCTAGTACAAGATTCAAAGCAGTCTCACAAGAGTGTCCTTGCCGATATCCTGATTGCTCTCGGATCAACAGCTCGTTTCTGTTCAGAAACTGAACCAATTGCTCCTTAACTACTGACTCCAGCACCTTTTCGAGCACATGCAACATGTTTATGGGGCGAAAATCTTCCGCATTGGCAGCTCCGTTCACTTTAGGAATAGGTATAATCAATGATTCTTTCCATGATTTCGGAAAACATCCCCTCTCTAGTGATTGATTAATCACCATAAGAAGGTCCTCTCCGATCACATGATAGCAATCCTGTATGGTTGTTGAACTTACATTCCCTATACCTGCCGTTTTTATCAGGTTGAAACAAATGGTTTTTAGTTGTTCAAGAGTAATTTTCTGAAATCTGAAATGGCATTGTGGAGTAGCACTATCTACGTAATAGCTAGGTTCACTGACAGAAGCAATGTTTTGATTAATATCTAAAACACTGTTCACAAAGAACGAGTTTAACTTGTTGCAAATGATGGAGTCGTCAGCCTCAATCACACCATTAAATTTTACAACTGAAACGCATGATTCATCAGGTTGTAACATGCTTTTGAGGACTTTCCATAACCCTTTGCTATTTTTCTTGTGCTTGTTTATTTCACTGATAAAGAAATCGCTTCGTCTATTTTTGAGATCCCTACTATAACTGTTTCTAAGTTTAGTATACTCAGACCAATCATTATCTCTATTCGTTCTAATAAATTTTTTATACACTTAGTCTCTTTTCCGTTTAGCACGTGCGAGATCCAAAGTATACCACCTACTAGTTTCTCTAGAAACAATTGTTTTTTCTTCCACCAAGGTGCTCATTGCATGTTTCAATGTGTTCCATAACAAGTCAGCAGCCTCATCAAAATCAGATGCACCACACTGCAAGCCTTGTGACACATTATTGCAAAGAGCATGTTTCGAATACCTATTCCAGCATTTAACTTTCCGTTGAATCGTTTTACAACGTTCATCGTTTATGTTCAAAACAAGTGTTTTGTGATCCGATATTTTCAATAACGGATTAGTAGTGACTTTGATTAAGTCAATACTACTGTAAACCTGATCAATCAATGTCTGCCTAGCAATTCGTGTGAATTCATTGACTTTTTGGTACATGTTTACTGAATCCATTAAACTTTTCAGTTTCGCAGATTTTTCAACATTTAACCAGTCAATATTGAAATCACCGACGATAATGTTCAACTTACTAAGATCCAAAAACATGTCTAACCATTCTTCCAAAATATCTACGAACCTCGAATCACTCGCACTAGGTGAGTGATACAATATGCTATAATTGCCTACCGTCATACCCCGAGAAACCGCTACACCGAGAAACAAATTACCTTCCAATGACTCGTTTAAAATCACTTTAAGGACAACGTCACTTCTGGCATAAGCTGCAATACCTCCTGTGTGACGTGAATGAGATAAACACGACACTACCTTATATCCTTTCAAATAAAATTGCTCGAATGCCTCCTTCTCGGTTACGTGGGTTTCAGAGATCAAGACCAACAAGGGTTGAGCTTTATCTACTGTCTCACGAAACATAGCATAGTTAGATGAAAGACCGGCAACATTGAAATATAAAATCTCTCTGAACCGCCCTAATTCCACCCCTCCCTGCTATTGAGAATGTTGCATTCGTCTCTCTACCTGTTTTTTAAACAGCGGGCATTCATAGTTATTGGCCGCATGTTGTACCTGTAGTTTCAGGTTCCTGGATGTGTTAGCCAAAACACAATTTACACATTTGAGAATGGACGAAGTACAATCCGACGTTCGGTGCTCGCCACTGCACTTTGAACACGCTTCCTTATTTTGGCAGTCAGTGCTTTTATGGCTAAATTGACCACATTTAAAGCAGCGCATAACGTGAATGGATCTAGAAATTTTACACCGATCAAAGCCAATATTGATTTTATCAAGTTTTGCCAGACACTTATCAGTTTCATGGTCGATTTCCAAAACCACATTATGTTTCTGGTACTTGTAGATCTTACTCTCAAACATTCCAATTACATTCACCTGTTTCTAGGGAATTCCCTCATTTTGAGATTTCAAAAGATCTACTAAGTCAGAAGAAGAATATTTTTCACTCATTCCAATTATTTTAACGCGTGCCATAGGTAAGGATGTCGAATAATCGTCTCCTAAAATGTCTTCTACTTCTTTTCTAATGCTATCTAATTTCGCCAGAGCAGGACATTGTGCATATACTTGACCGTCTCTGCCGTTGCGGAATTCCGACAATTGCTGCTTCCTCGGATCCAATCTGGCGCTAAGGTCAGCTCTTGTCTTATCGCAAGACTGCACCACCTTAGGAACAATAACCAGTGTTTTATTATTTTCTTTATTTTTTCCCATAGGCTCCTTCACATCGTTAATTTTCTTAATTTTGGGAGTAACTTTATTGTTTCCCTCGTCAAATCTATTAATAATAGTTTGAACATTGCTGTCTCCACTATTTGTCCTTTTTCTTTTTTTCGTTACTGTAGCCCATGTTTCTAAATTTACTTCTTGCACTGTTTTGCTGGTTTGCGGAGTGTCAGAAGTTGCACGCAAGGCCACCTTCGACATTTTCGAGGCTTCTATAGCGCTTAAAGTTTCGCGCAAAGTTGTTTCCAACTTACGCTCCACTTGCGCGCAAAGCTCAGTTTTGAGAGTCTCGATTCCTCTCTCTAAAGCGCTAGAAATCCACACGCTCACATTGGCTTCCAAATCCCTCAGTGTTTGTGCAAGCAAATCATTTGATTTAGTTGCATCAGTATCCATATGAACCAAACCCGCGCTTTGATCTAAACAAATGTCACACATATATACGACATTGCGGTTCTTATTAATTAATTTGACCGCAGGCTTGTTGAGTGTGGGTGTAATACACCGACGGTGAAAAATAAACCCACAACTCCCTGAACAAATTATCGGGTCATCGCTGGTTCCCACCACGGCGGAGCATTTTAAACACGCCATGCCGTGTAAAAAACAAATACGGGCGAAGTCTTATAAAAGTGTTTTTTTTTCGCTTACCTGGTTTCAAACGCCGGCCAAAAGCGACACAAACACTACTATACTAATATGCTACTCTACGTATCTCCCGGTGTCACACATACATGGATAAAAACGGTACAAACACTTATCTACACAACAAGGATCGGTTACTGCCACCAACGGCGAGACGCTGTTGACCGCACCAATCTTTTGTTTTTTAACAATTAAATCGGAAGCTCCGGTATGTTTGATCCTTAAAGTATACAAATACAATGTTGCGTTTTGATTCACTAATTATTTGTTACAAAATTTTATACAGTTAAGATAAATTTCTATTTAAAATGTTTAAAATGACCCTCACATAATAATGATTTTGAAGTCAAGAACATTAAGCGGAATATGATTTTGCGAATTTGTAATTCATCAATCTGTGAATATAAACTCAGGCGTGTGTGCTTACAGTGAGTGGAATTAGTTTAGGAGCATTTCATATTTATTCTACGTGATATGCACATATTTTATTCATAAAAAAATATAGAAGTAGTAGAAAAAAAATTTAGGTTGGTTTCAGAAGGTTGGATGTGTTTTTTTAGAGATTAATTGAAATCTAAAGTTATGTAAAACTGGAAAAAAGCAATTAGTTTAAATTTTAAATTTATGTAATGTGTTCATCATTTTATTTATTGCCATCACTGTACTCACGATTGAAAATAAGGTAAATATTCTTCGAAAATTTAGCTATTGAATATTGAGCGCGTTTAATGTTGTATGAAAAACACTGATCGAAGACAGTTGCTAACATTTTTATAACTTCTGTGCTGTCCTATTTTTGCTATTTGCGTTGCTATTTTTGTGGAACACTGATACTCGTTGATACCAAAGCTGCTGTAAGTACCTACAAACGGATGTTTTCGTTTAAACGTTTGTTCTTAATAGGTTATTTTATCTTACAGATAATGTCGGAACAAGAAGAGCACCAAAAAAGAACCTACCGTACCACCACTAAAGCCGATACAGAAAGAGTGATAGCTGCCCATGAAAATGGAAATCGAGTTGGAGCAATTGCAAGAATGTTAAATATGAAGCGACAAACAGTTGCAGGGATTATAAAGAAGTTCAACTTCTTTATAATCCCTGCAACTTATGAGCCTTGGTAGTTTTTTCACCCCTAGTTTTAGCAGTTATAATTATAGCACCCCGATGTAGGGATCGAGAGCAGTGAGCAGAGAGAGAGCAATAAATATATATCATAGATTCGAATAGTGCAAGTAACAACCATTTCATGATGATCAGATAATCAGATAGGAACATACAAATATAAGTTTATTTAGTTGAAGATGAAAACAGTTACGATAGAATAGCCATTAACGAAAAGTATCGGCGCATTCAAAATAAAAATCAGGCTAATCGCAGAGAGAGTGAAATAGCGAGATGCGATACATCCGTTCGTACGGAAGTGTCAAAATAGGAGGATTTTCGAGGAGAGGAAGAAAATCGTCAGTCTTGTAATTGATCTTAGCAAGGATGGATGCAACTACTCGATTGGACAAAATAAAAAGCTGTTTTTAATAAAAATAATATTTCGGGAATCACCACACTCGAGAGCATGTATAACGGCCAAGCTACACGTACCGGACGACATCGGACGATGCCATAAAACGTAGGACCGTAGACAAGAGATTCGCGTCGGGCCGGCCCGTGTCGGATCACAACGGGCCGATTTTGTATGGGATTTGACAGTTGGCATTAACGGATTTATGGCATCGTCCGATGTCGTCCGGTACGTGTAGCTTGGCCGTAACAGTGCGATTTGTAGCATCCCGCTGTGCAATTGACAGCGATTTGCGAGGGCACGCGAGGGCTCGCACACCATACAAATTCACCGCACCAGAGCCCTCGCATTAAAGAGCTTGCGAGCCTTGGTAGTTTTTTCACCCCTAGTTTTAGCAGTTATAATTATAGCACCCCGAGAGCATGTATAACAGTGCGATTTGTAGCATACTAAACACCTGAATTTTGTCATTTTATATTACAAAAAACCCACAAAAATTTTACTAGTGATCTTTTAGACAAATACTGCCGCAAAAAAAATCCATGAATAAAAATCAAAGATTATTGAAAATACCATAAGATTTCGTGCAGATGATACCATTTGCAACCCTCGCAATGTTTGACGGGTACTGTTGTGTGTGGGATGAGGTTTTTGTTAACCACGATAATTCGTAAAACACTAATCTTATTCGCACGCTGCTGTTTTTCATGCGATTAGAGTACAGTTGTTCGCAATGTTTTTTTCCCTAGCAAAAGACCAATGACAGCCCCCAAGGCCTGCCACCGGCATACGGGAAAGTTTACTGTCAGGCCCTGGGGTATGAGGTACGCGATCAACATTACTTGCCAAATTAACGCATTTAAACACTCAAACGTGCTGCAATGTTAACCAATACTATTGAAAATATTGAAATATTGCATTGATCTCCCGTTCTAGATTGGTTACCAATTAGAAGCACTATATCCAAGTAATGCAATCAATGTAGAATACGATGCGTTGTTGAATGAATACGCACAGGCTAAAAACTGTTCTAATCGGTTGCATTGCTGATTACGTTGCTACCATGCGAAGTATCCTTTATGCTATCGGTGTATTGGACAAGATTTTAGTAAACGTTAACCTATTGAACATTGAGCAACGAACGGTGTACGATGTAGATACCGCAGCAGTGATCAGTTTCGGTTTGACAGAACAATGCAGCCTAGAGTAGACACACACTGGACAAATCTTTTTCCTTGATGGACCTGGTGGCACTGGAAAGTTGTTTCTACTCGAACTATTCTTGAGTGTCGCCAAAAGTAAATCGCAATCGCAGTGGCTTTGTGTGGAATTGCTGCTCTCCTACTGACCGCGGGACGTACGCAACACTCTACATTCAAGCTAATGCTTAATCTTTACGCTAACCGTTCCTGTAACATCCGTGTACAGTCAGCACAAGCTGAATTGATGCAATAGGAATCACTGATCATATGGAACGAGACATCCATGAGCAGCCACTATGCTCCAGAAGCCCGCGCCCACGATTGCGCCCTGCAGGACGTTATGGGGAATTGCCGAACGTTCGGTGATAAGGTGTTGCTGTTATGTGGCGACCTCCAACGAATACTGCCAAAAATGCTGAAGATCGGAAAGAGTTCGCAGAATTCCTGCTCCGCATCTGTGTGTGTCATACGACATACAGCAAACGACATTCCTGGGTTTCAAAAAGGCGTATGCCAAGATACCAAGATACTTTTGACAGTGAATATTATGAATTATTAACAAATAAAGGTAAGTTTAACATGATCTATCCTATTGTATATGTGGCGAATTTGAACAAATAATGAGTGAAAGTGTGAACCAAAGCTATGTTTTCTGTATGACAACGAATTGAAATAATATTATCAAGGAGCGTTTTATACATAAGGCCCGTGTCTGTGCTCCATCGGATACGATTTTATCGGAAGGCCTGTCAAAATTTTATATGAGATTTGACAGACAATGTCGGACGTGCGATTTCGTCGTACGACGGAATCAATTTTTTTTGTTTTCGTAGGACGCCGCATCCGATTTTATCTGTCAAACTAAATGTGTGTTGTTTTGTAGGAACAATATTAACTTAATTTTTCCTTAACGTTATATTATTAAAATCATCCAAATAATCGCAATTTTGTGCGAAAAAAAGTTTGACAGCACGTGCGATAAAATCGCATGCGATGAAGCACACACACGGCCCTAACTGAAACAAGTGATGGTTTGGTGTGATCGAAGGATCAGTTTTCCAGCGTTTACTGCTACTCGTGCTATGCTTGCTCGTTCGTTCTGCCAATTTTTGATCAATACATACTAAATTTAACACTTTTACATTGAGAAAACTGTCAAATTATTTTGTGGTGCAGCTGCAGTGACTATATACATAGAATAATGAACAGAGCAATGCAGTTGTCAAGGAGTAGTTTGCATAACTGTCCATCTGGGTACTCTTCATTCTATAGTTTTATTGTGTATAACTACAATACTGATTTCAGTTCTGAAAGGGAAAATACAAAAAAATGTACAGTATCTTGATAACGCCGAAGAAAACATTTACGTCTTTGAGTAGTATGCGCAGCGCAAAGCATGCTGTCACCACCGCTGTAGTGTCCTGTGCAAAAACTTAAATTTAATGTTTTTACCTGCTAATGATCAATTATGTTCACCTTTATCATCTTGTTGATACTGTTAATGAAATTCTTGATAGCCTTTTGAACCTTATATGTTTGGCGCGTTCTTTCGATTTGTAGAAAATTAACGGGGAAAGAGATGTGATAGAGATAGGTTGCGAGATAAGATTGACTTAATTTTATTCTGTACAAATTCAACTTGAAGATTTCGTGGTAGTAGTGTAATGATCCTCACTTAGCGTAGGTAGTATAAGTTTGTAGTATTAGTGTTAATAGAGGAACGCGTATTAGTTTTGCAATAGACACGGAAGCGTAAAGGTGTGTACGGAACCCTACAAAGGTTAAAAGCTCAAAAGATTAAAAGTTTTCGGCACTTTACAGTGCGTTGCAATTATATGCAAGGTTGCCACATATGCAAAAAAGTTTATGAAACATTTCTGCAAAAAAGGAACGATTGGCTATACGAGTAACATTTACACTCTGTTTTTTCGACGCCACGAGAGAAAAACGTGTGATTCGTGCGGACGGCAAAATGTTCAGAGTACTGTATCTTTGAAAAATTATTTTATTATATTTACCTAATGTATTTTCGTATTTGGGTTGGTTAGGTAAAATAATAATTCTACTGGAAGCTGTTAAGAAAAGCTAATTACAGAAGAATATCAATTATTCAAAAAATGTAACACTATTTAAATTATTTATTTTCCAGGGTGAAAGTATGTCTTCCAAGACTAGTGACATATGGCAACATTTTGAAGACCAAGGAAATACGGCCAAATGTCGCTATTGTTCCAAGGCGATTTCATTTTCCAACAAATCTAGTTCGAATCTGAAGCGTCATATGAAATCTATGCACCATACTATTCCGATTCAAAGAAATGCTCCTACAGCTACTACTTCTTCAATACAATCGACAGATAGGGACGAAACTACGTTGCCTGCTGCAGGCCCGTCAAAAAAGCAGGGGGATCTTTTACGTTTCTTTGACGCAAATAAGCCGCTAACTATTGCTCAAAAAAGCTTTCAACATCGTAGAAGGAGAAAAGATTAAAAAATTCGTACGTATGTTAAATCCCAAGTATGAGGTTCCTTCTCGTAAACCCCTTTCAAATGGTTTACTTGAAAGCAATTGTCAGCGAAAATTGGCAAAACTTACAGATGATTTCATCAAAACAACATCATTAGCACTAACTTCTGACGGGTGGACCAATTCCAATAATACCAGCTTTATGGCTGTTACAGTTCATTATATAAACGATGAATCAAATCTCTGCTCCAATTTATTAGAATGTTCAGAGTTTCCGAACAAACATACGGCTGAAATATTGCCATTTGCTAAAAAGATGAACCGGAAAATTTTAAAATACACGACAAAATTCAGGCAGTTGTTACAGACAATGCTGCAAACATGAAAGCTGGAGTACGTCAGACAAAATTTCCTCATCTGCCATGTTTTGCTCATACTCTTAATTTGATCGTTCAAAATGCTGTGCAAAAGTCGATCTCAGACACTGTCGAAACAATTTTGAGATTTAAAAAAAATAGCACTGCAACCCATAAACTAGCCGAAGTGCAACAGAAAATGGGTTTCATTATCTTAAAATTGAAGCAGGATGTGTTGACAAGATGGAATTCAACATAAGACATGATCGACCGGTTTCACAAGAATAAGATCCCAATTTTATCATCTTTGGATAGCATGAAATATAAACATGATTTATCTACCAAAGATTGGTTGGTGATGGAACAAAGCATTAAAGTGTTACAAACGTTTGATCACGTTACTAAAATTATTTCAGCTGAAGAATCGGTAATAATATGTTAAATGGGCTTATTATTTATACAAACTACAGCAAAAATAGAAATGCAAATGTATATTTTGATCCAGGGCCGTTTAGAAAAGGGTAAGCCATATCTAGAAAATAAGCTCGTTAACCAAGCTATTCGTTTGGATCCTCGAATGAAAGACTATAGTTTTGGGAATGATCGGAACAGGTATGAACTTACCAAAGCTTGATAAATGCTATAGTACCGTTTAAAGTAAACAATTCATCAGCGGAAGATCCAATAACACAGCAATCATTCACCGACCCTAGCTACGAATGTTTGTTCAGTGATTTTACATCAAAAATAAAACGGGTAAGACATAATCTAAATCCAAAGATAGCTGCAAAGCTAGAACTGGATGAGTAGAGGTGTCCCCCAAGATACGACTGTATTTAGGACCGAAAAATTGTCCTAAAGCAAGGCGTATGTTAAAATAATAGTATGTCGAATATCTGTCAATATAAAGTTTATAACCGAAATCGAAGAGTCGGAATCCATGAAATCGTATATTTTCTTAAAAATAATGTACGATAATGTATTAATTTTCCTCCAAAAGCCGTTTACACGACAAAGATATTCAAGATCGGGGAGTGGTGGAATCTGAGGAAATATGTTTGTAACGGTTATCTGCACAGAAATTCAAAAAAAAAAAAATATCAATTTCGTCTCAATGACATCTTTCAACTGTCAAAATCAAAATTGTCGTATCTGCGAATCGTCGTAACTCGAGGGGGTCGTAACTCGGGGGACGCCTTTACTTGAAAATGGAGTGCTTAGAAATTACTGCTGATCCTCTCTCGTGGTGGAAAACATATAAGGGCCAACTTCCAGCAATTTATTAAATTGTGCTTAAACTGTATTGCATTCTCGCGACGTCAATTCTATGTGAACGAATTTTTCGAAGGTACGGAATATATATTTTGACAAACGGTCAAAACTATTGCCAAAAAAAATGTCATAAATTCTTTTCCTGTAACAAAATCATCAGCACGAGTCTTAGTAAATATATTTTTATATTGTTAAAACATTATTCATAACTTTTGAAACTGTTTATGCGTAAGATGTTGAATTATAATAGTACTGTTAATGAACGATATTATCTCAGTAAAGAAAATTATTTTCAATTATGAAGTGAATTAAATAATAAAATCAATTACTTTGCTTGAGATATTTGGTTCATCACAATGTGGTTTTGGGTCGAGTGAGCTCATGAATTTTAATGTTTTTAATATAATTATCAATTATAGTTAGAAAGTCCGTTTATGTATACGCCTAGGTCTAGAACAGGTTTTAAGATATGAATATGTTTTAATTAGATATAATGATAATACATATTTTTTTTTTATACTCTTTTGCATTGCATTGAACATAATCTCTAGAGTTGGATAAAACTGCATGCTTCTGGATAATGCCAAACGAAGGACGGTTTTTACACTGTACACCGTTCTAATCATTGTGTGATTATCGCGAGCGGACGAATCACCGCTCACTCATGACTTGCTATTGATAAAAGAGCCAACTCGCTCGGTTCGTCGTAAAGAATCATTTTGCCTATGTCTTATTTCAAAGTAATACTTTACTAGGTTGTCTAGGAAAATTTAAGTCTGATAATTGTGAATCAAAGGCTCTTCAAGCTGGATTGTGAAAGAGAAACTAATGTTATTTATTTATTTTAATATTCTTTTATGTTATTGATTTAATTATATTTATTATCACTCTGGGCACTGTGTGGCTCGGTTTGCAATCACAGCTTGGTTCACTCTCCTTCTCTGTGATTGGTCTCTCAGCACTTCTCAGCAGAGCGTATTGCAGCGGGAGGAAAGAGAGAGATCGCATATTGCAGAAGCGGCATCGTACGTGAGGATCGAAAAGAGAATGTACGATCTTAAGCCAATGAAAGGCTGTCATCGCAAGATAAGATTGTACTGTGTTCTCCGCAGAAAGGAAATGCAAAATGCCAGCGCCCAGAGTGTTATTATAATTATGTTTATCATTTATTTATTCATACATTATTATTTATTCGTATATTTGGGAATGGCAAAGAAAGGGATGAAAAATAACGGAATGCAAGTAATAATTGACGCATCTATGTTTGTAAAATAATACCACCTAGAATTTCATGAGAAAAAAAATCATAGAAAAATATTTCGCTCTCACCTAAAAAAGCATCACACGCAAACATGAGAAAAGATTTTCTTATGAGATCCCCAAAGAAACTATTTTTTTGTTTGCCCTGCACAAGCCTTCCCAATGGTATCCAAAAGGAATACTTAATAAGAAATTTTATTTTGCTCCTTCGATTGGCCATTGTTAAAGTGATGCAGTAAAACACGATTGCCGAGGGACTGCACGGTGATCTCTGACAGCGAAACGCTGTGCAAGAATGTGTGTCAGCTTCTTGTTCCTTCTTTTTAGCACGGCAATTTTGGAAAAAAACGCCGTGTGTTATGGCAAAAAAAACATAGCGGTACACTAGTTTCAACAGAGTGAAAAACTTTGTAAACCAGGTGTCTTCCTTTAGCTTATCCATTGTTTCACTAAGAAATTCCAATTTTCTAGTAAACATCATAAACATAAAACATATACCAAACTCTATGATAGACATGTCGCGAAGACTCTCAATCCGGCCCGCTTAGAACGTTGGCAGTTATTTGAATGAAACACAGGGGGCCTACACGATTTTAGTTAGTTTTTTGTATCTAGTTTGACAGTGACAGGAGGCTGAAATCATGTAAACACTCCATACAAAACCTCACAAAAAACTAGCCTGCAATTTTCAGTCTAGATTATTCTAGCCACAAAGCTAGAATTAGATTCGAGTACCTGCTCGAAAACACGGTGTTGTTTACATTTACTCCAAGATGCATTAAAGAGATTACGTGGTGGAATCTAGAATCAAAGTGTATGTGGTCCAGGTGGTCTCATAGCATTTTTTTATAACCAATTTTGAACCTCACTTTTTGACAGAACGAGTGAAAACTTTTGCTCCAACGAGCTTTCTAAAGGCTTGACGAATACACAAAACACTCTTAAAATCTTCATTCAGAAGCAGAATCGATAAAAAAAAACCTTCTAAATTCATACACCTTGGGATAAGTCCACCTGTATATTATACTCACTTAGATAGCTGCTCGAAAACTGCTATACAATGCAAACTGCTGACATGCTGAAATTTCAGCCTACGAACTTCAAACGGAAAGGGCCCCACAAATAGATTGTAAATTATAAGATAAGGAAAACGAGTGTATTAATGTTTATCGACTGAGGATATCCATTCAGTTTTAATAGTTTGATAATCAAAGAGTGAAGTAAGTTACACATAGTTGCTTGTTTGGGAAGGTATCCGCGAAGATGGAGAGTAGCATGTGTTATGCTACTTATGTTAGTTGGTTCTTGAGAGCACTCTAAAATCAAACTACCAATATTTTCAGCCATTTTCCAACATTGAGTCTTTCTGGAAAGTTCGGAAATCATGTATTGGAATACCACTTTCTTCACTTTATGAATGAGGATACTTTTTAATATAGTTCTGCAAAAATCAGAACTATAATATATCGGTCCAAGGTCCTAGAATAAGTCTCTAATGGTTTTTGCCGAATGAAAGCACCCCCATCCCACCACCACCGAACTGCGACACGCGAGAATATTTTGAACCGTAATGTATGATTTTTTTGAACTGTTGTATGATTTTTACCCAGTTGAAGACAATCATTTAATTTATTAAAAATTTTCTTTTCATCGTTAATGTATTCCCAAAACTTTCATGAAAATTTTATAATAAAGGTAAATGAGGCATAATTTTAAAGGATATTAAATAACCTTTCCAAAACACTATTATCTTTCAAAATCAAACCATTATTTTATGAAATATTGTAGTTGAAAGATGTTTCATATCCTTCATATTTAGGCAAATTAAAGAAGCATTTCTCAAGTTTGATTTTTTTTCTTTGCAATTCACTGGGTTTAGAAGTCTAATTTTTTGCCTTTCTTAATGTAACAGTATCTACTTTAACCCTTTGACAGTACACGATTTTTTCAAAATACCCATAATCAAACATTGACAAAAAGTTAATAAAAAAAAAAATGGCCCATTCTGCAAACTGTTGCACTACACAAAAATGATGTGCAAACTGTGTCATTATAATTGTTTTATATTCCTCCCCCTCCCTCCACGGGACAGTTGAATCGAAACGGAGAACAAAAGCACAGCCCGAGTCTCACTCGGGAAAACACTGAATGTCTTAAAGCAAAAATACTACCGGCATTGAAATCTAAAATTAAAAAAATCCCGATTTGCTTCCTCTGTGCAATGGTCGGCAAACTTTGCGTCTGAAAGAGTCAAATTATACAAACATGTTCACGATATAAATAGTTGTACAATCATAGTACACATGCATATACTATGAAATAACGTTAGTCCACTGTATGAACTTGAACAAGCAAGAAGCTTATTCCTTCATTCTGCTGACAGGTCTTACAGTGGTCAAATTGGTCAATGTCAGGGCGACTGAAACAAGGAAGACTAACTAAATCAGTTCTGAAATTTGGATAGTCTGGTGTGTTAAAAACGACAGTTTATTATTCCATTGTATGATTGATTTCCATAGAAAAGAATTTTAGCTTAGAAAGATGACCAAATGTGTGAAATAAACTACACTTTATATTAATAAAAGAAACTATTTTTTTTTGTTACACCGTGTTATTAGCCAATTTATTGAACCTTCTAGCTTCCCGTCCACCGAGTTAATCCTCCTTCGTATCCAAGTTTGCCACCACTTGACCTCTCTCCCGAGGAGGAATGACCGGACGACTCCCCCCTTCTTCTGCTTCTTCTCAATTTCTCTATCTTTGACAATCTTTCGTCGATCCTTACGTTGTCCTCCGCGCGATCACTAACGCGCCGCTTTGTTTTATCCTAGCGTTGCGCTTTATAGCGTGAGCGGAACGCTTCATGTGTATTTGTAACCCTGATTGATGACCAAAGAAAAATATGCAAAATATGTAATCCTGATTACCCGCAGACTATAGATAACATTACAGCAATGTAAATATAGCCATAAAAAGAGGAGTATAAAACAGTGCTGCAAAATGTCATGAGTATCACGAAATTTTCACCAGCGAAAACAATCAACATATCCGTGGTAGCTTGATGCTCATTGTTGATAGTCAATAAAAGTGCGTCATGACATGCTGAACACGACATGTGAATTCTTGAGTCCAACGCGATACTCTGACTGACAAGCTTAGCTTAATGCCCGCATAAGCATAATCATGACTATTGCTGGCTGTGTACAGTGCTGCCAAATATCACTGTTTCATTCACCAACGCTCATGACTGAAACGAACCTCAAATTAGCTCACGTACACAAGTGCGATGATCAGACGCAAGATGAACATAGTCGTTGTGACGTGTGACCAGATTGGTGACATTGCAGCAACCACCTCTTGGTCGGTCACTTTGACGTGACTTTGTTTGTCTGTGATCAATTTCGAAATGTCACTGGTTCTATCACCAGCACTCGTGATTGAAATGAAATTCATTTCGGTTCACGTACACATGTGCGATATTCAGGGGTAAGACGCACATGGTCGTTGTGACGTCTGATCTGATTGATGATATTTTGGTAACCAACTCCTGGTCAATCAGTTTGTCGTGATTTTTTGGTATCTTATTATCGCGATAGACTTAGAACATACGTGGCGCGGGCGAGTGGTGTTTTATTAACCATGTGCATATGATTAGAAGCACTAGTCGGTTCTGCTAGCTGGTTAAATGATCCCGCATCCTACAGATATTGCCAGACTCAGTTTGCTGATCCAAACGTTTATGTATGAACTCTCGTAACCAGTGCACATGCAAGGATTACCGCTTCATAATGTATTTATTAATTACTTTAGAAAAACATTCTAGACCCACAAACAGCTGGCACTGGAATTTGAGGCGATTTGGAAGAAGGGAAGGAAGAGTCAGTACGACTTTTAGCGGACATTACCTAAGATTCTTGTCCAGATGACCAATTTTACGCTGTTCGATGGTAACGGGAATCCTATGTTAATGGTGATCTCCGAGAGCGGATACACGGACTGTTGTTGGTGGCAGTGGATAGACGCTAGGTGTCAACATGCCGTGCCCGTTAGAAAATCCGTACTCGTGCGCGGTGTCAATTGCGCCAAAGGTGGATTATGAAAGGTGCTGGAATTTGGTGGCTTTGTCTAGAGTTAGTGCTTTCCGATATGAAAATAATAAAACCAGAATATAAAACAAAAACTTTCTACCTTTTCAACCATCTACAAAACATCTTTTTATATTTGCACTATGGAGAAACTAACAAATTACACACCTCGTATGCTGAGAATATCGCCGATTCGATTAAAATTATTACACTAACAACACAGTGAATGAGGAGGTGTCGCTGAAGTGAGTTCACATCCGAGGAGCTCTGCTTGATCGTTTTACAACCGAAATCGAACGCTGACGCAAGTACTGGAAAACTGCCTACTTTATCTTTTTGAGTCGACCGGATTCTTAGGCCGGTTCCTTGGCCAGACAATTTACTTTATTTTGCCAAAATTCTCGATCGGACCGACCATGTAAAAGGCAATCTCCGTCTGTTGGTCGAGTTTGCCGTTCATGAGCATGGTGTAAACCTTGATAATGTTCTCTTTGTTCACCAGCTTGCCGGCATAGCCCATGAACACTTCTGTGACCTGAAACGCCTGCAATTCGAAACGCTGGAAACGGCGGATCATGCGCACAGCACATCATATTATGCGCACAGCACATCATATTATGCGCATATTACAACACAGCGCTTAAAGTACGCGACTGTGCGGAAAGTTTTACATGGACGTGGAAAAAAATGGAGACCAAACCTCAAGTGCTCAAAGAGCGGACAGGGCTCAAAAACTCAAAGCGCATAGCACGTCAAGAGCACAAAAAGCGCACCGTTCTCGTAGACCAAACTGTGCGAAAAGTGCTAGCACAATGCACTATGTGCAACACTACGAACAGTTCATTCATTGTCAGGATGGAAATTATTTCCTGGAGCGTCCTGTAGTTCTACAGGATCCGCTGCACGCCACGGTAAATGTTATAATGCTCAGCGTCGGTAATGTTTTGGGTTCATTATACGCGATATCGAATCCAGTGGATTCACAGCCAAGTAGATGCTTATCTCGGCGATGGCAAGCAATAGCATGGTGACATCAAAGCGTGCAAATGTGGTAGTCAAAACTGGATCGGTCAGAGAATCAGCCGGCACGTCAAATGGCCTGCACCGTCGTAATCGTGGCAATGCACTCCTGTATACATCCAGCGTTGATTAGTAACCGACAGCGAGCGGGTATCCTTTGAAACCGGCAACACTCGGAGAAAAATCTACATCACACAGTAGAAGCTGTTGAGACGCAATCTAACTAAGCTGGAAAAACTTCGCTCGAGCTTATTACATTATAAACCATTCGTAAAAATAGCAAATAATAATGTTTATCAATCAATCGAGTAAAAGAAAGAAGCAAAACTTACCATGAATTAAGTATGAGTGCTAAGTACAGTATCGGACAGAAAGATAGGGCATTGGTTTTTTAACGCACCATGCACCCGTTGGGTCAAGTTTATGTGTGGTTTGTATGTGTTTGTGTTTGTGTGTGTGTGTATGTGTGTGTGTGCATGTGTGTGTGTGTGTGTGTGTGTATGTATGTTTGAATGTGTATTGATGTGTGTGTTTGTTTCACAAGTAGGTCGTTTCGGATAGATTTGTCAGTAGTTTTTTTGTGTTTTGGGTTAGGTTTTTGTTGTAATTTGCAGGACCACCGCCCTCGCGAGCAGTGATCCCTATTCAAAAATGCAATAAGCTCAGTTTTTGATCTTATTGCCGTCGCCCACGATGACATTAATCATGCGTTGACGCATCGACATCACCAGATTCTGGATCGTTTCAGGTGGAATTTTGCTCCACACCTCTTGCATGTGATCGAAGAGATGATCCAGATCTTCCGGTATGTTTTTACCCAGCCTCTTCTTGAAAATTGCCCAGAGGTTCTCAATGGGATTGAGATCCGGGCTAAGGGCTGGCCACTTCATTGTTTTGACATTGTTGTCAGCAAGCCAAGTTTGGACAGTCCCGGAAGTATGCTTAGAATCGTTGTCTTGCATAAACATCCAAGACCGAGGAAGGTTTTTCCTAGCGTGTGATAGCAAATGAGTATCAAGAATATCTCGATACCCAAACCGATTTAAATTACCGTGGATTCGAACCAACGGACCCATCCCATAGTAGGAGAAGCATCCCCACACCATGAGACTACCACCGCCATGCTTGAAAGTTTTGAAGCAGTACTTCGGATCAAGAGCACAATTAACAGGGCGCCGAACCAACCTACGTCCGTCCGACCCCTGTCGATTGAATTTTGACTCGTCTGACCACAAAACCCTGCGCCAATCCTCTTCATCAAAGAACATGTGCTCAATTGCAAATAACACCCGTGCGTTTTTATGCGCAGGTGTTAAATTGGGCACTTTGCGTGGCACTCGCGCGAGTAGCCCGGCACTGACCAATCTTCGCTGAACTGTTCTCGGCGTCACCGCCAATTTCAGTCTGCCTCGGATCTCTGGTGCCGAGCTAAACGGATGTTTCTTCGATATGTTAACAATCTTACGGTCTTCCTCCGCCGTGGTCTTCCGAGGACGTCCGGGTGACTTGCGCGTTTCGGTTGTCCGAAGCGCGTTCGCCACAAAAGTGCGCGATCGTTCCATCACGAACTCGATCGTTCTGCGCTTAATGCCAGCAGCCGCCATTCGCTTAATGATATGGCGCTGATAATCGGTACAATGTTTACCTCGACCCATTGTAATAAAAATTGCTTGCTTAGACCGTCAAGAACACACTGGTTAAAAACTTGGACACGACTGATGCCGTGCACTGCCTGCGTTCTGCTTTTATACGCGATGAATCACATCGTTGTCGAGCAGCAAAAAAGCGTATGGATAAAAACAATCAATGAGTAAGCGAGTGAGCATGTATCCATTCAAAACCAGAACAGAATACTGCCGCGCTCATGAAACAAAACGCCCATTGAAAAGAACACCTGCGCGCTTGCTCAATGCACACACAAAGTTTCCCATGCGCACACAACGTTCAACGCAAAGATGCACGCAGGCCTTTCAATGGCGTGCACTGGAGAAACACCTGTGAGGGAATGCCGAGTTCATTGCTATTGTGCGCGTTTTCATTTCGCACCGGTGTCGTATTCACATTCATGAAACAGCACACCTGCGTTCTCGTCCGGGGAACAAGCGCTGCTGTCGATGCAAACTTTAGCATTTATCCAAGTGTGAACGCACGCTGTTTCACATGATAACACACATAAACAGAATGCTTTCAATGCAATATGAAACCATGTCAAGCTACGTTTCTTCAGACAAAAACCCGCGCACTCGCACACACACACACAGACTCGCACACACACACACACACACACACACACACACACACACACACACACACACACACACACACACACACACACACACACACACACACACACACACACACACACACACACACAAACACAAGTAACGTGGCAAAACAAGTGTACGGTGCGTTGAAAAAACTAGGGTCCTATCATTCTGTCCGATACTGTATGACACCAGCATCCAACGCTGGTGCATGGCTCCAAAATATGAAGCCGTTACTTCGATTCCATTCTACGTGTGGTTTGACTTGCTGATATGTTAAATGGTATGAAACACGAACCGTTTGAAATTTTATCTCCTAGCTTCGAATAACAAACCAAATTGTTTTCCGCTTGCTATGCCTCTTGAAATGTAAATATTAAACACACATCAACAACAATCGTTCTCCAAGCCCAAGGTGTATGGAGACCAGGCTGCTGCCTGTTTTTTTAATTTCCAAATTTGTACGACACATCTTAATATTAGTGACTTAATAGAATGGCATATTATGGTTGAAACACCGACAAACCGACGTGACACTGGCGTTACAAAAGTGTCCCACACAAAAGTACTGCATTTACCAGTGAGGCGATCACTTCTGTCAAAGTAAGCGCTGTTCACTGCTGCTTCGATGTTAATAACTTTTCTAAATACAAATTGCGAAGGAAGTGTGAGGCAAGATTTTGTGAGAATTATTGGATAAAACACCCAGGATAGAAAATAATTTCTACAAGCGCTCTTCAGTAGCGACAAGGGTAGTTTCCGTTAATATTTTTAGCGTACAACAAAACCGGAAATACGTGACTATCCACATTGGACTGAAATCGGCCAGGTTACAGCTCGACACTGGCTCGGACATTACGATCATAGGACGAAAGACCTGGAAACAGCTCGGCATGCCAACTCTATCTCCAGCGCAAGTGCACGCGAAAACGGCAACTGGTGCACACATTCAGCTGGATGGCGAATTTGAAGCGGATATCACGATTAACGGAAGGACTGAAACGGCGATAATAAGAGTCATTCCGTCAGATTTGCAGCTATTAGGAGCCGATCAAATCGATATTTTTTCGCTTGCAGCCATGCCGATGAACCAGTTTTGCAACAGAATAGAGAGCGATTCTGCAAAATGGGAGAAGCGATTTCCAGCTGTTTTCCACGGTACAGGTTTATGCACAAAGGCCAACATAAAGCTGCAATTGAAGGAAAATGTCCGTCCTATTTTCTGTCCGAAGCGTCCCGTAGCTTACGCTATGCAGGCAACAGTCGAGAAGGAGCTAGATAGGCTACAAGCACTCAAAGTCATTACGCCAGTTGACTATTCCGAGTAGGCCGCACCGATTGTCGTCGTTAGAAAGGGGAACGGTAGTATTCGCATTTGTGGGGATTACTCCACCGGACTAAATTCAGCTCTTCGGTCATATGAATACCCATTACCGCTCCCAGACGACATTTTTGCTAAGCTAGCCCAATGTAGATTCTTTAGCAAAATCGACCTTTCAGACGCCTTTCTACAGGTCGAAATTGATGCCAGATACCGACCCTTGCTAACCATAAATACACATCGCGGCTTATATTATTACAATCGCCTGCCGCCCGGCATCAAAATAGCTCCTGCAGCATTCCAGCAGCTAATAGTCACCATGCTTGCTGGACTAAAAGGAACATCCGGATATATGGATGACGTAATCGTTGGTGGCAAAACGGAACGCGAACACGATGAAAATCTGCTGAATCTATTCCGCCGAATACAGGAATTCGGATTCACTATCCGTGCAGACAAATGTGCGTTCAAAATGCAGCAGATAGAGTATCTGGGTTTCATCGTCGATAGTCGTGGCCTTAGACCAAACCCAGCAAAAATCGACATAATTCAGAAGCTGCCAACACCAACAAATATCAGCGAGGTACGTTCATTCCTAGGCGCGATCAACTACTATGGAAAGTTCGTTTCGAAAATGCGCGACCTACGATACCCGCTAGATATGCTATTGAAAGACGAGAGCAAATTTTTATGGACTCGGGAATGTGATCGAGCCTTCAGCAAATTTAAGGAAATTCTCTCGTCCGATTTACTGCTGACACATTATGACCTCCTCACCGCCGTTACCATCTCCACGACCAGTACCTGTCCAACGAAGAAGACGTCAGCAGCCGGTACAATCGCCACGCCGGTCCAACAGGTCCAGACGATTCCCGCGTAGGCTTGATGGGTACCTGCTGCAATAAAAAGGGGGAGATGTTATGGGCCAACCTGATGATCCCGTAGATCGCTACCGAGGACACTCATCGGGCGTAGATCGAAGTGTGTGTGCGATCTATCGGGAGGTCAGCGAACGCGCGCTCGGCACGATGCGTGAGTGCCGATCGAGGAGAAAGATATGGCGCGCGCTTGAGAAAGGTCGTGGAACAAAGTGGTAGCAAATCGTTTACGAGTTATTAATAATAAACAAGGACTTTCCAATCCCATCGTTTTGAAGGAAGTAACGCGTTAACGTTTCTTAGCGTTCTTCGAAAGAAAACGAAAATATAACAATTCTATTTGGTGCAGCAGAACTATTGCGCGAGGCAAGTAGCTCTGTTTGCAAAATTGGGCTACTTTCTGTCACACTGCTTCTAGACGACCCACAAAATCTTCCGCGACAATTTTTTGCGAGCTCTTTGTTCTAAAACAACTTCTCAGTTTTAGAAATAATCAGAGGCAACCGTGATTGTCGCGGGTTAGTGAATTTTTCACAGAAAGGCAACGCTCGCGGCATCCTTGCATGTGCACTGGTTACGAGAGTTCATACATAAACGTTTGGATCAGCAAACTGAGTCTTGCAATATCTGTAGGATGCGGGATCATTTAACCAGCTAGCAGAACCGACTACTGCTTCTAATCATATGCACATGGTTAATAAAACACCACTCGCCCGCGCCACGTATGTTCTAAGTCTATCGCGATAATAAGATACCAAAAAATCACGACAAACTGATTGACCAGGAGTTGGTTACCAAAATATGTGTACGTGAACCGAAATGAATTTCATTTCAATCACGAGTGCTGGTGATAGAACCAGTGACATTTCGAAATTGATCACAGACAAACAAAGTCACGTCAAAGTGACCGACCAAGAGGTGGTTGCTGCAATGTCACCAATCTGGTCACACGTCACAACGACTATGTTCATCTTGCGTCTGATCATCGCACTTGTGTACGTGAGCTGATTTGAGGTTCGTTTCAGTCATGAGCGTTGGTGAATGAAACAGTGATATTTTACAGTGCTGCTCCTGGTTCAGAAAATGTCATAAGAAAGTGATTGACTAAAAGTTTACAGGGTTTTCCATTCCAATTAACAACTGTCCACAGTCAACTAGCAATCCTCGATTTGAAAAACACGATTGTCTACCACTTACAAACAAGTCAAGCCGTTTTTGGTACACTGTCCATTTCAATTTCACAATTGTCGTCTTCGAAAACACACGTCAGATGCGGCACGGGTTGTTTTGGTTTTGGCTGGAACGTGTATCACTTGATGTTAGGACAGCTGAGCAAAATGGACATGCTAGGCATTTTATGTATACTTTAATCTTTCAACACAATGCAGAAATGTTGACATTTATCGGTGCTTTTACTTGTAGCCAGTGAAAAAAAATTACAACGTCCCAAAATAACCTAAAAACTGTAACGATCCAAGAATAACTACAGGGTTTTCCACTCCAATTAACAACTGTCCACAGTCTACTAGCAATCTTCGATTTGAAAAACACGATTGTCTACCACTTACAAACAAGTCAAGCCGTTTTTGGTACACTGTCCATTTCAATTTCACAATTGTCGTCTTCGAAAACACATGTCAGATGCGGCACGGGTTTGGCAGGAACGTGTATCACTTGTCTGTAAGAATTGAACCATGTTGTAAACAGGTCTTGATTGAATATCAGAATATGGGAAAGCTGAGCAATTTGGACATGTTAAACAGTTTTATCATTTGGTTTTAGTTATTCTTGGATCGTTACAGTTTTTAGGTTATTTTGGGACGTTGTAATTTTTTTTCACTGGCTACAAGTAAAAGCACCGATAAATGTCAACATTTCTGCATTGTGTTGAAAGATTAAAGTATACATAAAATGCCTAGCATGTCCATTTTGCTCAGCTGTCCTAACATCAAGTGATACACGTTCCAGCCAAAACCAAAACAACCCGTGCCGCATCTGACGTGTGTTTTCGAAGACGACAATTGTGAAATTGAAATGGACAGTGTACCAAAAACGGCTTGACTTGTTTGTAAGTGGTAGACAATCGTGTTTTTCAAATCGAGGATTGCTAGTTGACTGTGGACAGTTGTTAATTGGAATGGAAAACCCTGTAAAACCAAATGATAAAACTGTTTAACATGTCCAAATTGCTCAGCTTTCCCATATTCTGATATTCAATCAAGACCTGTTTACAACATGGTTCAATTCTTACAGACAAGTGATACACGTTCCAGCCAAACCCGTGCCGCATCTGACATGTGTTTTCGAAGACGACAATTGTGAAATTGAAATGGACAGTGTACCAAAAACGGCTTGACTTGTTTGTAAGTGGTAGACAATCGTGTTTTTCAAATCGAAGATTGCTAGTAGACTGTGGACAGTTGTTAATTGGAGTGGAAAACCCTGTATTCCCAAATTGTCACCAATCATATCACTCGTTACAACCACTTGAGAATTTCACCTGTGATAATCGCAATTGAGTACGTGACGCTGACAAGGTTTTTGTTTCACTCAGTTTTTTTTTGTGATATTGATGGTGACATTTTGCAGCACTGGTATAAAATTTATCCCTAACGAATTTAGGTTTATGCACTTGGTATTCGTAAAAATATCCCGCACGAAAAAAATCGAGCAGTTTTGTAGCTCGGATTTTCGATCGCTTTCCGCCAAAAGCGATCGAGAAAGCGAGCAGAAATGTCAGGGAAAACGCTTGGATTCCGATCGAAGAAATATTTCAATCCTAAAATTTCAGCGCTGAAACATTCGAAATATTTCATTTATAAATTTGCAGCAATTTTGAATGCGAAATATTTCACAGCCATGGGCAGTGAAATATGTTTGCAGTTTGAGATTGAGAAGTTTTCGATCGCTTTGCGCAGCGGGTTATTAGTCAGCTTGCCAAATTTTAAGTTAGACAAACGTGATACTAAAGAGATCTTATTTTTCAAGAATCGGTCTAACATATCAAACGTCGAATTGAAGTGAGCTGGGACGCCGTTTATTTTATTTCAATTCTGGTAGTTTTAAATTAAGCTGAACTTCATTGATTTTTTTTTAATTCTTAACCACTGTGTTCAAAATAATCTAACTCGTTTTACTTCATCAATTGTTTTATGTATTCTGGTTTTTAAAGCGTTTCGTACAACTAAATTCAACGAATGTGCAAAGCATGGAAAGAAAAGTATTTCTGATTCTATTACGGCCTTCTTGATGTTTGCAGCATTGTCCCTTATTAAACAAATTCTTTAATCATCTTCTTTGAAATTTTCCATAACTTTATTAATCAACAGTGATATGTTTTTAGCTGTATGTGATTCGTAAAATTCTGAACATTCAAAATGATATGTACGTAGTTCAAAGTTGATAAAATAGGCGGTAATAGCAAAAAAACTGAATTGGTTTATGTTTCTCCATCCATCCGCTGTGAGTGAAATAGTTTTCGCCGGAAAAAGGTTAGTTTTGACGGACATAAATGTTTTCTCATAAATGGTTGGCAATAAAGCATTTGTTTATGTTTTCCTACTTGGTAATTCGTAACTAGGGCACATTTTTTTATGAATGATTTAAAATACTTATTTTCTACCACACTGCATGGATAATATTCCTAGCGTATCGTAAGTAACAGCGTCTTATCTAAGTCACGGTTCACCTGATGTTTGCTGTATGCCTACCAATGCTCCCGATGTATTTAATGCGGTGTTGCTATGAGATTCTTGGATGTTATCGACAGGTCGATTTTCTTGTGTTCTTGTTTAAAAGGATTGTAATGTGCTTCTTTTCAAAATACGCTTAAAGTTGAAGGTCCTCCACGATATGCCAATGACTACATGACTGTTCCCGGAAACGTTAGCCGCGACGCACATTTTCACTCATTTCGTATCCCGTTAAATCAAAAACCTCTAGGTTTCGCACTGTTTATCCTAGTGGTACTACCCTGTCCAATTATAAGCGACGAACGTTTTCGACGAACGAGTTCACCGACACGGCTGCCAATCTCCAATCATTTGCACTCATTGCGGAGCCACTTTGAATAAAAATTTGGGTGAAGTCACTCACATTTCAATGAGAAATCCGTTCGCTTTCTTGGATAGGACGAGATACGCGAGGTTTTGCAGCGCGGATTCTTGAACTGTACGCTCAATTTGAAGTGAGGGCCAAACGAAGTCCATGCTCTGGCCAAATATTTCCATATACACCGGAAAGTACGACATGCTAGAACGGATAGTGACTATCAAAAAAGATTGAATGATATTTGTAGAACATTTATTTATTCCTTTAATGATAATTTTAACTCTTAATATTTTGATGAGCATTGCTTTTCCTTTATCAATATTATTGTCAAAAATTGCTGAATAAAAGATGAATAGCTGAAAATAAAATAAGGTAGAGAGAACGAGTTCTCTTATTTTTTGGTTAGAGCGCCAGTTTCTAACACAGTCTCTGGAAGAAATTTTGTAATCGTGGCGAAGGCTGGGAACCTTCTAATTTTTCTATTATTTGTTCTTCTCATTTTCAGCCCCAGGACTATCAGCTGCACAACGCTCCTATGAAAACTACAGCATTGCGGAAATTAAAATGTGAGGGTAAGTACTTTTCCAGTTTTCATTGATTATGATATAATTATATGTAATTATTTATAATGTAGATTAAGTGAATTCTGCTTTTAAATGCGTACATTGATAAATGTATCATCGCACATCTTCCCGCATCTTCGCGAAAATGTATCTTCGCACTGAGCGTAGCATTTGTAGTTCTAGAGTAAGGGACCGGTGGTAATTCTAACCCGTGGCTGCGGCGAGTGCGCAAGATCAGTCGTTACGAATTCCTTTCCGTTGGTAGAACGAGTTCGGGTCTCCCACATTTAATACTAGATGCATGAGTAAACAAAAATGCGAATCAGATCCGTTGGTTCATCCAGTTTGCGTGGCGTCTTGAACCTACTTTGGAGCGTCCCGTATTCGCTGCACCAACCAGTTAGAGTTGCTAATGGGGGGGGGGGGGGGAACAACGACGTTGTTCTAGAGCAGGGGTCTCCAAACTACGGCCCGCGGGCCGCATGCGGCCCTCAAGAGCTTATAATGCGGCCCACGATGACTTTGCCAGAGTTAATATAAATATTACGTTATTATGACTTTTTCAAATAAAAATGTGTTTTTTACATTTCTTAAACAAAAATCAAGCTTTAGTAACACGAAACTGTACAAGTATCGTTAGTATTTTGTTGTAAAAACGAGATTTAAACGTTCACTCATCAGTTAAAGGTAGCGTCAAATGGCACCCAACATAATTATTTTTGAAGCAATGTGGCCCGCGAGCTGAAAAGTTTGAAGGCCCCTGTTCTAGAGCAACGCCGACATGAGCTATATCAGTCGTGTGAGAAAGAATGTGCCATGTGCGAAAAAAAGGATGAACAAATTGAATTCCTGAAATTAAAAATTTCTGCCCCAACTGCTCAACTAGAGGAGGCTAAAAACCTAAAAGCAGCAAACCATAATTTGAAACAGCATTTGGATTCGGTTGTTCAGGAAAATACAGCATTAAAGAAACAAAATGTGAATTTGTAAAAAAAAGGAAACCATTAAGAAAGAAAGCATCCAAAGTTCAGATGTAGTTCCAATAATGAAGCAAATGCTAGGAGACACTCTGACTAGCAATCAAATTCATTTGATTATTAAGCACAAGAAGCGAGTACGATGGACCAAAGAGGAAATTAGCAAGGCGTTCACCTTGAAATATTTTAGTTCGCGGGCATATTGTTACGTAGGAAAAGATTTTAAGGTGCCTATGGCTGCTCCATCCACGTTACAAAGGTATGGACGAAAAATGTACTTAAAGCAAGGCATCTTAGAAGACGTTTTGAATTTAGTTAGAAAACATTCTCGATCTTTGTTGCTAAATGTTTTGGCCGCGGTTCTTAGTTTTGATGAAATGAAAGTAGAAAGCGTATTAGAATATAACCCGGCAGCAGATGAAGTAATGGGACCGTTCAATTATGTTCAAGTAGTAATGGCTAGAGGACTATTTAAGAACTGTTAGCAGCCAATCTACATAGGGTTTGACCAAAGCATGACCAAAGAAATCATAATGGAAATTATTGAAAAGTTAAATGAAAAAAATATAAATGTGGTCGCCATAGTTAGCGATAACTGTCCTGCAAATACTAGCTGTTGGAAAGAATTGAGAGCAGTCGATTATAATAATCCATTTTTTCCATATCCCATCACTAAAAAAATGTATATGTTGTTTCTAATGTGCCTCATTTATTAAAGTTGACGAGGAACTGGCTAGTAGATCACATTTTCCTGCATACTTCCAATGTGATTTAAAATGATTTGAAGATAAAATAATAATTGCATAGTAAAACAATTTGAAATGTTCCTATGCTACTTTACCTATTCTATCCTTTAGTACTACTATACCTCCATATTTTAAAAAAGCATCCTAACTCTGTTGCCTTTCAGAAATGAAACGAATCCAATGATCTAAATCGCCTGGGAAATTCTGAAGGGAGCTTGATATTTATAAGCTCTGCCGGAATTTCCTGCCTGTCTTCTTTAGACCTCTTCTTAAAAGGAGCTAAAGTTCCTCTATCCCATCCTAATAACAGTTTAAGAATATTGCCTTTATACACCAGATGCATTTCTTCGCCTATGGGAATCCTTATCACTATGTCAAAGTGCTTCAAGTCGGTCAATGGTGTTGGACCTCTACGATGACCGGTAGAACTCCATTTTTCATTTTTGAAGTCTTTGTCAGTGCCAAGTTCAGCAGTTAAATCCTCGTAAATTAATTTACGTGGATTGTCTGATGGAACAGCTTGGCATTTGCACTTCAAACATCCGTGGACTCCATTGAAGTAACAAACATCTTAGAATGAAGAATGATTTATGTTAATTTTCCTTTATTGTATATATTAATCAGAGCTACTGACGTTTTATGAAAGCTCTTGTCGGAGAATCAGTTATGATGGCTCGAATTGATATCCTGTAGATTCTATTATTTATCATTTATCATTATTCGAAATCCTCTACGTTTGGAGAAACATAACTAAAAATAATTGAAGATAAAACTAATACCAGTTGGAAGATATTTATCACAATCAAGAAAGTAATAAAAAAAGCTAAGAACTCACCGATAATAATGTTGAAGGCATGTTGCAACACCATGGTACCACATTTGACCACCCCCTGGAACAGAAACAATTTGTTTTCCTACATTTAACGGAGGTTTCAATAGTGTTCTTTCTCACATCTTGTGCAAGAGCGCAAGACGCATCTTCGCGCAAAATTTGCAATAGTTCGTTGGCAACTTTTCTAGATATTTTGTTCCTAATAAACCAAATACGTAAAGATTTGGATAATTGAGAATTGTTGGTTTCTATATCTTTAGTCTCAAGATATTCGATATCAGTATACTCTTCGTCTTCACTATCTTCATTTTGAAATGGTTCTTCTTCATCAAATAATTCAACATCATCATCATCACTGTCAAGCACTGGTTCGATTATTATTGATGCATCTTCTTAAATATAGGAGGACGAGCCGAAATCATATTCTTCAATATTGATTTATGTAAACACGTGCAATACTATATTTTATCAAATGACAATAACTTACCTAAAGGCTGTACATTACAGCAAGGTCCGGCTTGATTATTATCATCCTCCCACTCCCTATCTTTTTTTTAGTCTTTTGTACAGAAATCCGCTTTGTTTTAATTTTTTTGGAAACATTTTTTATATTTTTACATCAAAACTCGATAAAGATTGCACAAAAAATATTGCTTAATATGCTTAAACCATACCACAATGGCGGCTCGATGTGGAGAAGATACTCACTCCAAAATCCGACCTCATCAGAATTTCATCATGAGAGTGGCTGTTGCCCGATCATCTCATTAGAGTAATCAACGGTGATAGATTTGCCCACCATACTAACAGAATCATCTCGCCTCAGCGAGAGGAAAAACAAGGCTGCTCAGTACGCAGGAGGAAACGATGATAGCCTCTCAGTATGGCAGTATGAAGCAGCTGTCATTGAGCTAGTGAAAGCAGGCTGGATTGTCATTTGGGCGGTACCGGCAACCTCTCACAAATGCGTCAGCTTTCCAAAAACGCCTTTATCTGCGAAATTCATTCGCTCAAAACCCCGAAAGTTCCGAATCATGTTGCATTTCTTTAGTTTCAAGAGTGGCATAATTTTTGTACAATGCTCCCAGTATTTGTCTTCCCGAAACTCTTTGTCCGTCGTTGGCCGAGCGATTGCACCGTAATGGAAGAAACGTCGACGTGTTCTGGCGTCAAACTCCGTTCGTATGGTGCACTTCTCACAACCCTCGATCGCGTTGAGCGCCTTAACACCTCCAAAAAATGTAAGCTATTGTACAATTACCCATCATGTTCAGGTTAAACGCTTGCTTTGTCTTACCATTGATGCATGCGCGCGCAGGTGCATCGGCGATAATTGCCCGAAGCTTTACCCAGTACACACAACTGCCTAATTTTAAACCGTTCGCCTGCAAACGGTTCATCTCCTTGACGAACTTTCCCAAGTAGTCGTCCAGCAAGAGTGGCTTGGACTCACCACAAAATATTGTCACCGTTATCACAGGGAGCCGGGGAACATTGTGTGCACGCATCAAGATTGGCTAAAATTGTGAGCGGCTACTCTTAAATAACGGCAGGCCGTCGACAAAAAAAGTCCAGTTCAAAACCACTTCAGCTGCAGGCACATCGCTGAAAAAATAAAAATAAAAAACACAGCTACAAATATTATAAAATAACTTAAGCTTTGATTTTAAAATGTCAATCTACTTACGGAAAATAAGATTGAAGACATTTTTTCGATGCCCTGGTACTAAAATTGGCCACCAAGTATTGACGATATTGCTTTCTCATCCTGTGATATGCTGGCCGGTGGCTTCAGTAGCTTACGCGGATTGCTTGGCAAATTGTTATAAGGCGGGAACTGCCGCAAGTGACGTAACAGCAACGTGACGCTCCCTTGGGTTTGATTCGTCTCAAAGGCCCAATTCCGAAGACCGTCCTCCATCGAAACTCCGGCGTAGGAAATGTGTGTCTCCAAACCCTCGTCCTGCACGATACCGTCGTCGAGCACATCGGTTTCGTTAGCGCTGCTGAATGCCGAAAACGTCTCCCCGTCACTCGTTGGACCAGTCGAAATTGGTAAACGGATATCTTTAATTGTAAAAATAATAAGCACAGCTCCATTACAAAAATAAACTGTTACTACACACCCATCGGTGCCAATTGATCAGTCCCAGCTATAACTTGTTTGGTCATGGGCCATGGGCTGTGAAATATTTTGGAAGATTGAGTTTGAGAAGTTTTCGATCGCTTTGCGCAGCGGGGAGCAGAAATCCCTCACGACAAAATCGAGCAGTTTTGTAGCTCGGATTTTCGATCGCTTTCCGCCAAAAGCGATCGAAAAAACGAGCAGAAATGTCAGGAAAAACGCTTGGATTCCGATCGAAGAAATATTTCTTTCCAAAATTTTCAGTGCCGAAACTTTCGAAATATTTCATTTATCAATTTTGCAACAGTTTTGAATGCGAAATATTTCACAGCCATGGGCTGTGAAATATTTTGGAAGTTTGAGTTTGAGAAGTTTTCGATCGCTTTGCGCAGCGGGATGTCAGGGAAAACGCTTCGATTCCGATCGAAGAAATATTTCAATCCAAAATTTTCAGCGCTGAAACTTTTGAAATATTTCATTTATAAATTTGCAAAAATTTTGAATGCGAAATATTTCACAGCCATGCCCGCTGCGCAAAGCGATCGAAAACTTCTCAAACTCAAACTTCCAAAATATTTCACAGCCCATGGCTGTGAAATATTTCGCATTCAAAACTGTTGCAAAATTGATAAATGAAATATTTCGAAAGTTTCGGCACTGAAAATTTTGGAAAGAAATATTTCTTCGATCGGAATCCAAGCGTTTTTCCTGACATTTCTGCTCGTTTTTTCGATCGCTTTTGGCGGAAAGCGATCGAAAATCCGAGCTACAAAACTGCTCGATTTTGTCGTGAGGGTTAGAGGCTTCCCGCTGCGCAAAGCGATTGAAAACTTGTCAAAATCAAACTGCAAACATATTTCACAGCGCATGGCTGTGAAAAATTTCGCATCCAAAATTGTTGCAAATTTATAAATGAAATATTTTGAAATTTTCAGCGCTGAAATTTTTGGATTGAAATATTTCTTCGATCGGAATCCAAGCGTTTTCCCTGACATTTCTGCTCGCTTTTTCGATCGCTTTTGGTGGAAAGCGATCGAAAATGCGAGCTACAAAACTGCTCGATTTTGTCGTGCGGGTGAGCTGGTATCGCGAAAGAATTGGTTTAAAATTAACAGTCGTTAAAAATTAACCAGAGTCGTTAAAAATTGCTAGAATTTGGCATCGCGAACGCATTGAGTTCATTTGTTAATTTTAACGACTGGTCCTATGCCGTCGTTAAACAAACGACTGCCAAGAGCGTATGCGATGCAAATTAACAGTCGTTTAATTATACTGCTCGAATTTTTTAACCGTGTTTGCCTATATGCGATATCGAGCAGTCGTTAACTGTTTTGACGGTCGTTTATTTTAACAGGAATGAACAACAAATGAACTCGGTTAAACCAAAATGAACTTTAAACGACTGTTAAAAAGAGTTCATTTATTCGCGATGCCGGCTATGGACTGTGAAATATTTTGGAAGTTTGAGTTTGAGAAGTTTTCGATCGCTTTGCGCAGCGGGTATACTCAAGTAAAATCACTGTCATCACTGCAACCGTTGCTCGTTGATCGTTACATATCTGAAGTCAAAGGCTGCGACTGATTTTGCTGGGAGCACTCTCACGCAGCCCATCGCTTTTCAAAGATACTCTTCCTTGCGTTATGCAACGAACCAGTTTCTCTATCACGTTTCGTAGCCATCGTTTCAAATTGCGAGGAATAATTCGTAAAATGAATGTCTTGTTCCGTACACTTGAATGGCGCTGGCTGTTATAAGTGAAATTTCTTGTAATCCGTTTGACGTAACGATTAGCTAAGTCTTGTCCACCACACACAGTTGTGTTGAAAGCATTAAGATAGAAATCATACCTGTCATAATGTCCTAGCATAGCGTACAAAGCGAAATAACAATCAACACAACAAGTGTCATCAAGTTCACAAACATTATCACAATTGCTTTCTTCTGGTAGGGTTGCATATATATTGAATTTGTTTTTTAACGGTACATGATGATAATTTTTATGTATGACTAGTTAATTAATATCTATCTGGATCGTGATTAATAAAAAAATCGTTTCTCTATCATTCTATTACAACATCGAGTTATCACATCTATCACCTTCTCTTCCGTTAAATTTTTCCTATCATTATCAGCCTATCACATACTATAAGAAACTATATCAAATCACGAAACTATACTATACGTTAAACGTTCAATCCGCACTGTTCACTCAAATGCCCTACAAAAACATATCTACACTATAATAAGACGACAATTTCAAGTACTGTACAACGATTATCGGGTCCCGTTATCGCTGGGTGTTTTGGGTGACGTGACAATATGTATTCTTTGCAGAAAGACAGACCGTATCTACACTTGCACCATCCCATTTAAGACACTTTCTGTTGTAAGGAAAGGAATTTGGTTTCTGCAAATGTTACCGTGGTTAAACGAAACCAATAAAAAAAGAAAAAAGGAAATGTAAGTATCATGCGTTTAATATGCACCAAAACAATGGACTTACCGTGAATAAATTTAGGACGATTCCTCACAAATGGTTCGAAGGGACCTCATTTCATCGTCCATCATTTCATCGTAGTGGCTGTTCATACATCTACCTTTGTTAACTCCCGCTCTGTGGGTAGCTATTCTGTTGACAGTGTTGTAGCAATACCTCGCTGATACGGGGGTGAATCCGAAGCCTCTAGAAGGTTAACAAAGGCTCTCCACCTCCTACACCTACTCATTCCCCGTCGTACAGAATTTTAACATGTCTCTCAATTATCCAAGCTTCTGAATCAGGGCAATATCTGGATGAGATTGCCAGCGCCATCAAACAGTTTAAAAGCAATAAGTCTGCCGGCAGCAATCGGAAGCGGAGGAGCGGAAGCTGGGTGTTACTCACCCAGTCTACAATAAGGGCGATAGGCTGGATTTTTCGAATTTCCGAGCCATCACAGTCCTTAATGTCGCCTGCAAGATCCTGTCCCAGATGCTCTTCTGCAGACTTGCGCCCCTTGCTACAAATGTTGTCGGCAGCTGGGTTTGTTGGAGGCAAATCCTCCACTGACAAAATTTTCACTCTACGGCACATCCTCCAGAAGTGCCGAGAGTGCCAGATCTCTACGGATCACCTGTTCGCCGACTTCAAGGCGGCCTACGATACCATAGACCGGAAGGAGCTATGGAGCATCATGCAGCGGTACCACTTTCCTGAGAAGTTGATCCGGCAGTTAGAGACCACAATGAAGGGGGTGCAGTGCAAAGTGAGAGTATCGAACTTGACGTCGGAAGCGATTGAATCTCACAGAGGTCTGAGGCAAGGTGATTGATTCTCCTGTCTGCTCTTTAACATCGCTCTGGAAGGTATCATTCGAGGTGCGTGGCTAGAAAACGACAATCCTTTACCGATCTCTCCAATTTCTTGGCTTCGCGGATGACATCGACATCATCGGCGGGACAACAGTGAAGGTGTTTGACACTCGACTCAAACGCAAAGCAGCAAGAATTGGAATGAGAATCAATGCGACGAAGACGAAGTATCTGCTTGCCGGAGACTCAGACCATTTGGGAAGCAGTGTATTAGTTGACGGCGACAATCTCGAGGTAGTAAAGGAGTTTTGCTATCTCGGTTACTTCGGACAACAACATCAGCAGCGAAATCTGGAGACGCATTGCTCCACGACGTCTGACGATTTTAGGCGAGGGGTAAGTAGGAGAACAGTGGAGAGGGACGTGTGAAAAGGTTACAACTATTTATACAGAAAATAATAAACTTTATGATCTCCAACACCACTCAACATTTATTTTAATTTTCTACACTTCTTCTCTAGCCAAGCACCGACACCAGAATCCCCTCATCTATTTGCCGAGATCGCCCGTTAGCTTGGGATTCGATTGGGTTTGGGATTCGATTGGTATTCGATTGGGATTCTGAATGGGATTGGCTTTGGGATTCTGAATGGGATTGAGATTGCGATTCGATTGGGATTGGAATTCGATTGGTATTCGATTGGTATTCGATTGGGAGTCTGATTGGGATTTGGATAGCAATTCGTCTGGGATTGGGATTTGATTGGGATTCGATTGTTATTCTGTATGGGATTCTCATCAGTATTCAGATTGCGATTGCGATTGGGATTTGAATTGAGATTGCGAATGAAATAAGAGGCAGTCCCCGAGATACGCTATTAATGAGGGTCGAGAGAAATCACGTATTTCTAATTTCGGAAGTCGAATTACGCAGTTTTCAGTCAAAATGTAGCAAAAGTTCGTGTAATGTAGCTTTTGATGAGAAGTTATAGTCAGTAAATAAATTATTTGATTTGATATTGAATACATGCCCGCGTATCTCGGGAACCTGTTCTAATTATGATGTAAGTACTGCAAAGTTAAATAATTAACAGTAAAATAGAATGACCTCCTATTCCAGTTTTAACAAATTCCACCCCCCTCCCCCCACTACAAACTAGAATAAAACGCTGTAACACATTGGGATTGGGATCGGGATACATAGATTCGAGTCACTTCTGAGATTCATATTTCCCATCACTAGTACGGATACGACCGCCTTTATCAGTTGTCATCGACGGCCTCTATCGTAGCAGACAAGGTCGCAAGACGTGATAGCTCAGCTGGACAGAATTGCTATACGAGGAAGCGAGACAACTAGAAGAATTTGAGCGAGAGGTACCTGACAAACCCTCACATTGTTTGCCGGGTGTTGCCAAAGCAGTTGTAACAGCCGAACCAGTCCATCACGATTAGCCAGGTTGAAGCCGCTCCCTAAGACTGAGTAAATGAAACCAAGGAGCGACAGTAGAGGATGTGATCAGTAGGGATCAATACTCATGATAAAGAGCACTGATTGTTTTCAACGCGTGCGTATGCGCTGTTACGTACAACAAAGCGTTAAGCTGGATTAAGGCTCAGCGATATAAATGCTTTCCATCTTTTTTTTTAATTGGTGTGTTCCATTAAGAAAACCGTCAGTATTTGGTCGCAAAATTCCACACATATTTTACATCATCTACTCTACTATTTCTTATCAACATGGCCGGTAACGACCTAACAACATTCCCGTGGTGAGTTCAAGTATCATATGGACCATCCTCCTTTAGCAAGGCTTAACTGACAAAATAACTGCAAGGGCCTACTACGTGTTATTGTATAACTTTCGAAAGCCTTTATCGGTCGTCATGTCCACGCAGAACGTTAGGTCAAGTAGAAGAAGAATCAATTATTGCATATATTATGTTTTTGTTATCTTCATTTTGATGGCACATATTCAAAAGCGGAGGGTTTGGAGGTGGTCCCGTAGTACAGTCATACTCGAACGACTCAATAACATGCCCGTCATGGGTTCAAGCCTAGAATGGACCGTCCCCCCGTAGCAAGGATTGACTATCCGTCTGCGTGATAATGAATAAAGTCTCGAAAGCCTTATAAGCCAGCATGTCCGCGTAGGACGTAACGCCTAATAGAAGATATTGAAAAGCTCATTTTAGAGCAAATTTAACTCAGGTATATTAGTTTTATTAATTCATTTTTACAATTTTTAACTTACAACTTATAAACCTAATGAAAAACAAATGGTTGTGAATTCTGAAACAACTAATGCTTACATGTATTTGAACTAAATAAAAAACAATGATACATCTTAAACAAAAATATTATATTGGTAACAAGAAAAGTAATTCATTCAACAAATATTATTTAAAATATTCTAAATGTAAGACTAAGAGATAATTCATAATTGCGGTGAGTAAACAAAATTTATTTTAGCTTAATATTAATATGTTCCTTCTTTCAGTTGAGATTTGTCCAGGTTTAAAAAAATATCGTTCGCAACAGATGTTGCGAGAACGCTTAAATATTTTTGTACTAGTTCGAAAAGTTTAGGGCAAATAATGTTTCGCTATTGCCACCATTTAAGGGGGTTTTCCTTTACTGCTAAAGTTTTTTCGCTCAAAAATGAATCTTATTCAGAAGCTGCATGCGATTGAGCATTCATTCTATCCTCGTTTGTTCCATATTGTTTTAAGTAATCCCAAATTCTTCATTATTATTATCATTAATATCTTCGTATTCGTTATTATTTGTTCCGCTTTCAGTAATGATTATTTAGTTATTATTTTTTTCATAGTAGCCTATAATTGTTTCTAGCTTTTAATTAAAACCTTCAGCGGCCAAACACGATACTAACGGGATTTTATTTTTAACTATTCGATCTATCATTTCGTTAGTAGAATTCCATTTTGTTGGGCAATCTTGTATTAATTTTAAAGCAGGATATTTCATGTTTGTTTGCATTTCCAAAAGTTTGTTAGAAGCTTTATTGCTTTTTCTAAAATGTAAAACATTTGATTAAACTTTTGTTGAATTTGATAATTCTTTTGTTTTTTATTTTATCGATGCTTTCAAAGCGTGTTGAACAACAAGATTTAAAGAATGGGCACTACATGGAAGGTGTTAATAAATATTAACAATCGATCCGCTAGCCCATTTTGGCTTCTAGTGAATCTCGATAGAGGACACTATTGTAGTGGTTTCGTGTGGATAGCCGTCCATCTCGATCGGGCCAACGATCCTCGACTGCACGAAAATTCACGATCGTGACAAAAGTAACGACGTCATCCCCGGGACAAGCGACCGATTTTTTAGCTGCTCAAAATAAAAGAAAGTTACTTACAAAAAGCTTGTTTTCTATTTAATGTTTAATTTTTATTGTATTATTGCCTTTGACTCCGTAAATCATTCAATGCTAATTTCAAAACTATCAAGCTACGGAGTAAATGGGGCGCTAGTTCATTGGCTCTCCTGTTATTTAAGTGATAGGCATATAACAGTGAATATTTCCTCCTCTATATCTGCACCATTCACCAACACGTCCGGGGTTCCACAAGGCAGTATTCTCGGACCTATTCTTTTTAACATTTTCATAAACGATGTTATTTATGTTATACCAGATTGCGAAAAATTGTTTTATGCAGATGATATGAAAATGTTTCTACCGATATCAGATCAAACCGATTGTTTTACCCTTCAAAACTGCTTAACTCGATTTAACTCATGGTGTAAATCAAATTGTATGCGTCTCAACATATCTAAATGCTCTGTTATATCCTACACTAGAAAAAGAACCCCCATTGTTTACGATTATAAAATTGATGATAGATCAGTGCCGCGTAAAAATGTGATTCGCGATTTAGGCGTCCATTTAGATAGCAGACTTACGTTACAGAACCACTATGAAGCAATACTTTCAAAAGCCTTCCGTTTGTTAGGATTCATTTTGCGTGTTGCGAAAGACTTCAAAGATCCATTCAGTATAAAAGCTCTGTATTGTGCAATTGTCCGTCCTACCTTAGAATTCGCTAGTATTATTTGGACTCCGACACAGCAATATTTAATAGATAGGCTAGAATCGGTTCAACGTAAGCTCACTCGTTCATTGTTTTACCGTCTCCCATGGTCTCGTAATTCTGTTTGTCCCTCTTACCGTACAAGGTGCCTGCTATTTGGACTAGAACCTCTGCAACATAGAAGAAAGACGGCACAGTGCTTATTTATACACAAACTTGTTACCGGATCTTTAGACGCCCCGTCAATTCTGAGTAAATTGAACTTTCAGGCCCCCAGTAGAATGTTAAGAACCAGGACATTATTTAACATAGAATTCAGATCGACTAATTTTGGATCATACGATCCTTTATTAAAAATGTTAAGTGCTTATAACTCGCTAGGAAACAATGTCGACTTGAACTCAAACTTAAACAATTTACGGACCTTTTTACATAGCTTAATATGACGCTTCCACAGTTTATGTTGTTTTCTTTATTTTTATTTGGTTGATTGACAGTTAAACTTGTTATGTTTTTTGATGCGTTTTTGTTAGCACTGTTCTTTAGCATTAACTATAGAAATAAGTATGTTATGTAAGCTTATGCCAGCTGGAAAAAAAAAATTATTAATGGACTGCATAGCCCACTCGAAATTGCTCTTCTACGTATACATATAATTACAGGACACGCAAGTTAGTGATTTGTTATATAAATAAGCGTAGCTAATTCCACCGCCGTGGTACTGGACTCGTAAATGTCGCTAATACAGGGTAGCGACCGGGTCATGCAGATCATGGTGTCCCAGGCAATAAAAGAAGTCCGGGGTGTCGCAATAGCCAGCATTGAGCGGGCACGAAATGATCTGGCTGGCACATATTGCTGAACCCGCGAGAGCAGCACAGGACAATCGATACATCCGTTAAGAAGCCCGGTGATGAATGCCAACCTGGCATGCTGAATACGATCTGCGAGCTTAGGAAGCCCCAGCAGCAGGCATCTTGTATCACAGTCGAGCCGTCGGTACCAGTCATGTAAAAACTCTTTCAAGACTTTGTCCGTTTAGCATATAGGTGTAATGTGCAGGCGTACGCAATCTAGTGAATGCGATAGCAGCACACTTCTCGATGCTGACAGTTAAAGCGTGCCACTTGCATCAGGAGTCTAACTCAATTAAGGATGCTTGAAGACGCTGATGGTCTTCGGGATTCCGGATCTCACGGTAGATTTTTGCCTCATCTGCGTATAAAAGGCAGTTGGAGTCGGCCAGTACCGAGATCACGTCGTAAATGTAGAGCAGGTACAGTAGGGGGCCCAGGTTACTGCCCTGTAGTACACCGGAAGAAGCGCGAATATGTCTGGACAGATGTTGACCAAGTCTGACCGCGTAGCATTAGTCTCTATAGTTTAGCGAGATCGGTGCGAGGGTAGTTGAGCCTTCTTTCTGGGGCGATAGTGAGAGTGATCATTACAGGTGTGCTGATGGCCAAATTGAATTCAGCGGTAGGTGGTAGCAGTCAATTGGCAGTAACGGATGATCGCTGACACGTATAAGCGAGGAGGTTGTTGATCCCGACCAGTTTACATAGATTAAATCAAGAATTCGTCCCAAGGAGTTTGTATAGTTGTTAAGCTCGTAAAGCGCATTCAGATGCAACTCATCGGCGAAGTGGGCGCTGCGAGCTGAGGTGGAGTGAGGGTCGAAAAACGTAAAAGGGATTTCGTAATTCAATTGAGCCGGCAACCACGAGAGAGCGGATTGATTAAAGACTCTGACGAGCACGAATCTATTGTTCGGATTTAATGCGCTACAGGTGCAGTAAACACCGTCCAGTAATGCATTTATTTTACTTTCATCCGAGCTGTGGTTCAGAGGGAGGTAGGCAGCGGCTATGTATACTCCATACGTGGGAAGCTGAATGCAGATACAGATGGATTCGAATGTCGGCTGAGGTGCAGGAAGCTCATGAGAAGAAAAAGTAGAACTCACTGCGATTAGCAGACCACCACCCCGTGATAGAGAACTGTTTGTGACGTTTCTGTTGCAGCGATAGACACGGTACGTATCTTCAAATAGGAGAGCGGTGGGAAGGCTGTGATCAAGCAAGGTCCCAGGTCCCAGGAATACCACAAAATCATAGTCTGCTTGTAATACTGCTAAGCGGAATTCATCAGTTTTGGGTCGCAAACTACGCACATGCTGTTAGTATACAGTTACATACGAGGGACGGACAGTAAATGGTGACCGTGTGCGGGTTGTAATGAGCTATATAGCAGGAACTAGTGAAGTTAAATTGCGATTCATGTCAAGTGATAACTGCGAGGGATCAGACGGGATGTGTTGAACTGGTACAGGTGAGTGTATGATAGTGAGTTCGCGTTGACGATACGATGGTCTTTGTGGCAGTGAGAGGAACTCACTCCCACAGGGTCCGGCCGGCCAAGAGCCTGCAGTAAGTGCCTTGTCGTGGAGAGCAGCTAAAATTCTTACCTAAAACGTTAATGCACTAACAAAACTAATAGCTGTTCCCGCTTTCAACAGGCAAAAAACGAGGAAATCTAAGGTGTCTAGATGCGATTTTACCATCTCCGCTACCTGTTCAACGGTGACAGATGTGGAAAGCTTTTACAAGTGCAGCCACATATAATCAGGTCTTTGTAGTTGTGTCACAGTTGTTATCAATGTGGTGGTGGTATCGGTTCCGGTAATTATTTGTGGTAGTGAAGGACGACTGTTTTGGTATTTATTATTAGTGTTTGTGATAGCTGGTGTAGGAACATTATCAACAACAATGTTTCAAGACGTTGTTGCGTCCACGGAAGCCAGTCTTCTGCGCTTACCACTCAGAAGAGAATCTGAGGGCAATGGGATTGGAGCACCGGCTGGGAGCTTGGTTTACCGCACCTATAGCGGCAAAGCTCATGCGAATCTCATGCACCACTGGCGGAACTTGGGTAGCTTTCATTGCCTCAACAGCAGCAGAGAGAGCCGCCTGAAAGCCAACCTGCATTCCCGTTCCCTTGATTTCCTTACTACGCGAGTTAGCGATCGCGCTCGTACACCCGGGGCAACTCCAATAAAGAGAGGCTGTCCGTCTTACCTCTTCGATCACCGTCAAGGGCAAATTAGTGCACGTAATGTGGTGGAGGTCATCACAGTATGAGCATGTGATACCATGATCGAGTGATTCAAGTGGCACCGAACAAGTATAACAAACTCTTTCTATTTTAGCTGCGCATTGGATGTATACGCCAGGGATGCGTGAACCATCCGTACCCGTCAAACATTGCGAGGGTTGCGAGTACCCAAGTAGAAAAATCGAGCAGTTTTTTGCTCATTTCTATTTGATATCTCCCGTTTTCAGCTTAGCGGGAGATGGGATTGCACGCACACAGGTCCAAATTTTCGCGGAGACACGCACACATTGAAACCAATGGCAAATTGGTGACAGCAGGCGAAAATAAAAGATGGGTTATGTAATTGTAAACATTCTATTTATTCTAGTGTTCGCATCGGTTTGAAACCCCGCCTACTTTTTTCAAGTTTCTCTCCAATGATCCTAGTGTATTGACTCCGTACATAGCTGTGAATTATAGTAGAAAAAATTATATACAGGTGTGTCATTAAATGTTGTGTACTTAAGCAGGTTTGATCGCAATTGCATCGTTCAGCCAGCACTATCTCAATGATATATACTGCTTTTGGGATTTGCGTGAGCTGCTTTAATTGAGAACAAAAGAAATTATATTGGTTTTACTTTGATAGGAAAATGTCTGAAGCTCTGGTCAACAACAACAGCAGCAACAACAACATCGTACAGCATCAACATAAAAACCATCTCAGGCTATTTGTTACAGCAGAAAAACAGCAATCGCGCGCTCCGGTTAGTGTATCTCCAGGTGACATATTAAATTCACCTCCCCTGCTCGTTCGCACCACGTCCTTATCCTTTCCAAGTTCTTCTGGAGTTCACAACATTTCATTCCCTTCTCTGCCTCCCAAAATCACAACTCCCAAACCGATCCGGGTCCCTCCACGTACCTTTTCGTTGTTCCGTCCAACTTCGATTGTGCAAAACGTTTCAATCCGGCATTCTGTTTCCCTCCCTCTCAGTCCTACCGTGCCATCACGCATGACTTTTCTGTCCATTCCATGTTCTCCTGTAGAACCACTTTGCCAATCCGTCCTGATCCAATAGTTTTCGATCGATAAAGTTCCTTGCTCAATTCTTCCGTCGATGTTGCTTCGCCTGTTCCCGTCGTACCTTCTCGAACCAGTTCTTTACCCATTTCCAACACCAAACATCCGATCCTTTAAAAAAATACACCTCGAGATACACAGTTAGAACGTTTAGAGAAAAAATAGACATTTTATCAAAAGTATGTTGCCACACTTCACAAGAGGTCAGCCACAAGCGACATGAAAAATTCTGAGAGCTTACAGGGACATTTTAGAAGATTAGAAACCCTAGAAATGCTTGAGGAAATGGAAGAAAACTTAAGACGAACAGAATTTTCATGGCAGAAACAATATACCTGCTTGTAAAAATATTGAAAGGTATCAGTGATGTAAATGAAAGACTATCCAACACGTTAGATCTACTCTTTGACAGAGATTTCTTTTCGTTATTTACATGGACGCATTTTGGACAACGTTATTGTTTGTTCAGCAGAATATTCTTTAGTTACTAAATCAAAAAACCTCATTCATTCCCAGTTAAACTTATATTGGATATTCCTACACGCTGGAATTCAACGTTCCATTTGCTGGAACGTTTTTATTCCAATAAACATCCAATTGTATCTTCACTTGCTATTCTTAGCTATAATTTGCATCTAAATGTTGTTAAGCAAGCCACCATTTTGGACCCCCGGTTCAAACAAAAAGGATTCCAAAGCGACACAGGATTTCAGCAAAGCTGCAAACATATATTGCTACTATTAGACACATTGCCTACACAAACCAATGAATTCAAATAAAAACTGTTAACGAAACTGAAGATGCAATTAGTGAGGATCTCATTACCAATAGTATTTGGAAAGATTTCGATACCGAACAAAATGATTCCCAAGTTATTTACATACGCGAATTGAAACTCAGAAGGAACTAGACAATTACTCGGCCGAGCCATTGTCACATAGAGCGGACAACCCTCTTGAATGGTGGAAATTACACAAAAACAAGTATGCGAGATTATACGACCTAATGCTTCGCATTCTTTGCATCCCAGCCTCTTCTGTGCCATGTGAAAGGGTTTTTTCAAAGGCAGCCGACATTGAATCTTTTAAACGAAATAGATTGCATTCAAGCAAGCTAAGCAAAATTTGGTTTAATAAAAAAAACAAAATGTAAGACAGAAGCAGAATGCAGAAGTGAGAGGCGGATATGGACTAAGATATAATGACTGTACAATCAATTATTTTCTATTACTGTATTCAATTTCAATTATAATAAACATATACGCACTCATATAAACACATTACACACTAAACATATTCAAAATAAATTTTATTGAAAATCCGGCCCGCAAAGGAATAGGCCAATTATGTATGTATTACGTTATATAAACTTTTTGTCACTCGACTCATAAGAAAATAATTTCTTTCAAACAGGTGAGTAAAAATAATTGGGGCATTCCGCTCACATTCCGCAAGTCAAAGCCTGGATTTATGCAAGCCATCATATTCTGTGCGAAGCTTTCAAGCGCACATCTTCTAGCTCATTGTTTCAACTTATCCTGGCGGAGAGCATTTTCGCTCCAGGCAGCGCATCGCACATACGCAGCCCTGTGTGCAGCACTCCGTATGGTGCGAAACTTTGCTCCTGGGAGCGCATTGCACAATTGCTCCTGCGTGCATCGCTACTTGTGGTGCCAAACTTTGCTCCTGGGAGCGCATTGCACAATCGCTACTGCGTGCATCGCTACTTGTGGTGCGAAACTTCGCTCTTGCGTGTAGCGCTCCCTGAATTGCGAACCTCGGCTCCTGGGAGCGCATCGCACAATCGCTCCTGCGTGCAGTGCTCAGTAAAGTGCGAAATTTCGCTCCTGGGAGCGCATCGCACAATCGCTCCTGTGTGCAGCGCTCTGTGCGGAGCTACCTCAAGCGCACCGCACACTTTAGTGCGCTCCGCTCTTGCAAAAGAGCTACTTGACCCAACACTAGTTAGGTGTCAAACAGATCACTATTTCAAATTTTATGGATTTTTGTATTTGCATTGCTTTTGTAGCATGCTAAAAGTCTGAATTTTGACATTTTATTTTGCAAAAATCCACAATACAGTCATTATCCGATATACGCTATCGTACGGGACCGAGCACCATACCGTATCTCGAGTTTCGCGAAAAAGGATTCATATCGAAAAATAGTTTACACTACCGGTTCGAGGGTTGACAAATATCGCCACAGAGTTTGGCATTAAAGTTTTTTGTTGTAAAATAGGTATCTTTTGCACAAATTTAATGAAAAATACCTTCAGAGCATTAAGGAAATTCAAAAAGAGCATAAAATATTTCAAAGAATCCAAATATTTACAAAAAACACATGGAGCTGTCAAATTTAGAGGAACCGCGTACTGCGAATTCACGTATATCGAGTATCGCGTACTGCGGATAATTGCTGTAATTGAAATAGTAATCTTTTCGACAAATAACATCGTAAAAAAATGAATAAAAAATAAAGATTACAGTGAACCCTCTCTTATTTGACACCTCTCCAATTTGAAAAACCTCTCTTATTTGAACATTTTTCACAGTCCCTTGATTTCCAGTACATTTTTGTTCCTCTAATTTGGAAAACCTCTGAAATCTGTGTCCCTCTTATTTGTGTATGGCGTTGCCATGGTTATTGAATGATGTATGCTCAAATTGGCAATCGTATGCACTGTTTCCTATAGCAAGAGTTAAGGCTGCATTCTAAATGTTCTGTCTCTTTCTTGTTTGTATGGACCTTTCATTCACTTTTCACCTCTCTAATTTGAAAACCCCTCTTATTCGACAGTCCCATCGCCTATCAAATAAGAGAGGGTTCACTGTATTTAAAATACCTTAAGGCCGGGCTACATTGATCGTAATCCGAAGTGTAATTTCGATTTTCACTAGCGCATCTGGCAGCGGCTGTCGGAAGCAATTTGGCAAACAATTTGAAGCCGCTTTAGAAAATGTGTTATTTTATGTTGTTTTACTTAAATCGGAGAAGACTAGTTTTGTAAAAGGTAGATGCATATGTTTTGCACGCATTGCATCCATTTTTATGACCAAAAACTCTGGAAAAAACTACTTAATTTTGATATTCGGCATGACCATTCCCTCGATGACCAAAAAAAGCTTCCACCAGCCGCCGCCAGATGCGCTAGTTAAAATCGAAATTACCCTAGCGAGTACGGACAGTGTCCCCCGGCCTTTAAGATTTCGAGCAGATTATACTACTCGCAACCCTCGCAATTTTTGACGGGACGGAAAGAAACAGAGTGTAGCGGCTCTTTTTATTCTAACCGTAAGACCAGACAGAAGTTTTTTTACTGTGCTTCTCCGTTTGTCAAGCTTTTGGGAAAATAAATCATGTAAAGAGATCTGGAAAGTCGTCGCGATTTTGGGTTTGACTGTAGTTCAACGAAACAGTAAGTATAAGTGATTTTAACCAGAATGTTTGATTGTTTCAGAAGAAAAATGGCAGATGTGTTGCAGTGTTCCTGTTGCAAGCAACTGGTTGAGGGATATGTTGATGGCTTACGACGTCATCTTAACATCCATTTTATGAAAAAGGAGTTCGAAAAGAATCTTGTCCACTACACTTATATGAAAAGAGGTTTCCGTACGAGCTCCCGGACTTGTGGAAACTTAAAGCACTATATAACCACAAAACACCCGTTGCCACTATTTCCAACTAAAAACAATGTGATGTTGGATCCAATCTCAAGCCATAAACTGACGGATGATACCCTTCAGGCAACTGAAAATTATAAAACCTTACCAGAAAATTCAGATACTCATTCAAATAAGCAAGAAAAGTTTACTTGCATCCTGGGGGCCATAAGGGAATTTGCTGCTGTTTCGATTTGTCAACTAAAAGCTGATGTTTCATTTACAGACCAAAAACTAAACCAAGTGATGTACTTCGGCGAGTCACTTGTTGGTCGGAATATGTTTGTCAAAAAATGGGGCCCTTTCCGTTTAAAGCTCGTAGGCTGAAATTTCAGCCTGTCAGCTGTTTGTATTGTATAGCAGTTTTCGAGCAGCTATCTAAGTGAGTATAATATACAGTTGGGCTTATCCCAAGGTGTATGAATTTAGAAGGCTGATTTTTATCGCTTCTGCTTCTGAATGAAGATTGTAAGAGTGTTTTGAGTATTCGTCAAGCCTCCAGAAAGCTCGTTGGAGCAAAAGTTTTCACTCGTTCTGTCAAAAAGATATACCCAGTCAGACAGCCTTCTGTTAATTTACCCATTCGAGCAGTTTTGTGTCTGTCATAACAGCAATTTAAGAGCAATTTAGCGGTACGAAGTGTTGTCGTTTGTTGTCAGTGAAAAGATGTAAATTAGAACAAAAAGAGTATTGTTTTAATGATCTTTTAGTGGAAGAAGACATCGGCGATGTGTTTAAAAATGTAAAATGTAAAAAAAAAGCAGAGAAATTGCATTTATTAGTGCTATTTGTGCACCACCTTCTCCGGGTGAAGCGGCTGTTCAAGTCGAGTTTGCTTAAAAAGATACATTGTAATCGTTTGTATAAGTAAAGGACAATGATTGAATAAAAGCATTCAACTGTAATATAATACATTTCGTGTTATTTATTAACAATTTGGCCGACAAAAATAAAAATAAAATAGAGGAAGGAATAGGATCTGTCAAAACTGCTCGAATGGGTAAATTAAGGACTGCTATTTTACCATTAAAATACTCTTAAATTACCGGTAATTTAGCGGTAAGATAGGGGTAAATTAAGTCCGATTTTTCTGACTGGGTATTCAAATCTGATTATAAAAAATGCTATGAGACCACCTGGACTACATACACTTTGATTCCAGATTCACCTGATTTTTTTAATGCACCTTGGGATAAATGTAAACAAACCCGTGTTTTCGAGCAGGTACTCGAATCTAATTCTAGCTTTGTGGCTAGAATAATCTAGACTGAAAATTGCAGGCTAGTTTTTTGTGTGGTTTTGTATGGAGTGTTTACATGATTTCAGCCTCCAACTGTCAAACTCCGTACAAAAAACTAACTAGAATCGTGAAGGACCCCAATGTTTTATTTGTATAGCTGAAGATATTACTATTTATAAATTAAACTTCTTCTTCTTTTGGCCTTAACAACCGTTGTCGGTCAGGGCCTGCCTGTACCACTTGGGTTGGCTTTCAGTGACTTTTTTAGGATTACCACCCAGAGCAGGATAGTCAGTCCTACGTATGGCAACACGGTCTATTTGGGGCTTAAACCCATGACGGGCATGTTGTTACGTCGTAATAGTTGACGACTGTACCACGAGACCGGCTCAATCAATTAAACACAGCTTACAATAATTAAAAAATAGGCTAAATTATTACAAATCCTCTTCGTTTTCCTCCTCCAAATATTCTTCTTCAGTGTTTATATCCGGATATTCCGCAATCCTTTGAATAATCCGGCTTTCTATTTGCGACCTATGCATGGGATTTTACTTTTGCAATGAACAATGCACGTATTTTTCAAATGCATCCGATTGATTTTTTTTTGCAATTTGGCGTTTCATTACTTTGGACGTAAGAACAATTAACTCTCCTAGTACACTATTTGCACTATCCTGCGTTATTCGAGCACGTTTTACCCCTCGAGTTGTCGATGTAGCGGAATTTGGGGCAAGTGTGCCATACGGGGCAAGAGTGCCACCAAGCATTTTTCCTTGAAAACTTTAGTTTAATGATCAATTTTGTATACAGTTGGTTGCTTTCCAATGACTGGGTATACTGAGCCAAATTTCATATAGATCAATCGATATTTCCCATTGTTTTGAACTGATTTATGTTGAGTTTCGAAATTGAGCAGAATATTATAATTTTTGAATCCAACCAAATAAGCTCTTAAAAATCATGCAAACAATCAACCGAGAAAATATTTACACCACCGTATAGCTGAGAAAACGTGAATTTTTTTGTGGGGTTGGTTGAAAAAAACCTTTATTTTGTCACTTAAAAATTCAATTTCAAAAAAGTTACAACTTTTGGGGCAAAAGAGCCATCTCTATTTGGGGCAAGTGTGCCACCATCTTTCATAGGCGCGAGATGACAAAAATGTAAACATTGTTGTAGCGTGCTGCGGTATGGTGCGCTTTTACGAGCGGATTCTACTCCGGAAAAACAGACCAGCAACAACCCATATTGCGATACAGTTTGTGATGAAAAGGGGTTCATTGGTGACTTAAGACATGTAGGAATACATACACTAGTGGTACAAACGTAATGATTTACAATTTTCTAAGAAATACGGTTATTTTAACCAGGTGGCCGTCTTGCCCCATACGAGTGGCACTCTTGCCCCATAGCCCAAAAAACAACGTCTTTTTGGACCCTTTTTAAAACGCTTCAAAAACTGTTTTGTTTGCACTTTTTTCAAGCGAAACTCAGTTATAAGTGAGGACATAGATGTTAAATGGTTATGAGATTTAAATCGGCTTTTGAAAAACACGTTTTAGTGAGTTATAACTTGAAATGCTTAAGGTGGCACACTTGCCCCAAATTCCGCTACTGGGTTGTGATTCAATGTCAATTGTTTACTGAAAGAACAAAAAAATCATTTCATGTCATTTCATTTCATCTATTAATTTCAATATGTCTGCCTCTGGGGTTGAACATATAATTGCTGAAAACCTAGTTAGCCCTATTGGTACTAAACAAACTGAAACTTAACTAAACTAAGGGGAAATAGAAAAGGATGTAACAGAATGGAAATCCATAGTGAAAAGAAAATAAGCAGCGGATAAGAAGAAAATATTTAAAACAAAAAAGAAATTAAGAATAACAGAGACATAATTAGAACGAATAACAAAGAGCCGGAACATAAAATTGGAAATTAAAATCGCGGTAATGTTCATTGAATTGACGCAAACAAATTAGCCACGGGTCGTTAATGCCAAACGCTGTATTGCGGAAAAGTATTGCAAGAGCAGTCCGATTTCTTAAACACCTGGAAGGAACATACCAACTACTGGGCAGACGATGATTGTTACGAAGGGAAGAGATATAGCTCCAGAACTGTATTGGGTGAAAAGTAAATCGGTATTGCAAGAAAGCTATGTAGGACTTATTACGGGCCCGATTATAAATGCGATACGCCGTTGCTGCATATTTGAACAGTCGTTTAGTGTATGGATTGCGGTATTCCCGATAGTCGCGTAAGTAGCGCTGCTTATCACGTTTCATGGATCTAAGGATTGAATTGGACCAGGGAGGAAAAGAAGGGGCTTTACGTTTAAAGGACAGCACAATGGGAAAGCTGAAGACACTAGCTGTGTGAAAATAGAGACCGCTTCGTCCAGCGAAGGTGCCGAGTGCACACGGGACCAATCGGTATCTAACAGCAAATTATTAAGTTTTTGAAAATCACACTTTCTAAAGTTATATGAGCGATTGAGGTTCCCTGCATTACTCCCAACATGAGACGACAATTGATTAACGGATGTGTGATTAATAGAAGTACACAATTCTAATGCTGGGTGATGCTGATCTTCAGGTAATAGAGGAGAAACGGCTAATGAAGGAATGCTGACGTGAGACGCGTAGTTATCATGAGGAGAGTAGTAGAAAATTAGGTCTAATTGTACATTCCGATAATTTAAAATGCCACTGAGCTGACGCAAGTTATAAAAGCGAATAATGTCGAAAAACGCATCAACGGATGTAGGGGAAACTTGTGCACGTAAATACTGTTGTGTTGTGTCGTGTATCCATGAAATATCCGCTCGATTAAAGTCTCCAAAAAGCAGCATACGATCATGTTTTTTCATCCTCGACACTATATTATCGATCGTTGCCTCAAGTGCACTGAGCGTATTTTGATTTTTGGCAAGAGTAGGGGGTATGTAGATTGCACCGATGAAGATTTGCTTTGGAAGGAAGCTTGATTTGTAACCAGCACTGTTCGAGGCAAGCGCTCGGCGGTATAACCTCACAGGTATTTAGATGACGAGATGCTGCGATGAGAGTGCCTCCGCCCCGAGATAGAGATGATGATGGGGACGAAAGATGCGGGGGCGATGAGGTGAGTATTGGTGATTGTGCGTCGATTAGTGGCGGTGACTGTGGAGCCGGTGGATGCTGTTGATGTTGGTGCAATGCGTGTGGTTGGTATGTAAACTGAAACCCCCGTTGCGAACGGTAATCGGTAAATTCACGAAACGCAACTTCAGCTGGCCAAGTATTTTGAGACAGAGCCACATTCTTCAAAGTTGATGGAATGCCGGCTTTGAAGGAAACGAATGTTAGACGGCTCAGATCCGCATCATATTTGGTTAACCGGCGAACATGTATATCGTTTGTATTGAGCATGGATTTAACCAAATTTGCCATATCGTCGGGAGTCACATCAGGACTGATGTTGGTAAAAAATAGCCAAAAACGAGGCTCAGGATTAGCCACGGTTTTTATCTTAATATCATTATCATCAGTGTTAGTGCCTCGCAGTAGTGGTCTGTTGCGATTATCGAGTATTTCCCGTTGCATGTGTGAGTGTTGTCTGAGATGAGTGCCTTCGTATATCTGTGAGCGTGTTGACTCTAAGGCACGGGTATTAGTCGGGGCAACAACCCTTTTCTCCGTAAAAGGTATTCTAAACCTAACAGCTTACATATTTTAATTATGATCTAACTTTCAAGTGTATGTAAAAGAGGACTGAAATAAAATGTATTACCCTGATCTAAACTAACTGCCACTAGCTTGCATTTAATTTCTTTTAATTCTACCCTGACTATTTCCTGTGATAAATCTTCTACCCTAGCTGTAAAGTTATAAATTATCGCCGAGCTACATGGTTGGCTAAAAGTTAGTTGTTTCTCTTTTAAGAATCGTCCTTCTATAAAATATGATCCTGATGACTTTTCTGCAGTACAATATCTTACTATCTGATCCTCCTGTGTTAAAAACCATCGATTTCTATTGCCCTTTCTTAACATAAATTTTGGTTTGACCAACAAAATTACCTCATCTTTTTTTACCTTTAGTGATGGATACACTGTATCATCCTTTTTCCTTGCATCTGCTGCCTCTAATTGTGTTAGTTCTATTAATCTACACACTATCTGGTTTAAAGTTCTATGTCCTGTTCTAGCTAAGTTTTTCATAAAGCCTAACTTGTCCTCAATACAATAAGTTGATAAAAATGGAAGAGGCCCGAAATTTTCAACATCTGCTGCTACATGTAGTAAATTATGAACGTTAATTGTTAAATGTGTTCGACTATAAACTGTGCTATATTCTAATACAAATTGTTCGAGCAACTGACCAGCATATATCCAATATTGTTCAAATAATCTTGAAGAGAATAAATTTACCGCAATGAAAAAAAGTTTATGGTGCTCATAGGCTAGATCTGATATTCTGTTTTTTAACAAAGGTATGGTAACGTGATATAAAAATGCTGACAATTCGGACCCCTTCCAAAACCCTAAATATTTTAATGCCCTAGGCTTACGATGTATCTCTGACGGGTATTCGATCCTGACTAAAATATTCGAAATTTCTAACTGCTCTTGTTTTGACCACTTCGGAAAAGGGTGTAAAGCACCAGTTGTAAAACCTTAAAGTAATTTTTTTCTATTCCTAGTGCGAACAAGTGAAGGTCATCGGCTATCGTTGTTTGTGTTACGATGTCTACTTCATCTATATCTAATAATGGCGTGTAATATTTTTGGTGTTTCACATAGTCTCCGTTTCTAAATTCTTTGTCGGTCCGAACTTCAGCTGTTCCTTCATATATTGTTTTGGTTCCGTCATGGCTGCCAACTATTTTGCACTTTATACATGCTGCCAGCCCAGGAGGATACGTTACTCCTAAAAATATATAATAAATTTGCTGTTACTCTCTACTTCTCTTTGAAAATTCTCAAGTTTCTTATTCACTTTCTTATTCTTATTCTTATTCACTAAAGGCTGGAGAAATCCTTCCAAACAGCTCGGATTTGTCGCACCACAAAATATACCCAGCACCATGATTGGCAGTGCTGGTAGATTAACTATGTGCATTAATATAGGCCATAGCTGCGTTGGTCCACTATTATGCATCGGAAGTCCATCTACCGCGATATTAGCTTCTATCAATCGGATGACTGGTGGTACAGATCTAGAACGAAAAAGTAAACCAAAAATTACCACATGTTCATTCCAAACAGTCATATTATTCTTACCGATAATATTGTTGGAGAGTGCTTTGTATTCCTTGGTACCAAAGCTGCCCTTCTCCAACGGCCGTAAAATGTCTCTCCACCTGTTTCGGAGTCTTCAGTAGCGTCTTTGCACACCTAGGAAGAGAAATATTTGTAGTTTCACGAGTCAACACCAGCAAATCACTCAATGCTGAATGCGTTATTTTATGAGTTAAAGCCCATATCCTAAGCCTGCTAGCATAAGCATTGCCTTCGGGGGCTTCATCAGCATCAAAATACTCATCCTCATTGACTTCGTCCTCCAATTCGCCTTCACTCCAATCGTCTTCCAACACCGAGCAATCAGCGTCTTCATCGTCATCAGAAACGTAATCCGCTGCTTCTGATTCCATGGGTATATCGGCAACTTCCACGGCATCCGGCTGCACATTCCCGTATGATGAAGCTGTAATGTGTAATAATATTAAATAACAAATTATTGCTCTGCTTGCGTTTTTCATATTTGATTGTTTTAACACAAACACTTACCTTGTTGATCGACATCGCTGCTTGTTCCCGGAAGATTTTCCTCTTCCCATGCCTTTTCAAAGCGCTCCCAAATTGCTTTGGTACGCTTGCTCGCCACTCCACTTTTCTTCAAACGTTTAGACGTATCCATTTTCACTTGGTTTTATGCAAAACAAATAAAAAAACAACTTTAAGTTCGAAGCAAAAGAAATCACTTTCATCCCCCGGCAAACAATGCGAGGGTTGGTGAGGTACCTCTCGCTCTAATTTCTCTAGTCTAGTCTAGTTGCCTCGCTTCCTCCTATAGCGATTCTGTCGAGCTGAGCTTTCACGTCCCTCACCACCGATCTCCTTCCTACCCCTCGCCTAAGATCGTCTGACGTCTTGCCTGACACCTTTCGTTGTGTTGGTGCCTTGCGGCTGCTGTCACTGTAGAAGTTCGGTTGTGTGTGTAAAAAAAACGTAAACAGTGTTGTTGGCCGATCAATTTTGGTAAGTTTTTTTAATAATTAAGGTCTTAATTTTACATAAGTAAGTGCCATTTTAGCAAAAGTAAGTGGTAGGAGTCCTCCCCAATGCGTGCTGGCTCCGTCGGAAGCGGTACGTGCATGTACCGGCGTAGGAAAGTGGTGTGATGAACAACACAGCATAAGACAACGGGTAAGTGTTATCCAGCGATTATCATGATTAAGAAACATTATTTTAATAGAATATGGCCACTTTTAACTTGCAGATATAATGCAGAAACGATATGGGCCTGCGGCAGGTGTTTGCGACTGTGCGCTGTGTATGATTGTGTATGATACGGTAAGTTGTAAGTGGGCCACGAAAGAAGAAGAAGATTGTTTGGTGAAGCTAGGGATTAGGATGCTAATCACGGTGTTTATTCCTTTTTTGCAGCCAATTTTCCTCTATCCTGGAACGTGGGCTTACGAGGAACCATTTAAGAACATCCTCCGGAAGCTGTACGGCGACGAGTCGGGCTCTACCAGCACAACACGCTAGAGGCCCAGCCGGCACCGGGTGCCCCGATTGCGCCGTGAGACGGTGTCGAGCGCGCTCGTTAACAACGTTCGGGGCAGGAATGCAACCCTTCGGATCATTATCCTCTGCCTCACAATAGCTGCAGCAGCAAAAGGACCGAAACGACCGCACTACTGATTGCGGTTAAATTTCCTGGCAGGAGAAAAAATCCCACAAGTGAGTTCCTTTTAGATGCACTATCGCTACATCTAGATCTGTTGTTTTATCTTCTCTCTAAAACAAATGTTTTATTTCCTTCAGGTGTATCGATTTCATCGACGGCCGCTCGCTGGCAGGATCAACATGCCACCGAATAACCCCGGAAAGGCGACAAACACTCATCTCCAGCGGCAAATTGTTAACATCAATCCTCTTCCGCACATCTACACGACATCATGATAATAGTGTTATTGTGTAAATTGTAAAAAAAATACGTTAATGAGTTAAGATTAATCTTAAGTGCGCTTTAAGGCATACATCGATATGCCTAATTTTAGGTTAAGTGTTATGAAATGCGCGTGTGTGTGAAGGGGCGGAATAAGCGCTAATTTTGCCCCGTGGTCTTGAGGGGCCCCAAAAAAGGAACCCACCCCCCACTCGCAAGTAAAATTGCTACCCAATCCTTCTCTAGTTTAGAGCATTTCCCTGCTAGACGCTTAAACCAAACTTACATTTATGCGACTGCTTAGGGCATCCACCCGTATGTGCGGGTTTTACACTACATTTTAGATAAATAAATCTAGTTTATATTCTCATAAAACACTACGCATTTTTAAAAGGGGAATGAACATGATGACATATATTTAGTTTGTTAGAAGGTTCATATGCACGTTCACTAGCGGATTTTTGCGGACTGCATTTCGATTGCCCATGTCGCTTTGCTTTGTCTTGTGTTTTACAAACCCCAATAGCAAGGATGCTGCTAGTTTATCATTGGATTAACGTGGTGGATCTGGTAGCTTGTAGTGCACCATACTCGCCTGTCCGCGATGGGTAGGCCATGTCCTACTCCTGGTACTGAACGATCCAGCCCATCGTCGTTCGCAAAGACAGACAAAAGGAAGCTGTTCATGGTGTGTCAAATAATGTGTAGCAGATGGTAGAAGATGGGTACCTGCGGGTGAGAGAGTCCGTTTCTAACGTTTTATTATCAGTTGGTGACACGTTCAAAACGATGTGCGCAGATCACGGCCCGATCCTGAGGGCTCACCGTTGAAAAAGGCGCTGTCAGCGTGTGATGTCCTCAATGAGGATCTTGACACGGAACCGAGAGTGGTCAGAGTGGTCAGGATACATACAGTGGCGGATTAAGGGTATCGGGGGCCCTAGCCGGTAAGACGAATTGAGGCCCCCTGTAAATGGTAAATGGTGGGCCGGGAGGAGGGGGGGGGGGGTGTTAGCGGTATTAAACTGGCTGTTGGGAGTTTGAACGCGTCGGGGGGCCCTACGATCATCAGTCATAGGCTCTAAAATTGATTCGCCAGCCTCGGGGCCCCTACGTCCATCCTTCCGGGGGCCCTTGTCGCTAGTACTCTGTCCATACGGCATACTATAGAATGACAATCTACGGGGCCCCTTAATCGGCGGGGCCCTAGGCGACCGCCTAGTCCGCCTACCGTTAGATCCGCCACTGGATAAATAAAGGATGATAATATCATGCCCGTCATAGGTTCAAGCCTCATATAGACGGTCCCCTCGTAGTAAGGACTGGCCAGCCGGATGTGTGGTACTAAAAAGACGCAAAAGCTTGCATTGGCTGGCATGACCAGGTAGATGGATACGGCAAATAGAAGAAGAAGAAACAGGAAAATGGAAAGCAGCAGTCTGTAGAAGCTTCGGTTGAGACCTTTGCTGTTAAAGAAGAGGGAAATGTCGTTGCATGTGGATGGCATGATGAGGTTGTGGGTGGTTCGGGTGATGAATGGTTGGGAGCGGAGATGAATGAATTGGCGATGCCAGTTTACCTCTTTCCATGCGTTGTATGAGGAATCAATGAAAATAGTCAAATCGTATTTGAATTATGGGTCAATTTTCGGGAATATCAGGAAAGAAAAAAATGCGACATTTTTTAACACATGAGTACATTATCTCATATGGCCGTTAAAACCAGCTTACATCGGGATGAGATCACCATTGGAGTATCACACTTGATAAAAAATCAAATTTCCGGTACGGAATTATTCCTTCACTTTCGCTCGTTTGAAGTTGGCTTCATAACCGTTGATCGACATGGCGATCAAATGGCCACATCAGAAACGGCACGGAACGGCAACCACCAGCATAGCACAAATATTGCTTCAACACCAGAATTGATCGGCTCTCGCATCGTCAAGGTCACAGGTAAAACCAAATACACTACATATATATGTACCAATCGCTAATTCAAGATACAACTACAACCCTACCATATACCAGTACCAGCTGATGAGCTATCGCACACAAGCGAGCGGCGCGCGCAAATAAGAGGAAGGGGCGTGAAGGAAGAGAGGTCAGGGGAAGGCACCGGGAGAGAGAGTGTGTGTGGTCAAAATTTTTGGCCATTTAAATTTTGTCCACCAACACCGTTGCATTTCGGAGCTTTTTTCTTGCCAGAAAGAGATAGCCATACACTTGACATACAGCTGTCTCGCTCATATGACACTTCCAAGGCTCGCAAGCTCTTTAATGCGAGGGCTCTGGAGCAGTGAACTTGTATGGCGTGCGAGCCCTCGCGCGCCCTCGCAAATCGCTGTCACTTGCACTGCGGGCCGTTTCCAACACCAGTTTGTTTTGATTTGAAAATGCACCCGCAACTCTTGACGTTTACACACACCACCATACATTTGATGCTTATTTTTACCCTTCCCCCCTGTTTTGCCCACATTTCGCCTGACAATTTCTACTTGAGTTGTTTACGCTGACATCACTAGCGGTTTAGATTTAATAAATAGACGACGAAAAGGCCGTTTAATAAATAGACGTCCCCTTCTTCTCTGGCAAATCGTCGTTACAAGATTGGTAATTATTGGTAGCTTAGAAAACAGAAAGAAACGCGCAAGACTTTATCCGAAATTCTCCTCCGAGTTAACACCTGTTGTATAGGCCGTCTTGTCCGCGTAGTACGTTACGACAAAAAGAAGAAGAAGAAGACGTTTTTGAATGCATTCTTTAACCCACTAGTAGTAATGGTTCGAATATGATTAATTTTTTAATCAATTTTAAAAGAACTATTAATTCAAAAATGAAGTTTATAGAATGAACATAACTTACAGCGTCAATTGTTTCACCAACATTCATATTTTCATTCAAGAATTGCATTGCTTCAAATGCAAACCAAGGTGGTTTAAATACATCGTTTGTTGCTAAAAAAAGTTTTCAAAAAATTATTACATTTTTAATGTTATTTTTGCTTTATGCGTAATGCGTTGAAAAAATAGGTCGACGGTTTGATACAACCCCAATTGACATTGGTACTAAAATTTTGTTCTAAATTTGCTCGATTGGTGCTCGAACCGTCCAAAAGTATGGATGTGTGTGTGATCACGCGTGTAGGAAGTGGCAAGTATGATTGTGTGCGTGTGATCTTCTTGTAGCGAACGACGATGGCATCATTTCCAGCTGTCATTTATTTGGCTTTGGTGTTTGACGAAAGAACAAAATAAATTTTGTGCTCTATTGTTTTGTGAAAATTTGTTGGATTTTTTCAGTAAAATGGCTACACAACCAGTGAAGAGGAGCAGAAAAGTTATTTCTCGACGGAACAAAAAGCTTGCAGCTATGTCGACGGAGTATGATCGGCAGAATATGTTGGGTGATGATGATGCGGGAACAAGCGGAGTGGTGCACCGTAATATCGGTGAGTTTAACTACATTAATTATTAATATATTACGTATTCGTTTGGGTATGTTGTTTGTTAGGAGCAGTGAGTGAGTGAGTGAGTGAAATTTCCAAGTGCTTCTTTGTTCTAGTTATCTAAAATGACAAATAATATTTCCGATTCCTAATGTTATTATAATGGTAGCAAAATGACGACCGAAGTGTACCGGCCGGTACCGAATGTACCAATGTATTTTGTTGTAGAAATATTCTACAGATAATGTTCCATCTGTGTTATTTTAAAGAATAAATGTGTATTTACCATTCGTGTGTGCGACAATTTCATTATTATTTTGTAAACAAAAAGTGTCGTAGATTGTTGATTACACGATTGACACGATGCCTTGGATTTTATCGTATCAATTTGTGTGATGTGTTCTTAAATAACAACGATAAAGTGTTTATATTTTCTTTGCTGTAGTATGGTCCAGGACTATGAAAATACTGTGATAACATTTGGTCAATTGTAACTCATTCGGATTGTTCTATTGGAAAATAAACGAAATATTTCACCAGCAGCAACAACTGTCTCCTTCAATGTTGATAGATCCTATATAGTGTGTTTTAAATGATTGGTTAACCAAAACATTTCTCTCTCTCTTTCTTCATATCAATCGTACAATATAACACAATGAAAATGATTTGTCATTTATACTTTATTTTATCTTGCAGGTTTAACATCCCAGTACGATGACCACGCGCAAGCAGAATACGATGCAGAAGTGCTTATGGGAACATTGTCTCACAACAGCGATACCGATTACATCAGTGATCGTTCTTCTGAAAGCGAAACCGACGCTGTGGCTGAAGGGTCCACAACTGCTTACAACTGCAACAACCATAGCGATATTGGTGAATGTTTGCGAACTTGGGCAGTTGTGCATAATCAGCCACGCTCGTCGGTAAATGAAATTTGAGCTATTTTGGGAATATGGACAGATTTGGAAGAAGCAAGGATTCTCGCACGCTATTGATAACGCCAAAAACCATCGGGGAAGAGATACAATCGATAGCGGGCGGCGAATTTTGGTACAAAGGAGTAGAAAATAATCTCGTCAATTATTTTAAGTAAGTTTTGAAAATAATTTAGCCTAAACCGTGTCTGGTAAATGTGTTCTCATTTCGATTGTTCTCATTCTGATTCATTTAATTCAACTGTTCCATCAATCGACGAATTGTCGATACAGGTATCCACCGACGGACTCCCTCTTCATAGAGGTGGACCTACACAGCTCTGGCCCATCCTTATGAAGATTGTAGAACTGCCCTCAGCCCCAATTATGATGATCGCAGTGTTTTGTGGACCAGCAAAACCAACCAGTCTGGAAGTATTTTAAAGACAGTTTGTAGAGGAGGCAAATGACATTCATCGAAGGGGATTGCGGATCGGAGATAAAATGATAAAATTCTCGATCCAAGCTATTATTGCAGATTCTCCTGCGCGGGCTTTCCTTAAAGGTAGGTAAACATACAACTATTGCTTATATGTACACAATTATCTGGAGCTTGTGTAACGCTAATTATGTTTGTGTTTTGCAGCAACAACCTACTTCAATGGATATCACGGTTGTATGAGGTGTACCTGTGTTGGGGAATACTATAAACCTGGAAAAAAAATTATTTTCGACTCCGTTGGCGCTCCTCTACGAACGCACCATGGATTTAAATCTAGGGATTGTCCGGGTCATCACCAGGAATGGCGTTCACCCCTGGAAGACCTTGATAATTTTGATATGGTGGATAAATTACCGACTAGTTGTGGGTTGCACTTATGCGATGAGGGTGCGACTCGCCGACACTTGTGCGGTCTTATAGGTGGTAAGTATGAAAATATCCCTACCTGGTCCAAGGGTCAAAAGCAAGCGATATCTGAATTTCTTATCAGCGTACAACTTCCCTCTGAGATTCATCGCAAACTCAGAGGGCTGAATGTAATTCGATATTGGAAGGGTACGGAATTCAGATCTTACTTGCTATATGTAAGTCCCGTGTTAATGGAAGATGTTTTGCCTGAAAAAGCCTATTGCCATTTTCTGCTGTATTTCTGCGGAGTAACAATATTTTCCTCCTCATTCCATCGACGTCATTGGGAACGTGCCGCTGAATTCCTTAACAGTTTTGTCAAGGATTACGGAAAGATTTATGGCCGTGGCGAGCTGACAAGCAATGTCCATAATATTCAGCATATAGCACGAGACTGTTTTAATTACGGACCGTTGCATAAGCATTCTACTTATGACTACGAGAATTATTTGCAAATTTTAAAACGCTCGTCCCGTTCAGGCTTTAGATGTAGCGTCCAAGTTGCAGCACGTTATGAAGAACGTTCCGCAACCGAAGTAGCTGCTGCAAGCAAAAAACGCAAATTTCCCCATTTAACTAGAAATGGTAAAGGTATCTTTTTAGAGTCAAACTTTCTTTTAAGCCCTTTGCCAAGAGACCAATGGCTTCTAACAAAGGGTAATGGTATTATTCAATTTTTAGGAGTTGAAAAGAGTAATGGATGTTTTATAGTATCTGGAAAACAATTTGAATGCAGCTCCAGCTTATTTTCATTTGCTTTGCGTGCGGATGATCCAGAATCGGTATTTTCATCTTTAGACATTCTTATTCATAAAGTTGATGCAAATGTTCAGACGTGTGACGTAAACATTTCTCTGTTAGATATTAGATGTAAACTTGTAGCTGTCTATCCTCCATCAAAACCTGGCACAGTTGTTTTTTCCCCTCTTTTGCATACCCTCCAGTTGGATTAAAATTCATTAACACGTATTCACTAACATTATACTTTAAGAATCATTCTGTAGCTAACCACTTATTTGCTCGTAGTTGTAGTTTGTTTGTAGTTTTGTTGGTATTTTTAGTTATGATGATAAAAAATAGAATGTGTATGCCAAAGCGTTTGAAACCATTTGTGTTCATAAAACGTGTTATTTTTAGTGCAATGCTGTTTAAGTATTGCCTAGGAAATTCTTCATGAACTATTTTCAAACGCTTTTGCATGGGAAAGCGGTGGGTCTTATCATCGTAATTATTTAATATCATATTATTCCTGATGCATGGTAGATGTTGTTTGTAGCAATTAAAATTCTTACTTGTAAAAAAACTACATGGTAATGCTTGTTTCATTAATTTAATTAATTTACTGCATGTCTCATGTTTTGAAATTTTATTTTTGCGATTTTTCTCTTCAATAAACTTCACATAGTTTATACGTCTGTATTGGGTGGAATGTTATCTTAGACTTATTTATGATTTCAAAACCATTTTGTAGTTCCGTTGCTTGATATGATTAAAACGTTTTATTTTTGAGTGAATCAAACCAACTAGAAATAAAAATAGTCCTAATTTTCACATTTAATTTATTACATAAGCTTGTTTATAGATAAATTTGATTATGTTATATCTGATTTGATCAGTTTGTTAAAAAAAAATATCTTAAATATTTCGTCAAAGTAGAGTCTACATATTGCTAGTGAGTGTAAAAGATAAGGAAGGGTTTAGATTTAAATAAATAATAATAATAACTTATTTATTAATTCTATTATTGCGTGTATGATAAATTTTACTAGAGCTCTTGATTTTTCCTTTGCAGTTTTGCAAGCTGCTTTGAGCGTTATCTAACTTTTTTTTAAGAAAACGTTCTACGTCGTCAATATTAACAGCAAAAATATCGTCCTCTCCTATTCTCTTAAATAATTTAATTACATTAACATTTTGATTCATTGGAATCTTTGGTCCATTTTTGCCCCCGCCACGCCAGCTGCACTGCACAACTAATTCTTTAGCAAATAATAATATAAAACTATTGTGCATTCGACCTTTGGCACTGATCATTAAAAGATTTCAGTTCTGCAGCGGTTGTAAGGCGAGGTATTTGAATTGGTATATTTTCCTGATCCATTGCTTCGGTGAATTTTCTTCGATGGTCTGTGCGATACTCCATTTCGGCCCAAACACCTGCTATAGACGTGTTAATGTTGGACAATTTTTTAAGGGTTGTTCTCTTAAACTCTGCATCACTTATCTCCATTGCTGAAGATCCATGCCGTGCCGAAATTTCAATTTCGCCGAATGGTGTTTGTTGCAGAGCTTCAGAAGCAACAGATGGTATTGGAGGGCTATACGTATATCTTGGTTTCCCGGTTGAAGACTGGGCCAGGTGTTGTTGTACTGCTGAGATAATCACTGGTTGTTTTTTGGCATTTTCATTTTCAGGATCTGCAGCAAGGCTTGCGACATGGATACTGGACGAAGTTGAGTTTTGCGGTCCTGATGATTTGGTTTTCTTTGATGTTCCAGGAAGCAATAAGGATGATGCCGAAATGATGCTGGATGAGGATGTTGGTGGTCGGACGAGCTTCACTGGAGTGTTCACGGTGAGGACTGGCCGACACATTTGTTCGGTTTTAATAATCATTGGCTTATTGGTTGCTTTGATATTTTTAGGAAGTATTGATGATGATGCCGAGAGGATGCGAGATGATGATGCTGATGTTGACAACTGTACCAGTTTTGCTGGGGCATTTACGTTGAGGACTGGTCGGCAAATTCGTTCAGATTTAATAATCACTGGTCTATTTGCCTGTTTTGCACTTTCAGGAGCTGATGACGGTGATGCCGAAAGGACGCGGGGCGAGGATGCTGATGATTGCACGAGCTTCGCTGGGGCATTCACGTGAAGGACTGGTCGGCAAATTCGTTCAGATTTAATAATCACTGGTCTATTTATCTGTTTTGCACTTTCAGGAGCTGATGACGGTGATGCCGAAAGGACGCTGGGCGAGGATGCTGATGATTGCACGAGCTTCGCTGGGGCATTCACGTGAAGGACTGGTCGGCAAATTCGTTCAGATTTAATAATCACTGGTCTATTTGTCTGTTTTGCACTTTCAGGAGCTGATGACGGTGATGCCGAAAGGACGCTGGGCGAGGATGCTGATGATAGCACGAGCTTCGCTGGGGCATTCACGTTAAGGACTGGTCGGCAAATTCGTTCAGATTTAATAATCACTGGTCTCTTTGCCTGTTTCGCAGTGCAAGGAGCTGATGACGGTGATGCCGAAAGGACGCGGGGCGAGGATGCGATGGCTGACGATTGAACCAGGTTCACAGGGGCATTCACGGTGAGGAGTGGTCGGCCCATTTGTCCCGATTTTATAACCACTGGCTTGTTGTTTTGATTCACAGTGCCAGGAGCCGATAATGGAGATGCCGAAAGGACGCAGGATGATTTTTTTGACCATTGCACGAGCTTCACAGGGGCATTCACGGTAAGTACTGGCCGGCACATTTGTTCGGTTTTGATAATCACCGGGTTATTGGTTTGTTGTACATTTTCAGGAAGGAATAATGGTGATGTAGATATGGATGTCTTTAATGGTACGAGGGTCGCTGGTACTACCGATGCCTGCGCTTTTACGCTGAGATCTGGAAATGATGCCATCGGTGCCGTTATCGTTTTATACACGTTGTTTGAAGCCATTTCGCTAAACGTATCCTAAATGAACATTTTGTTTATTTAGTGAACCATTTGATTTCAATTTATCCTAATTAATAGGTACCTTTTTATGTTTTGCAGAAAATCCGACAGAAATAATAAAACAAATTTTAGATTTCAGCTTATGAAGCATCACCGAACAATTTGGTTTTGTTTTGTTTTTTCATTTGACGTTTCGATGATGACAATTGGAAATGACAGGAGAGAGCAAAGCACAGTGGTCGGTTTTCATGAAATTGTACTAAAATTTCCCTTAAACTGGTTCAGTTTAAGGTAAGTTTAAGGCTCCAGTTTAAGGGAATTTGCTCGAATTCCCGATTATTCGTGCTCGAAAATGTCAATTGGGACGTCAGTGTACATGTATACGGTACAAACCGCAATACCACACATAACAATTGGAAAATGTCTCCTCCAAGAAAAATCACCATACTCACTAACTGTGTACTGTGACGCACAACGGTCGATAGGTTATTTCCGGTAAAATATTTAACATTTAACCACACACAAATGCCGATTGGATGGACCATCTTTGTCTAAAATTCAATCGAAAAAGGTTCAGGGATCAAACATATTCGGCGATCAGTCGTTTCATACATATTGGCTCTCGAGGAAGCCAATATCTTTAAACTACAAGCTAGACTAGACGAGATTCTAGATGGCAGCAGGATCCTTAGCCCGGCACATCCACTCGTACACAACAATGGTGATATAGTTCATTTTAATACAGTGAAACGTTATATATTTAAAAATGTTTACCGGATCCTGTGACACGACTCTCTCGAACTTTGGATAAATTGCTTCGATAAGCACCCCTCAAGCTCCACTTTCCACTTATCTTTCAAATCTTTCGTGGGAATATTGTATTCATTCGACAATTTCTGCCACGCTGCTTCGTGGCTTTCTGTCATTTCATAATACGGAAGTGTTTTATTCGACAACTCTGGCAAATTTTCGATAGACTGAATCAGTTGGATTGTTATTTCCTCAAAAAGAATAATCTATAAAATACAAAAAGGTTATATGGTTAAACATACATTACATATTAACACTCAATAAACTTGATTGCTTTCCCAATGTCATATCATCATTCTTTTATTTACCTTTTTACTACCCTTTTTTTTAATTTTCTTTTAAGATTCAATATGTAATTCATGCTAATCATGTGTTAAATATTCAATTTATATGTACTGTTTTTTTTACGGACTCGGTTGCATTTTTATCATTATTGATTCCTACTCATTAGTTGAGGGATTTCAGCAAGAGATACGTGAATCCGATCGAAACTCGTCGGAAACAGCATGGAATAGTTCGAACTTTAAACGTTAAACAACTTCAATTTCGAATAGTTGAATAATGAAATCGCGTATGCTTTACTGGACCTTCTAAAGCTGGATCTGCTGACCATCTTGCTAAACCTGCCGGAGCCAAAATCATGACTAAGCCAGCCCCGAATTTCTCTTGCATAACTTTGACCTTCTAACATTCGAGTTATCCTACATTATCATTAACACATTCAACCCGGCGCTGATTTTCATCAACATTCCGCTCCGCAGACATGTAGAACGCAAGCAGTTGATTTTAAACCAAGCAAGCATGTACAAAAGAAATGAGTTTCTCCGCTATTTTTTCAATTCTACTCTGTGCATCAATACTGTTCTGTGTGGGATAAGGTTTTTGTTAACCACGATTTGTGCACGAACCAATATTTGTTGTTTCCCAGGCAAAAGACCAATGGCAGGCCCCAGGGACTGCCACCGGCATACGGGAAAGTTCACTGACAGGCTCTGGGCCCTGCCACCGCTGAACATGTTAAGGATGATACTTACAGTTTTATCGCATTTTCGTCCCATTATAAATATCTAGAATGCAAATAGAAGAATGAAATCAATGAAAATAAAACCATAAGATTCCTGATAAACACATTCAGTATCATTTCTTTCACAATGGAATGACTCTGAACATTTCGTGCATATACAATCGGTTCAAGAAACATGGCGCTGTGAGAACAATCCAACTGCAAATATTTTAGCAGTACGTGCTAATACTGAGTATTGAAAACGTGTAAAGCATCTTTTCGACAGCGTGAGTTAAACCTTTAGCTGAGGTTTATGTGGCCTCGAATAAGGAGAATGTTTTTCTATAGATTTAAATCATCAGTACAATATTTCACATTCATATTTCTTTGCTCACAACCACACACAAACACACTAATTATACATACCTTTTGAATGAAATTAAGTGAGCACAAATCCGGAATCAGTCTAGCATCCACCAAGTCATTCGACAACCACCAAACTAGTATTAAAAGCAAAACGCAACGAAATAAACAACCGGGGCGAGTATGGGCTTCGAACGACGAAATCCGTTCGCCGCGGTTGCCAGAAGGCGCTCACTTGGCGCTCAGTTTTAAACTAACGTACCCAAGGTTATTAGACTCTATACAGGTTACGACAGAGCATTTGAGAGGGTCACCATTATGGATACCTTGTTTACAATTTGTCTGTCAAAATTGATGCCGGCCAGCTGTTGCTTGGCGTGAGCGACATAAATAAATTTACAGAAGACGAAATTACTGCTACAATTTTTATTCACGCTTACTCGTTATATCATTTATAGAATATGACTTCTATGTTGGATTGGTTAATGCTTACATGCCCTGGATATCGTCGGATTCAATTGTTCTACAGGTTTGGTATTGCAGTCTCAGCTTCAGTGGACGAGGGTTCATGCCGCCCAGCAGCAGCAGTGTCCAAACTGCGTAATTGTGCTGTCCCAGATGCGGTCCCTTGTGTGGGAAGTGGTCAGATCCCATGTCGCTTCGCGCATAACAGCTCGTCCTTTATTCGGAGTGGAACGGACACGGATAATAATTCAGTGAAAGAGTATCGATGTGATGACACCCTTTTAACGATGTTGGTCAGGGAACCTGTGATGATGTTTTGCAAAAAATGCTACCGGCATCACTTTCGTTCCGCTATTGCACTTGACCCGAGCTAGGACCGCGACGGCGCTGACAAACTTGCGGTAGCGGTGATGATGAGTATCCCTCAAAATTGTGGTGCTGAGATGATGATATGTAAAGTAGAAGCTTGTGTGGCATGGCCTTGTCCTTACTAAAACACTGCTTAAGCTACACCCGAGGCGACATGACGTGGACACCCACATGAATAAGGCTGCAGCCAGAACGGAATGAACATTTGTTTTCTTTGAACTGGAACGGCAACAGTGGCAGCATAGACGATCGTCTCGAACACGAACGACGACGACACAAATATACTTATAGTTTATTTCCTAATTATAATTGTTACAACAGGACCGTTCAACATTTACTCCCCGGCTCAACCACTACTCTTCCTTCACAAGTGCTCTACTCGGTGACCCTCATATTCATCTCTTTCTCCCACTCTTTATCATATAATTTGTATGAAAAGTGAAATAATGTGGATAGGGTTTATCTGCCTCTATCAAAAATGAAAAATATTATCATACGGAACACCTCGGATCGTAATGCGAGATTTTCCTCGTGAAGAAGGGTATTTGTAGAGCATTTGAATCTGCTCGTTATACGTTATGCTCGTTGTAACAGGTTATACTGTAGTGGGCTGAGATGAAATATGACGTGGTGACTTGCATTCAGTCTGCGTGTCAGACCTGTTGGATCCTGGAGTCGCTGTTGCTGGTTATTTATGTTCTGTTATATTCCTCAACCATCACGAATAGCAGTTGCTTTTAAGAAGGAACGGTAATTTGCTCCGAAGTCTCCGACCGGCTCCAGACAATTTCGGAGACGGCTCCGGAGCCGGCTCCGCACCCACGGCTCTAGAGGCGGCTTCGCACCCACGGCTCCAAAGCCGGCTCCGCACCAACGGCTCCAGAGCCGGCTCTGCACCAACGGTTCCGGAGCCGGTTTTAACACAAGGGACCAAACAAACTTTTTCAATAAAGTTTCAATCGAAGAAAACCGTAAATAGCGGAGTAGGTCATGTTTAAAATAATTTATCAAAAAAAAAAAAAAAAAATCGATGAGTTTTGAATATAGTTAAGAAAGACGAGACCAACGTTGATTCGTCGCCGGCTCCGGAACAGTGGGCCTGAAGCCGGCTCCGCAGCCGTTGGAACGGAGCCGTGAGTGCAGAGCTGTTAGTACGGAGACAGAATGACGTTGGACTGGGCCCTTCACCTGAAGGATATGAAGTCGGAACGGAACCGATGGAAGTGGCCGGTAAGTCAAGACCGTTATATTTTGACCGTTACGCGTATCGCTCATTAGTTTGGTGTTCATTTTTTTTGGCAGACAATACCCAGCCGCAGAGTGACAGCTGTAGCATATCTGCTATACAGATCTTATTATAAACCACACTATCAGCTATAGACTCATTGTGACACACTTTGGAAAGCCAAACCACACCATTGTAACACATTCACTATAACACATTCAGTAAATCAGATCATACCATACACACCCGGAAGAGCTCAGGCCACACCGTTCATATAAAAACAATTTTGACACACTTATCAAAAACAACTGAAACGCACAACATAAGCAGGAACAGTATGTAACCCAAAGCAGGAACAGTATATGCATTAAACCCAAAACAGGAACATAGTGACAAGAACCATCGTTCTTGTCAACACAAGACAAACGTAACTAGCCGAGTGAAAACAATAACTTTCCAACATAAAACCCGGAACCAAATGTGCGAAACCCTTAACTTCATTTGAGTATAAATAAAACCAATTCCAACCGTGGCAAGTCAGATTCGTTCGGACTGCCAAGATAGGACATTACGCTGCCTAAAACCTTCGCCTTCCAACTTATTTCAAGAGTTTAGTTATGTCCCCCTTCCCAAAGTAAGGCTTCTAAACTCCAACGTTTCCAGTAAGGGAAACCTCCTAAAGGTTTCTATGATCGCCTGGACGATCAAGTGTTGTAAAGTCCGCTTCGGACAAAGTATTATTCCACCTCGGCTCATGTCAGCGAAACACTGACCTACCGCGACGGTACTCGAAGTACAGTTGTACGATTATCGCATTACATGGCGACCGTGACAATCCCGAACTCATTACATGACGACCGTGACTATCGTCCGAACTCATTACACCTTACTTTACACCTTCTACCATCGTGCAAAATGGGAACTGGCCAATTCACTGTTGCATCGTTTTGTGAAAGACTATGGAACAGTGTATAGTCCAGTGCTGTTAAACATCAACGTGCATAATTTGCTTCACGCGTACGAAGATGTCCACAGATTTGGCGAGCTGCGCACCATATCTGCGGAAAAGTACGAAGCAAAGTTGCACGATATGAAGCAGCTGGTGCATTCAGAGAGGAACAGCTTGGTTCAAGCGGCCAATCGCCTGCAAGAACTGTGGCAAGTGGAATATGCCAGGCCAGGATGCAGTTCGGCAGGTCGAGAAGAGCAATCGGTGCGCCCGGTTGGTAGCGATACAGTTGGTACTGTCCGGTATGGTTTCATGCTGCGGAAAAACTTCCGCGACCAATGGTGCATGACTAATTTGGGTGATGTGGTCATGGTGCATGACTAACTTGGGTGATGTGTGTAAGCTGGCTGCAGTGGAAACTGAAACTCCGGGAGAATATGTGTTTGTTCCTTTGCCCCACACTTACCTGCAATAAAACCCCTGAAACTGCTAACACAAAACAGGCTTTTCTCGTACCTGGGGTCTAAATAATGAGAAAAGCTTTTCGGATGTGTTTAAATCAAATAAACTTTTGTCGGTTTTCGTAGGAAAGATAATTCATTTTAAAAAATTTCATTGATTTCATATGATATGAAATTCATACAAAAAAATTCAACAAATATTTACACTACGCTAAATAAAACTAACTAACTAACTAACTAACGAACTAACTAAAATAACTAACACCAACCAAATTAAACTACAAAAAAAATTCAACAAAACTAAATACTACCCTAAATCTAACGCTATCCTAACTAAACTAAAAAAAAACTCCTCAAAATTCAACTTCATCCTAACGCTAATCTACATCTACCTAAAGCTAACCTACCCACTACTTTACATATCTTAAAGTACGTATAAAAAAAATTCTTCACATAGCCAGGGGTTACCGTCAATTGATGGGTAGTCCCGATTCTGGCAAAAAGCGTTATGTTATTGCACCTTTTTAGTGGTGTATTATTGTGCCTGTCGGTCCAACGAAGAACGCAAGAACTGCGGTGAAAATATAATTCCGCGTGCCATTTTCAGCCGCTTGTCCACCTGAGGCACAAACACCTGGGACTGTAAATAGGCCCAAACATCCCGCATGTATTGCGCCTGTCCCAGCTTCCGCTCCATGCTGTGCAGTTCCTCCACTGAATCGATGGGCTGCAGCGTAAAGTCCTCGGGTACGGGTGGCGCGGTCCTTACGAGGTCCGCGCACACCACATATTTGATGTCGCGCACCATCACCTCTGTTGTGCCAGAGGTTTGACGGATGATAGGCACCTCATTCCGCAGAGCCGCGGCGAGGGACTCGATGGCGGCGTCAATCGCGTCAAACCTGCGCTCAACGTACGCCTTCAAATCCGCAATAAGCTGCGGCACATCGTTCAGTGGAGTAACCCCTGATGGAGTGACGGAGGGAGAGGTGGTGAATGTGCCCCAGACATCCTCTGCGACGTTCGTTGGACTGACAGGCGACGATGGTTCTGCAGATGCACTTTGGCTCCGCGACGGCCCAGATCCAGCGGCGGCCGTTAGAGACGACGCGGCAGTCAGTGGCTGGGCGTTGTGGCGCTGTGTGTACGGCGCTGTAGATGCACTTTGGCTCCGTGACGGCACAGGTACAACGCCGGCCGTTAAAGACGACGCGGCAGTCAGCGGCTGGGCGTTTCGGCGCTGTGTTTACGGCGCTGTAGATGCACTTTGGTTCCGCGATGGCACAGGTACAGCGCCGGCCTTTAAAAATGACGCCCCGCTGCGCAAAGCGATCGAAAATTTCTCAAACTCAAACTGCAAACATATTTCACAGCCCACAGCTGGCATTGCGAAAGAATTGGTTTAAAATTAACAGTCGCTTAAAATTAACCGGAGTCGTTAAAAATTGCTAGAATTTGGCATCGCGATCGTATTGAGTTCATTTGTTAATTTTATCGACTGGTCATATGCCGCCGTTAAACAAACGACTGTCAAGAGCGTATGCGATGCAAATTAACACGATTATACTGCTCGATTTTTTTCCCCGTGTTTGCCTATATGCGATATCGAGCAGTCGTTAACTGTTTTGACGATCGTTTAATTTAACAGGAATGAACAACAAATGAACACAGTTAGACCAAAATGAACTTTAAACGACTGTTCAAATGTGTTCATTTATTCATTTATGGGCTGTGAAATATGTTTGCAGTTTGAGTTTTAGAAGTTTTCGATCGCTTTGCGCAACGGGTGGCCACACGAAGCAAAAACGTACATTGAATGGCGTGAAATTCGGATTTTTTATGATTCACTATAGCCTCTCACCATTTCTTTCTCACGGCACCTATTTTTTCTCACTACTGTTTCGCTCAGCTCTGAGAAGATCGGATGTTTATTCAATCCAAACCAAAATCCGATCCTGTCAAAAATCTGTCATTTTTTCCAATTTTTAGGGGGTCCCATTGTCATTTGGGTCTATTTTCAAAATGACAGCTGCAGACAGCCTGCAAAAAGCCGACGAAACTTTCATCGGCTCGAATGGTGAAAACAATACCAATTTTTCTCCAGTTCGACTCGAGTGCTTCCGACGGAATCGAAAGTCATTCGAGTAAAATAATAGGCCTGATAGTCTCTCTCTCTCGATCCACCTTCACTTCCAATTCTCTCACTCGTACTTCTCTTTTTTTCGTGGTCACATATCGATAGGTTATCGATAGGACACTGCACTAATCCGGCTACGCACGATACCGTTAACTATTGTTAATTTACGGCATATCTTATCGGATTTTACGGACACTGTAATGCACCTGTCATTCATTTTTAAACAGTTGCCAATAGATATAGTTTAGCGTAACGTCACTATATATGTCATAGTTTCTGTGTAACGCATTTTTTTGGTAACAGGTCCGCTGATTACTTTCTTTACTTTGTATGTGAAGGAAATAGCTATGTGCAGTGGCGGATTTAACGGTGTGCGGACTGAGCGGCCGCGGGGGCCCCGTCAATGTAGGGGCCCCGTGTACAGAAATTCCAGCATATAGAACAGTGTGTGTAGTAGTCTCAGCGAGAGCTTCTGTGCTAGATAGGGGCCCCATGGATGAAGGGACTCATAAACTATAGGGGCCCAGTACAGGGATTCTGAGAAATCTCTGAGAAAACGTATCGTATTTCGTTTCGCGGATCGAAAACAAGCAAATCGCGCGTTCGATTAAAAAGTGTCCGTGCCCGGTTAAGTGAAGAGTGCAATGGAGCAGCAGTCAGCGCGTCGTATGCCGAGGGGGGAACCAACTACCCCAGGGGCGTATCAGCAGATGGAGCGCGAGAACGTTCCCAGCGGCCTCAGCGGAGCGTCCACCCCGAGACCATTGCGCGCGGCTGCATTCCCGTCGGAAGTAACCAACGCAGGAGCCATTACCTCCTATGAGTGCGTTGAAAGTAAGGCGGCAAAAATGCATCGGCACTAGCTCATCCCGTCGGAAGAGAACACCCAGAGGCGCATTCTCGAAGCAGGAAGTAAGACCCCTCATACACTGGTGCGGAGTAAGGCGGGTGAGTTGAAAGGGTACGGCACGGAGAGCACGATACGAGATAATGAAGAGACGTGGTCAGCGTCGGAAGGGGCCATGGAACGCGTCGAAGACGCTGCGATAGAAGGGGACAGACGACGCGTCGTGCGCGCCGCATCAGAAGGTGATATCGAACGCGTCGGGCGCGCCACGACGTCATGTGAAGAACGGCGTAGGAGGCACCTTATTCTCGAACACGAGATGCGATTGCTCGACATTGAAGACGATCTAGGTGGCGAAAGGCCCGTCGAACAGCCTCTGGGAAACAGTGTACCTGCCGTCCGGCGGGAGGCCGAGTTTGAAGAGTGGATCCGCGGTATGGAAAATTCTATGCAGCTGACTGCCCGCCAAAAATGTAGCCCTGTGGTGGGCCAATTCGCGAAGGGCCATGACCTCTACGAGAGTAACACACGCACACTAAAGCACTCCACAACACAACATGGCCATGCGACGCATGAGGCACCCGTACAGCAACAAGGATACGCGACACAATCGAGGTACGTTGCACCGTACGGACGAGTGACACAATTGGATTACGCGGCACACCCGACTACGCGGTGCAGCCTAGACTCCGGAAACAGGAAGGATATGCGACCCATCCAGAAAACGCACTGCACTACGAGCATACGGCGCGCCATGCACACACTCCACACGCGGGTTACGTTCGCACGACACACGGGGCACAGCGGAACACACACATTTCACACGAGGGCTACGGCCACACAATGCACGGTACACAGTACAACACTCGGCCACTAATACACAGGACTACTCTGAGCCAAAGTCAGATAGCGGCCCGCCAGCCGGTACCGAAGGACTTACCAATATTCTCCGGAGTTGTGGATGACTGGCTAGTCTTTATAGCGGCCTATGACCGCATAACAGCCTCTTGTGGTTACACGGACGATGAAAATGTTACTCGTCTGCTACACGCACTAAAAGGTCCTGCACTCGACGCAGTAGGGCATCTGTTGTCCTCCCCAGACGGGTTGAATGAGGCGATTGAGACGCTACGTTCACTTTACGGTAGGTCTGATTTGATCGTAGAATCCATGATCCGCAAGATCAGAGGAATGGCGGCTCCCAAGGTCGAGGACCTCTCCACTGTAGTGCAGTTCGGTTTCGCGGTGAAGCGTTTGGTTGGAGCGGTAAATGCGTCCGGGTTATTGGCCTATATGTATGACGTGACCTTGCTGAAGGAGCTGGTGAGGAAGCTGCCCCCCGTGTTATGCATCGACTGGGCACGAACAAGAAAAACGATGCAGGAGGTGACGATGATTGAATTCGGAACTTGGATTAGTGAGTTAGCCAGTGATCTATGTGATGTCATCGATATGACACTATCCCCGGAAGTGCAAAACGTAGCGCGGCGACAGCTGGAAACATCACTAAACCAACATCGGTACCAGCAGCAGCTTCAGCCCCGTCGTAGTCACCCCCAGCGGTTCCAGCCAGCGAGACTCGACCAACAGCGACCGTACGGTACAGGCCGAGTTCACCCTACCTACTGCAACGCGACGGTTCTACAAGAGGAAAGTGATGGTGTTTTGGACCCGATGAGTTAAATACAAGCGCCGACGACAGCTTGTGCAGTATGTGGTAAGAGCTGCGGATCTTTAGACCAGTGCGCGAAATTCCTCAACACCACTGTGGCTGCAAGGGTTAAAGTCCAGATGGGCACTCGTCCGGGTTAGTACCGAACTTGACCCACAGGGGGCGCTGTGGTGCAACATTTCATCTGAGATTGCTCGATTATTTTTCATGCAGCTGAGCGGCTGTCAGATCGTTGCTGCCACAAATTGTAAATAAGTGTTTGTTTCACACATCTTCATACTCCTGCTCCTCTTGGTAAGAAATACAACTTTCCTAAACTAGTCGTGATAAATGTTGTTTAATGGTTTGTGGTTTCGCAGACACACATGGCTACTGCATCGCGTCACCCACCGCCGTCGTGGGGAATGGATAATTTTCACGCAAACTGGCGGTATGGTGTATAATGGAACGGGCAAAGATGACGCTACCTGCATCCTGCTTGGCGCGATGGCCAATAACGATATTGATGATGTTCGGCGCCGGTACCGTCATGCGTAACGAGTTCTGTTCCACGCGCCGGTAGAGTGTCCACGAGAGATTTCGTCGATCAGGCCTGCCCGAAGTTAACTTATTTTGTCTGCAACTTTACACCCAGTACATCATCAACCAGTACGAGAATCCGATGCCGATTTCGGTGCAATCCTGGATCCGCATCGACGGATCGGGTAACATCGACACCGCTGGACGCAGAGCGATGACTAACCCGCAATCCCGTACCGGAAACTGGAACCTGCAGGCCGTCGTAGGCAGTGCTGGTACTGGTTTTCGCACTTGGACTGTCCGTTTGTTGGCGTTCACAACGACCTGAATCATCGTGCTCAATCAACTGTGGCCTGAAGAAGCCAACGACGTCAATGCGGCCCCAAGTCCATCGCTTTACGCATGTACCCCCCCTCCCCCCCCTCCCCGGTGCTGGAGGAAAAAATCGCAAAGTGCGGGAAAAGGTTACTACGGCCGTACTATCGGATGAAACTCGTGCCGAACACCGCGAAGGCGACAAGAAGGAAGCGAAGGAAGGTGCCAAGACGGCCTCAAAGGGTAAAACCTGCAATGCACCCACCGATAGTGCTAATTCGGTGTCCTGTGCCGGTGTTTGTGGTTCCAAGCATCACACCCATTGCACGGGGTTGTCCCGTGATTCTACTCGTGAGCTTGGGCGTAATAATCAATTGTTGTGGTTGTGCAAAACATGTCACGAGTTTCGCAATGGCACAAATTCACTTCTCACAAGTGAGATAGCAGCCCTACTCGAATTGGTGAAAGCAGATATTCTCACCACAATTGACTCATCTCTCTCTTCTCTTAGATCGGCTATCAAGAGCGATTTGCTTCCTGAGATCCTCGCTCTCGTTGATAAGCGAGCGCTAACACCCATATTAACTAAGCCGTCTGTTAGCAACGCATCGCGATCGCACACATCCACTAATGTATCGTCGCTCAATGCCACAAATACATCCAGAACGACTAAAACAACTTCCGCTCGCCGTACATTTACTAACTCAACGGAGCTCACTGATGATATCCAAGCTGCGAACGATACCAACACTGTGGATGATTCTGACAACTGTAACCACTACAATCATCGTACTAAGCCGACTAGTGATGTTAGTGCTGGAAACTATCGAACAAATACACAAGCATCTTCTGATCCTGTTTTGAACCAAAACACCACCAACACGGGCATAGCCGAGAAAGTATGGTTATACTTCACGAACATCAAATCGCATGTCTCGGCTGATGATATGCGTGTGTGGCTTAAAGCTGTGCTACCAACGGACGATATTAATGTTTACCGTCTCACGAAAAAGGGTGTGAACCTGGACTCGATGTCCTTCATATCGTTCAAAGTGAGTGTTCCTAAATCTCTTAAGGAGCTTGCGCTGCAGTCTACTATTTGGCCAGTTTCACTTACTGTTCGGGAGTTTGTTGCTCGTGGCCTACCAAAGCAACGTGTACATGAAAGGGCTCGATTTGACCCTTCTGAGCTTATTTCGCATCGTACAAATAGTGAAAATTGCTCTTCTGCTGTGCCAAAAACTACCGCTCATCCGGATCATTTTTTGGAACATCGATCGCCACCCCCACAGCGCGTGATTCTATCACCATCCCAGTTGACCGAGATCCTAGAGGCTATTCAACTGGAGTTTCCTCCCACACCGCCTCAGTTATCACCGGGGGTGGGGCTTCAATCACAATCCAATCTCAGCAACACGAACCGCTCACCACAGATCAGCCCGTTTGCCAAACGGATAGCTCACAATTAATAGACCCATTTGTGATATATTACCAAAATGTTCGAGGCCTTCGCACCAAATACAATGAATTGCGCCTTTCTGCGAATGAATCAGGGTTTGAAATGCTTGCCCTTACTGAAACCTGGTTAAATGAATCGATTCCATCCAACATGGTCCTTGGTAGTGATGCCTACAACATATACCGCTGTGATCGAAGCAGGTTAAACAACGAACGTTCGCGTGGGGGTGGTGTGCTACTTGCATGTTCCGTTCGATATCCTTCTGTGGCACTTAACATTAATCAACCCACGCTTGAAGCTTTATGTATACGTGTTTCTTTTTCTAAGTTTCGTCTTTATGTGGGGATTGTTTATGTGCCACCGTATTTGAGCAGCGACCGCAACTATTTGGAATCCCTTTCTGCTTTCATCAGTGATGCATACATGCAAATGAAACCGAATGATAATCTTATCCTTCTGGGTGACTTCAATCAACCTGCGTTAGAGTGGTCGCTTTCTACCGCAGTAAGGCCAGATTCATCTTCAGCTATAAGACATTATGTGCCTCATATTTCTTCGAATACATCCAGTTCCTGCTTTTTGGATGTGTTAAATTTGCATGAACTCTATCAGCTGAACGGGGTGCATAACCATTCAAATCATTATCTGGACCTGGTGCTCTCTAACTCTGCTGCTGCTGCTTGTTCTTCTGTGTATCCTGCTTCGTCACTGCTCCTGCCCCAGGATGCCCATCATCCTGCTCTAGAAATTGCGTTACCGTCTTCTTTATTTAGGGCTAGTAGGGTTATGAATGTATTACCTTCTGCTCCTAATTCATTGAGTGTTCGTTATAATTTTCGGCTCACAGACTATCGTAAACTTAATTCAATTCTATCTCGTTCCGACTGGTCTTTTTTTTATCAATGTACATCGGTCGACGAGGCTGTCCAATCGTTTAATGCTTTGTTAACCTCTGCACTCCTTTCATGTACACCTATTTTTCGTTCCCCTCCTAATCCTCCCTGGTCCAATCGTACTCTTCGCAACCTGAAAAAGGATAGAATGAAATATCTTAGGAGGTATCGTCTGAACCGATCTGCTTTCAACTTTCGTTTATTTAAGTACGCTGCCTCTGCGCATCGACTATACAACAGGGCTTGTTTTGAGGCCTATTCGAGTAGACTGCAATCGCGTTTCCGTTCTGATCCAGCATCCTTCTGGCAATTTGTTAGGATTCGAAGAGGGTGCAATACGTTACCTAATGAAATGGTACTTGATTCTCGAACTGCCTCTACGCCTGTTGAGATCTGTGAGCTATTCTCTGCACATTTTTCCCAAATGTTTGAGCCACCGGTTAGTGACCCTAACCTTATTGAGGGTGGGCTACTCTACACGCCAGAGAACTTAATTAATCTCTCCGATATTCCGGTTAGCTCTGAAACAGTTGTACAGGTGTTATTTGGGTTGAAACGTTCTTTTACTCCTGGTCCAGATGGCATTCCTGCCTCTGTTTTAATAAACTGCAAGGACGTGCTTGCTCCACACCTTGCTAAAATTTTCAACCTTTCACTTTCTCTTGGGGTTTTTCCTGCTCTTTGGAAATCCTGTTGGCTTTTTCCGGTACACAAAAAGGGATGCCGTAGCATTGTTTCTAATTATCGTGGGATAACCCAAACTTGCGCCACAGCCAAAACTTTTGAGCTATGTATCCTTCCAACCATACTTCATAGTTGTAGTTCAGCTATTAGCCCTAAACAGCATGGGTTTATGCCTGGTAGGTCTACTTCAACTAATCTCATGTCTTTTATTTCCAATATTTTTAGATCTTTTGAGGCCGGTACCCAACTTGATGCAATATACACCGACTTTCATGCTGCTTTTGATAGTTTGCCTCACTCTTTATTATTAGCTAAATTGTCTAAACTTGGTTTTGGTGATGGCATTATTAGCTGGCTGTCCTCATATTTAAGTAATCGATCATGCAGGGTTAAAACCGGGTCGTACTTATCTGAGGAGTTTTTTTGTACGTCAGGTGTCCCTCAGGGTTGTGTGCTAAGTCCACTTCTGTTTTCTTTGTTCATCAATGATGTTTGTAATGTTTTACCTCCTGATGGTCATCTCGTTTATGCGGATGATATCAAAATCTTTTTACCTGTGTCTTCTTCTTCTGATTGTCTGAGACTTCAGCATTACCTCAATGCATTTGCTCATTGGTGTTCATCCAATTTACTTCGCCTGTGTCCCGAAAAATGTTCTGTTATTTCTTTCTCTCACTCTCTTTCTCCTATTTTATTTAACTATACTCTCTCTAGCGCTTCCCTCTCTCGTGTTATGTCCATCCGTGACCTTGGTATTATACTTGACTGTCGTCTTAACTTTAAACTGCAGCTTGATGAGGTGCTACTAAAAGCAAATCGAACCCTTGGGTTTATCTTACGTTTTACCTCTATTTTTAGAGATCAAAGCATCCTAAGAATCCTTTATTGTGCTTTGGTAAGGCCTATTCTTGAATATGCAAGTATCATCTGGAATCCTCCCACTATTGATGGCTGTTCGAGAATTGAAAGCATTCAGCGCCTCTTTACCAGGATTGCCTTTCGTCGTTTGTTCGGTGCTGCCTCACTACCTCCCTATGAAACGCGATTGCAGTTATTCAATCTTCACTCCTTAAGCTTCCGCCGCCAAGTGTTTCAGGCTTGTTTTATTGGTGGCTTATTACTTTCTGCTACTGATGCTCCTGATTTACTCTCGTCCATCTCGCTGTATGTTCCCTCTCGTTCTCTTCGTCCACGTGATCCTCTGTCAATTGAAACACGTCATACTCTTTATACTTTCAATGACCCTCTTCTGTCCTGTTTCAGGTTGTTTAACCACTTTTACTATCTCTTTGATTTCGACTCCTCTCTTAACTCTTTCCGTAACCGTATTTTTTCTTCTAATTCCCTTTAATTATTCTCCCTAGTTTTCTATTACTCTCTTTTTTTGTTGTTTTTGTTAAGTTTATGATAGTCTCTACGCTCTACTCTTGTTTTTTTTCTTTTCTTTTTTGCTAGGTCAAGACTAGGTTAGTTAGGCTTAGTTTTTCATGAATTATTTTGTTTATTTGTTAGTATTAAATTAGTTTTAAGTCTATTATATTTAGCCTTGATGGCGGATATTGTATGTAATAAATGAAATGAAATGAAATGAAAACGCTGCGTTCGGTAGCAAGCATAACACGGCCAAGGTGGAGGTGCAAGCTTTATACATCGCAACACCGGTCAAGGAGGAATTGAAGACGGATAATTCGACTAACTCTGGAACGGCTTTTCGCGCACCAGCTATTGCTACCGAGAACGACCGGCACCAGATAAGGTAGCAGGCAGGACAGTGAACAAAACGTCCAGAGAACCGGAAGTGCTGTAACGTTCGAGTGTGTGAAACAAGATGCATAAAACCTGTACCTTGAACCCATTGATGCGGCGTGCTTTTCTTGCGTTTGATTTGTGATTGTACAATACAATTTGTACTACAATGTTTCAATTCGTTTTAAATATTAAAAACAAGCTGTGTGCTCTCTCTGAATGTCTCATTAATAACGGGTCAATGTTTCATTTTTATCTTGGATCCTTGGTATTTTGTTTCACAAGTTTCTATTCATCGGAAGTGCGTTATTATGACGTTAACGGTAATCTGTAATAGCTGCTGAATGGTGCTAATGTGGTGAAACGATGGCGCCTTTTCACGGACAGATAACCAGCAGTGGGCAGAATACGAGCCAGCAACGATCATCACCGAGACGATGCGCTTACTTTGCGTGGTTCGTGGGTTGGACAGTGAGTGTCGCGTCTTGAGGCACCGTTGTTGGCGGCGATCAGAAGCAGCACACTCGCGGCAGCTGTGAAGGATGTCTTCAGCAGGACACACACTTTGCAGATGACATGCTCGTCGCGCTTTACTAATATTCATCTCGTTGCGCAAATGGTGTTAGGTGAAACGCTGTGCGATGCTGTGATGCTGCGTCGTTTATCGATTATGATAATGATAATGTTTCCTTGCGCTACGTTGTTCAACGGATGTTGTTTTTTTTTTGTATCGTTTAGTCATTGTCGTTAGTTATGTCCCTGTAATGTTATCGATCGTAGCGGGGCCGTCCAAGACCGTTTTGCGGGAGGTTAGTTTTAGGGGTACATTCTGAATGCTTATGAAATGAAAGTCGTAGAGGAGTTTTACAGCAAGCGTAACATCCTATCCTAACAGCCCGAACGAATCTGGTCTGCCTTGATCGGATATGGTTTTATTTATACTCAAAAAAAAGTTATTAATTCCGTACATTTGGTTGTGGTTTGTGTTTTTGTTCTGCTTAAAGCCAATTGTTTAGCTTATGCTTGGTGTTGGACCAAACTCGGGTTTTGCTACTGTAGGCCGTTCTATTTTCCGCGGTGTGTTTCTATGTGTTTTGGTTTACAATGTGTGCGGTATAGTGTGAGGTGTTTTTGTGTGGAGTGTCACAAAACTGTCTCTTTTTGGTGTTGTGGGTTCTAACGCATATGGTGTTCCTGCCTTCGGCTCCCGGTGTGGCTATCTTTGCTTACGCTGGCTATTGGTGATAAGGTGCTATGCGTTGTGAGTTCACCTACTTTTGCATAAGTGTGTCTCAATCGTCTCATCTGCGAAATGTACAAAAGATGCTAGGTGTAGGAGTTGAGAGGCGTATAGCAGGAATTAAATATCCAAGCGTCGCGGAAAGGTCAGAAAATAGGAGACGGGAGGAAACAGTATTACCTAACGGGCAGCGCATAGAAATTTGAAATAAGGCGAAAGACGGAGAGAGAGAGAGAGAGAGAGACCAAACAAAAGGAAAGAGACCGAGAGAGAAGCGAGCGAAAACAAAAAAGCGCGGAATCTGACAGGAGGAGTTCAGGAGTCAGTCTTGTGATTAATTGCGTAGAGGAAAGATCGGCAAGTGCAAACGAAAAATAAAATTGAAAAATGAGCGAAAATCACGACAATGGCGCATGTCGGTAAGTGATTTTTAAGAATATTGATGGAATACGCCCGTGAGTGTGTAATAAGTCCCCTGCGAGGGTAATAAGAAGTCCCCTGCGAGGGTAATAAGAAATCCCCTGTGAGGGTAATAAGAAGTCCCCTGTGAGGGTAATAAGAAGTCCCCTGCGAGGGTAATAAGAAGTCCCCTGCGAGGGTACAAAAAAAAATAATAAAAAAAAAATAAAAACAAAAAATAAAAAAAAATAATAATAAATAAAAAAAAAAAGTCCCCTGAGAGGGTAATAAGAAGTCCCCTGCGAGGGTAATAAGAAATCCCCTGTGAGGGTAATAAAAAGTCCCCTGCGAGGGTAATAAGAAGTCCCCTGAGAGGGTAATAAGAAGTCACCTGGGAGGGTGATAAGAAGTCCCCTGTGAGGGTAAAAAGGAGTTTCTTGTGAGAATAGTAAGAAGAAAGTAACGCGTATCCAAGGAATGACAATCGATGGTGTGAGTTCTAGGTTTATTGTTCTCCATCTTCCGTGAGTCGAAACTTGTATGAGTGTGTGTGCGTACGAGTCATGTATATGCGCGTTTGTGTCGTACGTGCGCGTGTGTACATTTATATATATATATAATTACAAGTGGCACGTAGGGTTCAATTGTAATGAACAAATGCGTACTATCATATCACATGAACGATAGGAGAAAAAAAAGCGGAACAAAAAAGCCCACACAGTCACACATAGCATCTTGATATCGTAGAGAAACGGCGTTGATTTCGATTATCCGTGTTTTCCGCCGCGCTTAAGGCGGCGCTCTACCAGCAATCGAACACGACATCCGACACGAACAAACCCATATAATCATATGGAGGTGCACTGTCAGACACAAATCAACAAACAAGACAAACATGTCATATACCATACATTTTCACGTTCGATGTCGTGTTCCATTGGTGCTTAACCGTAGAGTTAAATCAAACCAACAAGAATTGAACCAAAAGTTATGGGGTTTTAAAGTTGACAACTTAAAGGTTAACAAGAGCCGCACACGTAAGAAACAAAATCCTTAAGAGTTGGGCTTACTACCAGTGAGCTGGGAGGGTTCGAGCAGTGCACAAAATTAGGATTACTTAGTGACATAATTTCTGATTTTTGCGTGTTTGCTATTTAAGGTTAGAGGATGTGCTAAGTGGAATATTTTTTCATAGATTTTTATCCTCATGAAATTGTAGGTGGTATTTTTTAAAGGACCATAGATGTGTCAATTATTACTTGCATTCCGTTTTTATCCTTATTTATATTTTTTACCATTTCCAAGTTTATGAATTATGAAATAATAATGTATAAACAAATAAATAAATTAAAATAATTTAAAATTGTAATAATTATAATTGTAATATTATAATTAAATCAATACAATAATAAATAAATAACATTAGATTCACCCAATATTGGACACTTATCATACCTCAATATTGCTAGACAATCTAGTAAAGTACAACGTTGAAATATTATACTCACTTAAATCAAGTAGCCGAACTTAGTAACATATAGGGCAAAATATAACATATAGATTGCCAATATGATAGGTCCTAAATGAGTGGCACAACTATTCTCAGTGATGATTTTCATCAATTGCGGTGTTTTTTTCTTTGGTGTACTGTTAAACATTGATTAATTCTTCTGTTTTATCCTTGAATAACCGTACGTTAATTATATTTTCAGTAGTAACTATATTTCGCACGCCGAAGCCTTAACTATGTTGAAGGCATTAATGGCAGAGAAGCAGAGAAACCGGTTTCTCGAAGCACAGATAGAAGCGACACAAAAACGGCCCAGCCACAAGAACGGTTGGTTTGAAGAAGATTCTGACGCTCAGTCTCTGGAGCCTCTGCCATGTTTTACTTCAACAACACGTGAGGTTACCCCAAATCCACATGGAGAACTATCAACAATGACGGCAATGTCCTTTGCAACCTTACAAATGTCAAGCTGCATTCCAAATCCAGGAGAAGAGGAAATTGATAGCAGTACGTTTCAAAGATGGAAAGGTCAGTTTGAAGCAGCTATGGATTTTGCTGGAATTTCAGATGAAACCATGAAAATGAATGCATTCAAAATGAAAGCTGGGTCCAAGCTTTTGGACATGTTGCTAATGACACCTTCCGATAGTTCACTTAAAGATGGAAAAGAGTTCCCATATTCAAATGCAATAGAGCGATTGGAAAAATACTACTGTTCGCACGATTATGTATTTTTCCAAAGACAAAAACTCCGATCTTTGGTGCAGAACAAAAACGAATCCGACTCATCTTACGTGAAAAGAGTAATTGAATGCGCAAAAATCTGCAACTATAAAAAAGATCAATTACTGGAGACAGTCGTCGACGTTACATCCACACACGCTACAAACGCAAAGGTGCGAGCAATCGGCAGAAAAGTTCTTCGAAAGAGCGGGTCACTCGTCGATTTTTTAGATCGTGTGCGTGCCTGCGAGATTGAAAGCATAAATGAAGAGACATTCGCTATAAAACATCAACCAAACAAAATAGGAGAAATAGCGGCTGTGTCTTATGGATCTCGCCCAATTGATTCGTACAGAAAAAGATACCAACACAGTAATTCGTATCGGCGGAGCTACTCGACCAGGCAACCGTCCAGCAGTTGGAACAAAGGAGGGTCATCACAACATACAACGGATCGTTTTTCTTCAAATCGTCGCGAGCGTTGTTGGAGATGTTCGGGAAATTATCATTTACCAGAGGATTGCCATGCAGCTAATAAAAGATGCCACAACTGCCAGGTCGTTGGCCACATCGAGAGAGCATGCCGGTTGATCCCGCAACACCTTACAAAACGACGGGCGACGGAAACAACCGAACCAGCCCAGACAACGAAAATTCGGAAAATTGCGGCTATCTCGGATAACAACTGTCTAGATGGGTCGGAACACGAAGAAGGAGCAACGAATTTTAACACCCAGCCTGAGGTCAGATAATTATCTGTTTTTCTATCACTAACACAAATTCTTAACATTCAAGTTAGAGCTCTAACATATCGAACAATACAACCATGAATAACGTTTACATAAACACTTCTTAAAAATATAAAGATATATAAATGGTACAGTGGAACTTTAGCAGTATAAACATACAAATAGTATTTAATTGTTTTCAGCCTTTTAATTGAAGTTTAATCGAATTAATCACTTATTCAATTTTCGATTTTAGAAACATAAATCCAATGAATTGACAGACTTGGAGTCAAACAAAATAAAGGATCGAAGTGTTTTAATAAACACAATGGTACAAAAGGAGTATGACGAATGCTGCGTAGTAGGCTATGTGGCTGGAATGCCGATCAACTTTTTGATCGACTCCGGTGCAGACGTTAACACGATCGACAAGACCAACTTCGACTGCTTGATCGGAAGCAATCTCCAAAGAAACCTACTATACAGTAAAAAAAACAGGCACAGATAGACCATTAAAAGCTTACGGTGTACAAGATGAAATTCCGGTAATCGCATCCTTTGTGGCGGAACTATATATTTCCGAGGATCGACCTCGTCTTATGGAAAAATTCTACGTGATACCAAACGCAAGAGCATTGCTAAGCAGAGGCACTGCGATAAGGTATAGCGTATTGCAATTAGGTATGGAAGTACAAGTCCAGAACCGAGCAAGGAGTAACACTATAAATCTTCGGCCGGGTGAAATTTTAGCCGCGTTAAATGCGAGTGAATTCCCTAGATTCAAGGTCGCCCCCGTTATACTAAAATACGATAAGGAATTACCCCCGTCACGGAACGTCTTTACGAGCATACCCCCAGCGTTTAGAAACGAAACAGAAAGACGACTAAAAGACTTACTGTCGGCTGGCATAATAGAGCGCGTAACGGAACAGATGGATAGGTCATTTTGTTCCTCACTATTGGTGGTCCCAAAAGGAAAATCGGATATCCGACTCGTGGTTGACCTCAGAGGCCCGAATAGAAATATAATAAGGACACCATTCAGAATGCCCACACTAGAAGCTATCCTAGCAAAACTCAATGGATCACGCTGGTTTTCGACAATAGACCTAACAAGCGCATTCTTTCACGTTGAGTTGCATGAATCTTGCCGACATTTAACGAACTTTTTCGCTGGAGACGGAACCTATAGGTTCAAGAGACTTCCATTTGGCCTTTGCAACTCTCCGGATATTTTTCAAGAGATACTCGAAACTATCGTACTGGAAGGATGCCAGGGAACCATCAATTATCTGGACGATATATTAGTGTACGGAAAGAGTAAAGAGGATCACGACGAGAATCTGCAAAAAGTTCTCCAGCGTCTGAGTGATCACAACGTCCAGCTTAACACCACTAAATGCATATTTGGGACAAAGGTTGTTAAATTTTTGGGTTTCAACCTATCCGGTGACGGGTGGAGGGTCGAAGACGACAAAAAGAAAGCTATAGAAAACGCACGTAGACCTGAAACGATTGCGGAGGTAAAAAGCTTTCTAGGGTTGATGAACTTTACCGAACGGTTCATTCCCAACAGAGCAGATAAAACTACAAGGCTAAGATCTCTGGCTAAAGCAGATTGCTTTTACTGGGAGAAAGAAGACGAGGACGAATTTAACTACCTTAAAAAGGAAGCCCTAAACTCTATCACAAGACTCGGTTATTTCGATCACAAGGACGTCACTGAACTATTTGTAGATGCATCCCCAGTAGGCATTGGAGCAGTATTAGTTCAATTCTGTAATAGCAGTAAACCACGAATAATTGCATGTGCGTCCAAAGCCCTTACATCCACCGAGCAGAAATACCCTCAAACGCAAAAGGAAGCGCTCGCAATCGTTTGGGGTGTTGAAAGATTCTCGTACTACCTCATTAACATTTTCTTTACAATAAGGACTGATTCGGAAGCGAACGAGTTTATTTTTAGTGGTTCACATCGTATGGGGAAACGAGCTATCACACGAGCAGAAGCATGGGCGCTGCGCCTTCTGCCATATCAGTTTAAAATAGATCGAGTTCCTGGACATTGCAACGTTGCCGACGCATTGTCTAGATTAATTCACAGATCACAGATAGACGACCCATTCGACGAAAGTAACGATAAACACGTTCTGTACTCACTGGACGCGGGAAGTATGAGTATCTCGTGGGCCGAAATCCAAGAGGCTTCAGAGAAGGACGAAGAACTTTCCAGAGTAAGATCGGGGATTCGCATTGGAAAATGGCAAAAAAACCTCATACGATACGAGTCAGAGGCAAAAAACCTGAGAGTTCTAGGTCCGTTGGTATTCAAAAATGATTTAGTCGTGCTTCCTTCCGCTCTTCGCCAAACAGCTCTCGAGGCCGCTCATCGGGGTCACATAGGATGTGGAGCAACAAAACGAATATTAAGAGAGTTTTTTTTGGTGGCCTAACATGGCAAAAGAAGCTGTTAATTTTGTTAATAGCTGCGAAACATGTATTTCTATTTCAAGAAAGAATCCGCCTATACCATTAGCAAGTCGCGAGCTACCGGACGGACCCTGGGAAATTCTGCAGATTGACTTCTTGTCTCTTCAAGGCTGTGGGACAGGGGAATTCTTGTTAGTTGTCGACACATATTCCCGTTACTTGCAAATTTCGGAAATGAGATCAACAGATGCCAAGAATACTAATTCTGCCTTATTTAAGCTCTTTTTAGTCTGGGGTTTACCCTTGATCATCCAGAGTGATAACGGACCACCATTTCAGAGCACAGAATTTATAGGATGCTGGGAAGATAAAGGAGTGAAAATTCGAAAATCCATTCCCTTGAGTGCTCAGTCAAATGGGTCCATCGAGAGACAGAACCAAGGCATAATTAAGGCGATGGCGGCGGCGAAACAAGAGGGAAGAAATTGGAGATCAGCGATGAACGAATACATACACGTGCATAACACACGAAGGCATCATTCTCGGCTAGGCGTCACCCCATTCGAGCTTCTAGTGGGCTGGCGCTACAGAGGAACTTTCCCTTGTTTATGGGACACTAAGGAAGCATTGGACCGAGTGACGGTACGCGAAGATGACGCGGCAGCAAAACTGGTCAGCAAACAATTCGCCGACGAACACCGAGGCGCAAGAGAGAGACACATCAGTGCAGGCGATCGCGTCGTGGTGGCTGTCCCACAAAGAACAAAGACAGATCCAAAGTTCACCTGCGAAGAATATACCGTCCTTAATAGGAATGGAGCAAAAGTAGTTCTCGTTAGTGATACAGGCGTAAAGATAGCAAGGAATGTTAACGACGTTAAGCTGAAGGTAGATCGATTCAGGCACTACTCTCAACGTGACTCGGAGGAAGAACAATCGCTAACGGATTCTATACCAATACAAGATACAGATAAGGAGGTTAGAGAACTAGACAGACCAAAAAGGCTCGTGCGGATACCAGATAGATTCAAGGATTCAGTTATGTACAACATCACATAGGTTAGGAGATCGTTTATTTCTAGAATTAAATTGCGTATAACGTCAAAAGTGATATTTTTACTATTTATATAAGTTCCTTAAGATACAATTCATTTTTTTAACATAGTTTTAAGCAAACACTTGAAGAGTAGGAAAGGGGAAAGATGTAGGAGTTGAGAGGCGTATAGCAGGAATTAAATATCCAAGCGTCGCGGAAAGGTCAGAAAATAGGAGACGGGAGGAAACAGTATTACCTAACGGGCAGCGCATAGAAATTTGAAATAAGGCGAAAGACGGAGAGAGAGAGAGAGAGAGAGACCAAACAAAAGGAAAGAGACCGAGAGAGAAGCGAGCGAAAACAAAAAAGCGCGGAATCTGACAGGAGGAGTTCAGGAGTCAGTCTTGTGATTAATTGCGTAGAGGAAAGATCGGCAAGTGCAAACGAAAAATAAAATTGAAAAATGAGCGAAAATCACGACACTAGGGATAAAGGGATAAGTGGATGGTACATGCAACGAACGGCATAATTGCATGCAACCCAACCATGTAAAGAGAAAGACACGGAAATTTCTTCGCGTTAAAGTACGGTTCCATTCACTCTCGAGAGTTGCACCCAAAAATGGTCGCATGCAAGAATGCCCTTAAGGGTCACCGAGACTTAACAGTCATCATCACACAACTTACCTGGTGCACCATCGTCTTATTTGCACGGCAGCCTCCTTGCGGGCGATTCACATGAGATATCTGCTTTGCTGGAAGAATAGTAAAGTACTTTGCATTCAAATTAGTAAGTTTTCATTGGTTCGATTTTGGTTTTTTTTTTTTTTTTTTTTTTTTTTAATCAGGGAGGAAACCATGCATAGGGACCCGCATCCAGTTGGACGGCTGCACAGCAGGGACCACCCCCGGGTACTGTCGGATGCCTTCCGACTAAAACCTCCCCGAGCCTTCACCATTTTTTTGTGCAGAAAAATGGTATAGACGAATCAGCAGATATAGTCTCGGCGCCGCGCTGTGACGTCGTGGTTAGAGACGTCTGGCGTATGAGCCTTACGACTTTGTACCAAATAGTGTAAGGGCTAATGAGACCCTTACACTACCGAGCACAAGTCCGCTTCTCCTGACACTGTATTTATTGACGGATGCACCCTATTAGATCCTCCCAACCTTTGCCAAGTTACATGAAAATCAGTGACTACTTTGCTCGCGTTGCCGTCAGCGCATTAAGGCTTTGGCCTGCTGCAGATGGTATGTGCAGGACTGCTCACGGTAGCCCAAAGGAAATCAAAGTAGTCTACTGATTCAAATGCAACTGGGCAACGGCAGCAAGAGTTTCATTAAGGGGAAAAGGACGAAAGCAAAGCTGGTAAAAAGGGAAGCAACAGCGCTTCAAGCAAAAGTAAGTGCTGCACAGAGTGCAGCAAATACGTTGTCCTTATGCTTCCGGCGAAAAGCATACTCCGTCAGGTAAAAATTTAAGCGGGTAGACCTATTGGTACCCTTTTTCTTAAGGAAGTGCTTAAGCCACCTCCATAAATTTTCCACCGTTTGCGTGTGGACAGTGTCATCATCTGGATTTATGAAATGCGTAGTGTGGTTCACGGTGGCATGCAAATATCCCACTTGGTCCAGTTGATTGTAACCGCGCCAACAGTCGGTTAAAATCCTGGTCCCCGCAGCAACGTTGGACCGTATAAGGTTGCCCAATATTGGTGCGGTCCTCTTGGCTACGCGACAGAGGAATATATCTTTCGTCTCGCGGCAAATACCTCCAACCAACCATTCTTCGTTGGAGGGATTAATTCTGCCGCGATTGTATTTCCTCTTGACCAGCTTTGTTTCGTCTATCTCGACAGTTTTACCGGGACCACCAATCATCGATCCGGTGTACTGATCGAGATACATCAACTCGGAGCGGATTTTACGGTAAAACGACATCACAGTTTTACGGTTTACATCCGCTTCGATTGCGGCTCTGTCGACACCTATCTCCATGCTCCAAAAATATATGAGCATCATTATCTTCTGTAGGGAAAGTTTCGACCCAGCGAAAAACGATCCATTTCGCACACTTAACGAGGCGTTTCGATAGAGCCGCTTCCCACATACCCATCTACATCCGTCAATACATACCCCTACCCGAAGATTCGTCCGGAGGATCATCGGGTCACCGCATCGCCGGCATTCCTGGCTCGGTTTCAGCAGCTTCCACCGCAGTAGCCACTCCACAGCATCCTGCGGATCCTCTAGATCCTGCATGATGTTTATAAGCCGAATATGCTCCCTGCAAATATATTAATAAAATGTGTGTGTGTGTGAACAATAGCGTATGCGTAATGAAATTTTTGTTATTATTGGTTAAGTCAGCTAAGTTAGTTGATGTGTTAAACATTATGGTTGCATGTCTTTTTGTTTTTATTTCATGTTAGTGTTTTGTTAGCGGAATATAAAAATATGCCAGGCTCATACTCGAAGTGATTCCTTTCGCATGGCATGCCAGCATCTCAAACATTGACTTCATGGCCGTGTGGGGGCGGCCTCTTCGGATGCTTACCTTATTTTTTAGATGGTTAATTAATTAATATTTTTCATGCGTAACGCCTTTGTTACTTTGTTAGCGTATGGTAGTAGGATTGGGAAAAATAAAAACCAATGATACTTACATGCTGTTTCCAAGGTAATGTAAAAAATTTGCACAATTGTCGCAGATACGCATAGAGCGGTGATAAAACGCTTTTGGCGGTATATTTGTTATGATCGATTAGCTCTTGACATTCATGTGGGGTTATGTGCACACACACGCACATGAGATCGGTGTGTTTTTGTTATTTTAGTTTGTTCGATTGTACGATTGTTCTTAAATTGGGGCTATCGTGCGCGAGACAAACATTCATTTTCTCGTTTTCGATTCATGCTCAGGTATTCCATGCCTCGATTGCTGGTGCAATAGATCGCAACACAATCGAACAGCAAGCACAACACATTTTCACGATCTTCATAAGCATACCGAACACGCACAAACAAGTGCAGCCACTTTTCATCTGTGGTGTGCGTTTCTGCAATTTTGGCATTTTATCGCATCGGAAAATAATGTGGCGCATTCGTCTTAACATGCAGCACCGGTAGCGCAATATCAATGCAACTAATTCTAAGCATTAACATTCGCGGCCAAATGCAACGGCTGTACCCAATTCCCAACGGCTATTCAAACCTCTCGAATCGAGCAATATTTGAATTCAAACTACTCGAATCGAGCTGTTCAGCTTGAGGTTAAATTCAAATATTGCTCGATTCGAGAGGTTTGAATAGCCGTTGGGAATTGGGTACAGCCGTTGCATTTGGCCGCGAATGTTAATGCTTAGAATTAGTTGCATTGATATTGCGCTACCGGTGCTGCATGTTAAGACGAATGCGCCACATTATTTTCCGATGCGATAAAATGCCAAAATTGCAGAAACGCACACCACAGATGAAAAGTGGCTGCACTTGTTTGTGCGTGTTCGGTATGCTTATGAAGATCGTGAAAATGTGTTGTGCTTGCTGTTCGATTGTGTTGCGATCTATTGCACCAGCAATCGAGGCATGGAATACCTGAGCATGAATCGAAAACGAGAAAATGAATGTTTGTCTCGCGCACGATAGCCCCAATTTAAGAACAATCGTACAATCGAACAAACTAAAATAACAAAAACACACCGATCTCATGTGCGTGTGTGTGCACATAACCCCACATGAATGTCAAGAGCTAATCGATCATAACAAATATACCGCCAAAAGCGTTTTATCACCGCTCTATGCGTATCTGCGACAATTGTGCAAATTTTTTACATTACCTTGGAAACAGCATGTAAGTATCATTGGTTTTTATTTTTCCCAATCCTACTACCATACGCTAACAAAGTAACAAAGGCGTTACGCATGAAAAATATTAATTAATTAACCATCTAAAAAATAAGGTAAGCATCCGAAGAGGCCGCCCCCACACGGCCATGAAGTCAATGTTTGAGATGCTGGCATGCCATGCGAAAGGAATCACTTCGAGTATGAGCCTGGCATATTTTTATATTCCGCTAACAAAACACTAACATGAAATAAAAACAAAAAGACATGCAACCATAATGTTTAACACATCAACTAACTTAGCTGACTTAACCAATAATAACAAAAATTTCATTACGCATACGCTATTGTTCACACACACACACATTTTATTAATATATTTGCAGGGAGCATATTCGGCTTATAAACATCATGCAGGATCTAGAGGATCCGCAGGATGCTGTGGAGTGGCTACTGCGGTGGAAGCTGCTGAAACCGAGCCAGGAATGCCGGCGATGCGGTGACCCGATGATCCTCCGGACGAATCTTCGGGTAGGGGTATGTATTGACGGATGTAGATGGGTATGTGGGAAGCGGCTCTGTCGAAACGCCTCGTTAAGTGTGCGAAATGGATCGTTTTTCGCTGGGTCGAAACTTTCCCTACAGAAGATAATGATGCTCATATATTTTTGGAGCATGGAGATAGGTGTCGACAGAGCCGCAATCGAAGCGGATGTAAACCGTAAAACTGTGATGTCGTTTTACCGTAAAATCCGCTCCGAGTTGATGTATCTCGATCAGTACACCGGATCGATGATTGGTGGTCCCGGTAAAACTGTCGAGATAGACGAAACAAAGCTGGTCAAGAGGAAATACAATCGCGGCAGAATTAATCCCTCCAACGAAGAATGGTTGGTTGGAGGTATTTGCCGCGAGACGAAAGATATATTCCTCTGTCGCGTAGCCAAGAGGACCGCACCAATATTGGGCAACCTTATACGGTCCAACGTTGCTGCGGGGACCAGGATTTTAACCGACTGTAGGCGCGGTTACAATCAACTGGACCAAGTGGGATATTTGCATGCCACCGTGAACCACACTACGCATTTCATAAATCCAGATGATGACACTGTCCACACGCAAACGGTGGAAAATTTATGGAGGTGGCTTAAGCACTTCCTTAAGAAAAAGGGTACCAATAGGTCTACCCGCTTAAATTTTTACCTGACGGAGTATGCTTTTCGCCGGAAGCATAAGGACAACGTATTTGCTGCACTCTGTGCAGCACTTACTTTTGCTTGAAGCGCTGTTGCTTCCCTTTTTACCAGCTTTGCTTTCGTCCTTTTCCCCTTAATGAAACTCTTGCTGCCGTTGCCCAGTTGCATTTGAATCAGTAGACTACTTTGATTTCCTTTGGGCTACCGTGAGCAGTCCTGCACATACCATCTGCAGCAGGCCAAAGCCTTAATGCGCTGACGGCAACGCGAGCAAAGTAGTCACTGATTTTCATGTAACTTGGCA